>NC_081410.1:436981632-437304132 GCF_030272615.1 Cryptomeria japonica
ATTCTCTTCCTTTCTCTTTTGCTTGTTCCTAGTTTGATTAGGGACTTTAGTTTTCTTTTTCAGTGGACCCTATGGTTCCTCCTTCTCAGAATCTTGAGAGGCCTCTTCCTCCGAGGAAGAGCTAATCTAGAGAATTTTGCCTTTAGGTTTCTTACCCTTCGAGGAGGAGGGCCTAGTTTTTCCATGTTTCCTCTTCTTACCCACTTCAGATTCTAAGTCATTCATACTATCCTTAGACTCGCTTGTTGAATCACTGTCTGTATCCTCATCCAAAGAAAAAACAGAGTCCAACCCTTCCTCCTCTGATTTAGAAATAGAGGGTTGAGGGTGGGCAATTTGGTTAGACTTGATGTGGTCATAAATTATAACCATTACACTTTGATGCATGGTAGTGTCCCCCTTAGGGTTCTCTTTATGGGCCTTAATGGTGGCGTTCATAGAAAACAACAAACAATATGGAATGTTAACTTTCTCGTCATTCCTAAAATGATTCAGCAAAACAAAATGGTAGCCATACATTTTTTTGAATCTACTATCCAAAGTAATATAACGCATTATAGCAAAAAGGACCTCCCTCCATGGCTTAACAGAAGTCATAGGAGGATAGTAAGTTTTACTTAGCTTCACCAGACTTTTTTTCTCCTTTGTAGTTTCAGGATATCTTTTGATGGCCTCCTTGCTCACTTTTCTATCTTTGTATTAGTTGCTTCCTTGCCTTAGAAGACCCATGATCTGAGCAATGAGATCTTCATCTATGGCAACAGACTGGTCTCCCATCTTCAAAGTGCCCTTTCTCTAGTTTTTACAAAAGAAATTAGTGACTATGGCATCTCGCCCATGGAGCCTCTCCATTTATTTTGAAAACCTGCCCTTCTACAAAATGTTCCAGACAACCTCCTTTTGCTTCCACTCCTTATAATTGCTAGGTTCGTAGTAGCATCTATTTCCTCCCATATTTCCGCTATTCAAAGTTGAATGTCAAAAATTGTAGAGAGCTTTAGGCAGGGAGTTTCTTGGAGCTACCAAATTTACCCAGAAAGCATGGGAAGTGATTGATTGAGTGTTATAATAAATGGTGCTGACAATATTATAATTGCTTGAAGCACACCTTTTAATCTGTTTCATTATTATTTTGTTCATTTATGATCTTTGGGGTACTATTGTATCGATCCTTAAAAATGATTAATCTGACATCTTCTAGGAGACCCTATTCTCCTTTCCAAGTAATCATTTCATCTTGATTGACTGCCACATTGGCTTCCCAATCAATGAAACCATTAGCTTCACAGTAGATATGAGATATGAAACTTTTCTCAAAATTGTTAATGAGGTCTCTAGCTGCCTTTATAATGTTATTGATAGACCATGAGGGCTTAGATATCCCCTTGAGGCATTTGATGATGTTGTTAGAGTACCCTTCAATCCAAATGTAGGGGCAATTCCATCTTTTTGTGAGGAGAATACCTTGGAGTGCTGCCATTAGTTCTACCTTGTGATTTATTTGGCTTCCTATTGGAACAACAATCATTTCCTTGCATATACCTCTATCATCTCTAAGAATAGCTCCACATCCCGTAGGGCCCATATTACCTTTTGCAGCACCATCGAAATTGACTTTGAACCAACCATGAGGGGGAGTTTTGCATCTTGCTTCTAATCTTTTGTTTTGCTTGGGGTCAGAACTGCTAGCATTCTTCAAACTCGAGGAACTTAAAATGTGAGATTCCAAGGGGTTGACCGAAAAGCAGGGACCCCCAATGATCCCAATGTTCTCCACAATCGCCCATTGTATTTTCTAGAACACAATATCCTGAGTAAGGGAAGTATCCCTAAAAATACAATTGTTTCTTTCTTTTCATAATCCCCACAGAATGTGAGTGAGTGATAGCTACCATAGAGATATCAAATTGGAGTTAGACCAATGATAATTCTAGGAGTAGAACAAATCACTGATAGTGTTAGGAAACACCCAATCAATGCAAAAACTGTTGAGAAATCTTTCCCAAATTGAAGCAGAATAGGAACAGTGGATGGCCAGATGATCCATGGTCTCTTCCTCCTCAAGACACAAAACACATCTATTAGGAAATGCAAATCCTCTACCTTTGAGATTATCTAAGGTTAAGTTTTTATTTTGAAGAATAGTCCAATAGAAAAAGTTGATTTTAGGGGTCAAACCCTTTATCCATGCTTTAGACCAAAAAGGATTTTCAGAAGGGGTAGGGGAGAGAACACCATACATTGTAGAGATGGTAATATTACCTTTAGGTTCATATTTCCAAATGAGGGAGTCTTCCTCTTTACTCAACCAGGCCGAAGACAGATGATTTTTAAGCTTAATAAGGTTTGGGTGGATACTTTCAATGTTCTGCCATTTATTACCTATCCAATACCCTTCAACTAAAGGACCAAATGTTCTAACACAAGAAGAGACATAAGGGGCCCATTCTAGGATATCAATCAAAGATTTATCAAAGAGCTAGGGATCTTCCCAGAATTTAACTTTCCTACCATTGTCTACTTTCCATATAACCCCTTTTACAATGTTGTCTCTACACTTAGAGACATGATTCCAGATATGGGACCCATTCATACTAATGTAAGAATTGATAAAAGAGAAAAGAGAAGAGGATAGAGGAGAGTACTTACTTCTCTAGATTTTACACCATTCACTATCTGAGTGGAACATTATCCAAACCCTTTTAGATAGGAGAGCTTCATTTAGGGTCCGAATTCTTATCAGGCCCATACCTTCTTTACTTTTCAGTCTGCATACCTGATCCCAAGCCACAAGAGACATTATTTTATTTTCCTCAACCCCTGACCAAAGAAATTTTCTTTGAATTTTCTCAATTGCACCAGCATACTTTATTAGAATTTTGAACAAGCTAAGGGCATAGATAGGTATGCTTTGAAGAGAAGCTTTTAGAAGTTGAAGCTTTCTAGACTGATTTAAAAGGACTCCTTTCCAACTAGCTAACTTTGTATGAAATTTGTCCAGCAGAGAGCTCCAAAAAGAATCAAGAGGTGCAATTCCCAAGGGGAGGCCAAGGTAAGTTGTAGGAAGACTAGCAATCTGACAATCCAGGATTCTATTGATTCTGTGTTGTCTTCTCTCTAGTGTATTGATGAATAAAACATAACTTTTGACCCAATTAATGAGCTGACCAGATGCAAAGGTAAACTTACAAAGAGTGTCCTTTAGGGTTCTAGCTTCAGACATACTTGATTCCCCCATGACAATGGTATCGTCCACAAACTATTGGTGAGAGTAGGTAAGATCAGCTGAAGAAGGTTGAAGTCCCTTAAAATATCCTCGCATCACCATGTTTTCCATAGACCTACCAAAACATTCAACCATAATAATGAAGAAGATAGGGGAAATGGGATCCCCTTGCCTCAATCCTCTAGATGCTTGGAATAAGGGGGATGGAGAACCATTAACAAGAACAAAAAAAGAGGTAGAGTTAATAAGTTGACTAAAGAGGTCAACACATTTGGTGGAGAAACCATAAGCCACAAGAACCTTCACAAGAAAAGGCCAATCAACCCTATCATAGGCCTTAGAGAGATCAAGCTTGAGGATGAGACCTTGTTTCTTAGCCCTAACAAGAGAATGAATATTCTCATGGACAGTAATAATAGAGTCAAGAATTTGTCTTCCTAGGACAAAACCATTTTTCTGATGATTAATCAAAGAGAGAAGGACAGTCAGGATTCTGGTGGTAAGAACCTTGGAGATAATCTTATAAAAAGAATTGCATAAGTTGATTGGTCTGAACTTGTCCATGGAGTCAACACCTTGGGTTTTATGAATTAGTGCAATGAAAGTGCCATTGATTTCTTTCAAAATTCTTCTAGCCCCCCAAAAATCCTTTACCCCATTGGAAACATCTTTCCCTACAACGTCCCAAAAATCTTGGAAAAAGAACATGGGGAAGCCATCTAGACCGGGAGCTTTGTTACCATCAAAAGAAAAAACAACATTTTTTATTTCCAAGATTAAAGGTATGGAAGAAAGAGAGGCATTCATCTACTCATCAATGAGGCAAGGAATATTTTGAAGAAAAGAAGGTTGAGCATCAGCATCCAACCTGTGATCCCTCCTCAGAAGATCCGAACAGTACCTTTTGGCCTCATTCCTTATCTCTTCCTCCTTAACTATCTCCCCATTGTCCACTACCAATTTAGTAATCATGTTTGTCACTTTATGTTTAATAGTCGACATATAAAAGAATCTTGTATTCCTATCTCCTTCCTTTAGCCAAATGCATCTTGATCTCTGCTTCCAAAAAGTTTCCTCTTTAGCAATGATTTCATGGTATTTTTTAAGGGTATCATTTTCTTCAGCAATAGACAGAGTAGAGAAACCATCATTTTGAATTTGGGCCTGTATTTTCTTAAGGTCATCCTGGACTTTACCTTTGGCCTCACAAATGTTCCCAAAGATGGATTTATTCTAGAGTCTTATATTGTCCTTCACACTTTTGAGTTTCTTCACAACTCTATACATAGTAGTGCCCTTGACTTGGATACTCCACCATTTTTGAATATTACGAGTAATATTAGGGTGATAAGTCCAACTTTTTTCAAATCTAAAAGGAAAATGTCTTCTTCTATTAATTGGGTCAGCAAAGAGAGTGAAGGGAAAATGATAAGACCCAACCCATGTGTGGGCAGACAGGGAGCAGAAATAATGTCTGTACCAGGCATAAAAAATAAGAGCCCTATCAAGGTGAACTTAGATAAGATCATTACCAGTTCTCCTATTAGTCCATGTGTAATTGTATCCCTGTATCTCCACATCGTTGAGAGCTTGAGAATTTATGAACTCCATAAGAGCCAACCTACTTTCCAATTGAGAGGGGCTTCCACCAAATTTTTTCCTCCTTTCTCAAAGGAGTATTAAAGTCTTCCATGACCAACCAGCTAAGATTCTTGAAGCTATCCCTGGTTTCTATAGGTTTTTTTCTAGAAAGAGTTTCTAGCTTTCAAGGTGTTGGGTGCATATATGTTCATGAGGACCCATGATGTTCCATCTTTTAAATGCTCAAATATAATGCAAGAGTAGTTTTTTTCTTAAATAAGAGCATGACCTTTGACACTATTGAGATTCCACATGGTAGCTATGCCTCCCAAAGCACCTTCCGAGTTTCCACCACTTATACTCCCATTTTTAAAAAACTTCAAAGATTCAACTTTTTCTCTACTCATTTTGGTCTCTTGAATTAGAAAAACATCAAGTTTACTATCCCTTATCATATTCCTAATAATATCATGTTAATGAGGATTATTAAGTCCCCTAATATTCCAAGAGATAATCATCATAGTTACTTACTGATTCCTAACTCCCTGAGAGTCTTATGAGTCCCGTCTGAAATGTTTGTATCCCTCCTTGTCTTTGACTTTGTGGTTAGAGGGTCGACCTAGGGAAGAGGAGATGTACCCAACATCAACTTGAGCTATTCTGCCAGATTTCCTTAGTTGAGAAGCCGAGGGAGTGGATCCTTTCTTGTTCCTATATTTTGGTATTTTCCACTCAGCTTCTTTCTTGAGATTTGCTTCTAGATTAGTGAAGAGTCTGGATATTTCATCTTCATTGCCCCACTTAGGGAATCTAGAATCATGTGATGCACTATTTACAATTTTTGAGTTTCGTTCTGAATCTGAGAGGTTCATACCCAGTATAGCACATTTTTGGGCTTCTTGCATTTCAAAGCTTATCATAAGCAAGGACAAGTTTGTCTTTTCTTCTTGGGAGCCAGTGATCTCCCCTTCCTTAGGTTGTCCTCTTCCTTTTGCATTTCCTTTCCAGCAAAAGTATCAACAATTACCATTTCAGCTATGTCTTTTGAAGATACAGTCTTCCCTTTCAATTCCTCTATTTGGATCTTCTCTGTCATAGAGTTGTTTACTTTTGTTGACTCATTCCTCAATACTTCCTGGATTGGAAGGTTGGATACAAAAGTTGAGGAGGCCACTTCCTTATTTTCCCCCAAGGGTTCAAAACAGTTGTTGTCAACAAAGTGAGCTTCCTTATTTTTTGAGTTTTTAACTTGCCATACCTTTTTTCTGGAACCTTTTTACGTTTAGTCAGGGGTTTAGTCTACTTGAGCTCTCATTTAGGCTTGATAGAAAAGGATTTTGCCCAGTGACCTACTTTCTTTCAATGGAAGCAGGAAAAGGGGATAGATTTATATTATATTTGTTGTTTTCATGTCCCCAACTTTGACACTATATCTATCTGTTCTGACATATCTGCATCATGGGCTATCCCTACACAAAACCTAGCATGAGTGAGTCTCCTTTTTGAAGCTTTGACTAGGTCTATATAGAGGAGTTCACCAAAGGAGCTCACTATTATTAAGAAGATACTTTCTGCCCAATATTCCAGAGGCAGACCTGGTAACTTTACCCAAACTGGAACTTGTGCCAAAAGAGAGTCATTCATGTTCAGATTAGGATGCCATTTCCAAAGAACCAAGGTTGTCCTTCCTACCATCCAAGGACTACCACAAAGTATCCTTAATTTATCTTCTTCACACGAGAAAGTAAAAGAAAAGAGGCCTTTAGGCAATGCCCAGATTTCAATGTTACCCTTCAGAGCCCATTTCTGTTTGACATAGGCCCTTACAACTTCGATGTTTGGACACGAACCCATAAATTTGCCTACGAGGGAGTTCGACATACTATTTATATTATGATCCAGAACCAGATTAGGGATAGAGATAGCAAACTTCCCACCAGTTGGATCAGAAATATTCTTGACAGGAGGTAAAGAGGATTTACCAGATGGTTTTGTTCCAAAAAGGGATGACCATTTTCTAGATTCTTTTCCATTCTCCAAGGTCTCTTCATGTGGGTTGGACCCCCCAGTGGACCCCTCCCTCGAAAACCCTGAACCCACTTTCTTATCTGGCAGAGTACCACAAATTTGTGGAATGTCAATAGCCTTTGGATTATCTGAAGGCTTGTCCTTCTCTCCCATAGGACTAGCTCCTTCGATCTGGCCGCTTCCACCATTGTAACCAGAGTTCCCACCTTTAAGAGAGTTTGAATTTTGAATTCTCCCATTGCCACTTCCTACTCCTCCCAGCTCCATATCCATGCTTTGGTTTATTAGTGGTGAAATGTTATTCCAATAATTACAATGTTTAACTTGGCGCGAAAGATTGTTATGCAACACTAGCTATATATCCCCAATGAGTCCAATCTTGTACTTAATTACTACAATCTTGATGGATCTGCTTCATGTGGCATCAAACCTACTCAATGGATGCATTTAATGGAAGCCATTTTATCATTTTTTCACATCAAGACCTTCAATGGCCAATCGGCGAGACTTTTCCTGATGATTCAATTATTTGGTGTCGTTTGTTATGACTTTACCATTTCTAACCTTCTGACCGACACAATCTATCCCAACCGACTTATCGGGTCTTATGATAGAAATTTTTCTCCTATCCTGATGGTTCACTTTATCCTGATGGATACTCCATTAGTTTCGACTTTGCTTTTTGTTTTCGCAATCCATCGACATAACTCTCCCCGATGCATTTGGCTTCGATTTTCCTTTACTTAATCCATTGAGTATCTACATAGTTCATTTTATGTCACTTCGATGTCCCAATGACCTTAACATATCAATCCACATTATGACTAAGCTCCCTACATTATCGGCACAACTTACCCTGAAGAACTCCTTGCAACTCACCATCCGTCCTAATAGTCCTTCCAGGATTCGACATAGCATAAATTTCTTCTCCCGATGTCCTGATGAGTCTTCACTTAATGTTACTTTATCGGTATAATCCACACCGATATCACTACAGGCACTTTTATCTTCACCGGGAGTCAGAATAGCCCTTTTCTATTCCTCCTGAAATCCCTATGAGTCTTCGATACACTTTTATGCTTTATACCTCCGAGTCTGATTTATCGGTTTAGGTAATACCGATAGTTCTCCCTTCTGATTGTCCATGTCATCGAGGATTGGCCTCACTATTTTTGCACTATTCCGATATGGTCTTTTT
Source organism: Cryptomeria japonica (assembly GCF_030272615.1). Taxonomy (NCBI): domain Eukaryota; kingdom Viridiplantae; phylum Streptophyta; class Pinopsida; order Cupressales; family Cupressaceae; genus Cryptomeria; species Cryptomeria japonica. The sequence continues at coordinate 436,989,666 of NC_081410.1, forward strand.
CTCTGATTGACCCGCCTTCAGTTCCCTTCAGTCATTAAATATTGAGATAGAATTTTTTCATTATTTCTGTTCTCTTGATGCATGCCGATATAAAATATCTAACTTCTGCCTCATTAGAACAAGCTATCTCGATGGTATGTTTTTCCAAGAGCATGCACCATGCTGAATAATATTTAAGTGCTCCAAAGAATCTATCCTCTGATTTATTGGTATATGTCATGCCGATAAACCTTCTTTTTCTTGCCAATGCTATTTAATCGGGACTACTTATGCCAATTATTGAAATTTTGCAATTTTGAACAAATGAGCCATCCACCTTGAATATTAGCGATCCCAACTATCCCACAAGGTCTTATACATACTAGAAAAAAATCTTAGATTATACCATTATGACTTCTCCACTGATTAAATGCTTCCATATTGGATTCATTGTGCAGTCTATACTCAGTGCATGCCCTTAGTGTGCCCAAGTGATACCTTGACATTCCTGAAACAACGGATCCTTAGAGAAATTTACTTGTGCTAATAAGGTTCTAGCACATGCAAACCAACAAGAAATGCTCATATGATAAAAGAAAAGGCCTCCATATAGCACAAAATATTTTGTCAAAATATGTGCTAACAGGTTCACTAGTATAGATGATGAATTTTTATCATCTAGAGATCACTTGATTATGTCAGAGACATGGTTCAGATACTTGGTTTTGTTATTTTAGTTATTGGTCTAATTGGGTTGACATATTTGTTGTTACTGATAGATTCATCTAGGTTATGGACCGGTATTTGTTATCTATTCCAGATCAACATGACACATTATGGAGATGATTTATCGATTGGATATTATTATAAATGTATTGAGATGACATGATGCATCACATCAAGACTTATTTGTAAATGATTACATTGTAATATTCTTAGTGATCTGACCTACACATTTGGTCTTAGGTTTGGTATATATGTAAGATCTTATTTATGAGATAGAGATATGATATGGTTATGGTATGGTATTGAAACATGGTATTTGCAAAAATTGAAGATCATATATGCAGACCACAGAGAAGGTTCAAGGAAGGTTTCAAGGTGTTTATCAGATCTTAACCGGTACTGAATCCAGCATTGGAGATGCTATTTTGAGAAATAAATTATTCTAGGATTTAACCATCCTACTGTAGTAATTGTAACTCCCATTTGAGCAGTGTGTTGTAGGTGGTTGGCCTTTCTACTTGTGCAGACCGTATTTGTATACACATACTATTTGCAATAGTATCATCTGATTGTGGGTAAGGTTTCCCACTGTGGTTTTTCCCCTTACAGGGTTTCCACGTTAAAATCTCTGTTTTATGTGTTGTGGATGTTGTTTCTCTTTCAGTTTCATGCATTAAGTTTCACTGGTATTGATATTAATAGCTAATATGTTAACCGATATTAAGTTTGGTTTACCAGTATTAAGTATTAAGTTTAATTAAGTAATAATTGGGTTGAAATTCATTGACAACTGATTCACCCCCCCTCATAGTTGTCCTTTCGGTTGCTAATAACCTTGTATCTTATAACCATGCTTCCAAATTTAATGTCGCTGTCAGTGATAGTTCTCACCTTCATCGATCTCTTGTGTGATGTAGCACCGGTGATCTGCCTCACAAAGTCATTAGATACTTTCTTATCTGGATGTTTCCCTATCAATGGTAAACTTGTAAGTGCCCAGATGGATTCCTTAGTGATTTTATAGGTTCTATCCAGCCATATGAATTCTCCATGTACTTTGCTTAGTGCATATCTGATTATTTCATCATTGAACTCTGAAATATCCAGAATATCTGTGAACCCTAGATCTTCGATGTGTTTATATGTTGGTTTGATCTTACCAGATTCTCCCATGAGTTCATTCATATACATCCATTTGATCTTTGAAGTGCCTAAGTCCTTTATATAACAATGAATATAGGTCCTAACATCTTCCACAAATACCACTCCCTCAGAAATGCAAGAAAATGCTCCAACTAAATCTTCCTTGGTAGCCACATATGGATACCATTTGAAAATTGTCCTAGGGTGGTCCTTAACTTCTACTATAGTTGAATTTGCAACAAAAATAGGAGTAGAATATTATCTCGATTCCATGATTCAAGAAAAATACCTTTAGAATGCTTCTAGTGAAAACCTCTAACAAATCCTTCCAGACATCGGTGTGATCATTCAAGAAGAAGTCTGATCATCTTTGATTAGCTTCTAATCATACTGAGTCACTCTGAATCACTCTGAAATCACTCTGAATGCTGGGTGAATAAAAATGAATTGTAATCGACCTTTTATCCATCGAGAGAAAACCCTAATCTTCCACTTACATAAATGATTGCTGGTGAAAGATACTAGATCTCACTCTAAACATATCAATGCCAGATAATCCTTTTCAATATTTGGAACATCTTCCAGAATCTCTTCTAGGGGCATATGCATCATCTTTCATGAAATTTTCCTACCCCTAAGGCATCTACCTTAGTTACCGAATGAGCTCACTACTGGTATAGGAGCAGAATATTCTGTTGGATAGGTATCCGAGACAATCCAATCTTATGATTTCTCTTCAGTCTTCCTCACCTATATTTGAGTATGATCTTTCTAGATTCACTAACCTTCTCTTTTCTTTTTTTATTTGATCCTCCATTGCCAGCCAATGGATTTCTGTTTCTACAGAACTAAGCAATATGTCCACCTTCATTGCATGCATAACATGTAACATTGTTCTTTTGAATTGCCTTCCTAAAACTAGTAAAATTGCTTGACCTACACTGATTAGCCATATTCCAAATTTTCCACAAGCATAGCATTTTACATTCATTTTGTAGTCTTCTGTCTTATGACCAATTTTATTGAATTTAGAATATTTACTAGGAGGAGAATCAAGGTTCTGATTTTCTCTATTTCTATATTGCCTAGCCATGTGACCAAATCTATTGCAAATAAAAAATCTACCATTGACTTTATAAGCATTAGATTGCCTTACCAGTGCCTTATGGTTTTGATCTCCATTAGCAATACTAGAACTCTATCTTTTCTCAAATCCAAGTCCACTGGAATCTCCAATCTGCCTTTGTGTCTTTAATAAATAATCAAGTTGTGCTAAGTTGATCTTGAATTTTTCTTTGTACTCACTTGTAGTAGTTAAATCATCTCTTAGTTTTGACATTTGTCTCTCAAGCTCTTGCTCATTGCTCTGGGATTGTATCAAATCAGTTCTCAACATATCATTCATGAGCCAACCTACCATATTCTTCAAACTTGTTCTTCAGGGATACCTAAAGATTTTCGTCAATTTACTTTCTATCCTCAATCTCCTTAGACATCCTCATAGACATATCTTGAATTTCAATCTTCATAACCATGTTCTCCTGACTCAATTTCTGACATTGTTCCTTAAGTGCATTTTTCTCTTCATCATCCTAATTTTGCAAAAGTTACTTCCTCCTAGCTTGATAGATGATACTCTCTCTTGTAGGATAAGAATGAATTCCTTAGCAGAATTCAACTCATATTATAGCTTTAAGTTCTTCAATATTTCAACATCATAATCTTCAAGTGCAATCTCAAGCAGCTTCTCCAAAGCCATATTCAATTATTTTGGTTTTAGGATCTTCCTCAAGCTATTAAACTTCCTCCAAGGCACAAGAATCTAACACCAATTGTTGGAAACCAATAACATCGAGAGGGGGAGTGAATCAGTGTTATACTAGAATATAAGATTTATCCTTAACAAAATATTCATACACCAACTAGTATACCGATATAAATAGAGTTGAAAGAAGTAATGCAACCAATAAGACAAACACATAAGTGAGAATCATTACATAGATTTATACGTGGAAAACCTTAATGAGGAAAATGGCGATGGATTTGTGACCCACAATATCAATCCACTGGCCATATGAAGAGATTACAATATATGATGGGCCTACACTTTCAGGAAGGCTTACAACCTAGAGCACCGTGCTCATCACAAAAGGAGCCTCATTGACCACATAAAATTCCAGACAACAATCTGGAGAAGTGTGAACTGCTTAATATAGCATCTCCTATGCTAGAATATATTTATGGTTTAAGCTCTATGTGTTCTAGTTAAAACCCTAAACCTCAGTACCAAAATAACTCTTACAATGAGTTCCTCACATACATAGTCTCTCTGATATATTTTGCATTAAATTACATCCATATATCCATCCCATCATGTCTCTCTCCATATTCTATATCAAAATGATCTAATAAATCTCCTCTATATACCCTATAAAAATTTATGCCTTATGTCGGCTTACAAAGATATATACAATATCAGATTACATGCCAGTCATATAACATAAATAAATAGGCATTAAAACAATTTGTGATGCCAGATCCAATATGTGTTGGCCTCCAATATCGATGACCTTTTCTATACCATGTCGGCCTGCATTGTTGGTGACCAAATAAATCTTCTATACTACTGATGTCAGTGCCAATGTAGAGTTTGTGAAGTGCCTGGCGATACACCATATGAAGTTGGAAGCCAAAATCATGTTTTCATCAATGACAACACAATGAAACCTAACCAATAGACTGTCAATTGCCAACATAATCCCCTTTCATTTTCCTTCAACCGGTGTATCTATAGTCTCTATCTTGGTTTTCGGTGAAGTAAAGAATCCCCTATTTTCTCCAAGAAATTTAACCCATTCTTTTTGAGTCTCCTTTATTATTTCATTTACTCTCCCTAGCACCAGACTAGTTATCCTATGTTTTCTATTGAAATTTTTTTTGTCTTCCACTTCAAGTGTCTTTTCCATTTCATCAGGAGCAATGGTAGCACAAATAGATAATAGATCTTGAATTTTAATGTGTTTATCCTTTTGCATAGTTGATAGTCTTCTAGCATCTAACATATTATACAATTCAGCCGATATTTGATTTTCTACTTCTATTAAGGCTTTCTTATAAATATCCAAGTATAATAAGACTTCTTCCTCTACTTCGCTTTGTTCATCCTCCTCTAAGTGATCATAGTAAAATTGAACATTCTTCAACATGTCATCTTTAGTGATTTCATCTACTAATTTTGCACAAGTTTTAGGTGGAACCTTACTAGAATCAGTGTCATCCTTTTTCTTCCTCTTTGCAGTACCAGATGTAGTTGTAGGTGTAGCTTTTGGTGCTTGCTTTTGTGATGATATTTTGATTGTAACCTTCCTAACCAGTTTGTTCTTAGCTTTTGGCTTTGTTTTCTCTAGTTTCTTCCTAACAACCCTCTTAAATGTCAATGGTGTGTCATCCTCAGATTTTGATTCTGTAGTAACGGGCTCAATATGAACTTCAAGATCCTTCCTCTTTTTGCTTTTCTCCGAGACAACATCAATTAGTGCTTTGATGTCCTTTGAGACCTTTTGTACAAATTTGCTTGATTTTCCTTCCTGCTTCTCTCTTTTCTTCCCGTTCCACTTTTTTTCAGCCTCTTGAGTTTTATGTTGTGTTGTACCATAGGGTTTCTCTGCCTCATCTATTGGTGCATTAATCAACATTTTTGCATATGCATCAAGAATCTATGCATCCACCTCATAGCCCAATTCCTCAATCCAAATATTTTGGGGCATAACTGCTTCCATGAGTGTCTCATCCCTATTTACCATAAAGCATATGTTGGCCATTTGGTGGAATTTATTATGTGTTGCATTGATGTTTTATCATTGATGTCAACACTAGTTGTTTGGATGCTTTATCGGCACCCTTCTGGTCCTAGTAAGATGAGTGGTTTCTTGTTAACTTGGATCCGACATGATCTGACAAGATCTGGTGTAGTTTGGTAATGGAATTGGCTTGTTCATGATACTTATACTCATATTTGGTCAGTTGGTTTTGGTCAGGTGATTGGATGCTATCATGCTTTCTTAGAAGATTGGTTTTTGGTTCCTATGAGGGTTTCACCGATAGAGCTTTTGAAGGAGATCTTTGATGAACTGCATAAGTGGTGTTGGTGCAACTTCTGATGGAGTTTCGGGATGTTGTTGGTGATCATGTTCAAGACTTAGCACTTGGAGATCATTGTTGAAGTGTATAGACCTATACTTTATCCCGGTTGATCTAGCTTATGGACTGAATTTAATGTAACATGTAGATAGGACCTATTGATGTATTTATGGGATGTCTTATGTGTTGATATTACTTGTTTGGTCTAAGGCCGACATGGTTAATGTAAGAGGTCATGGTCAAGGAATGTAATATCATTCAGGAAGAGGAGTTGGTTAATCATTGGAGATTGAATTGGGTTTATGTAAGAGGATTTAGTCCTCCGGTATTGAGATTAACCGAAACTGTACTCAGGCATAGGATACGCTATCTTTTACAATTCAACACTTCTCTAGATTGTAGTCTGGATTTATATATAGTCAGTGAGGCTCCTTTTGTGATGAGAAGTGTTCTCTAGGTTGTGTGCCTTCCTGGAAGTGCAACCCCCTTCATTGTTATTCACATACTTACTGCAGAAGTATTATCTAACTATGGGTATGCTTCCCACCATGGTTTTTCTCTTTACCAGGTTTTCTACATACAAATCTTGGTGTTATGTGGATGGCTTTTATTCTATGATTATTGCTTATGCTTAATTGATTAAGTGCTATTCTGATATTATCTTTTTGGGTTTTAGTATTAAAGTTTTAATTGCTGAATGTTCTTGTAATCTTATATAACTAATTCAACCCCCCACTCTCATTTATCTTTCGGTTATCTGAACTGTATAACAATTGGTATCAGAGCTTTGGCCCTCTCTATAGAAAGCTTGACCACTTGAGGAAGATCCTATGGCAACTAACGGTTCAAGTTATTCCAGTTCTTTTGGAGCAATCTTTCAGAGGGATATCCTGAGGCTTGATGGAACAAACTACATAGTATGGAAGATTTGGATAGAGATTCATCTAAGATGTCTTGGCAACAAAATTTTGGAGATCACACAGAATGGTGTCATGACCTGTAATCCAAGATCTTGCAATCCTCCTCCAGCAAACCTGGATAGGAAGCTTGAGAATGATTATAGAGAAAGAGAAGCCCTCTTGTGTGCACTTTCTGATCAACAAATAATGGGATTAACCGACAACTCATATGCAAAGGCTATATGGGATACATTGGAGACTCTTAATGAAAGTGATCCTATAGTGAAGATTGCTAAACTTGATGGTTACTGGGTGAGGTATGAAAGATGGAAGAAGGTGAAAGGATTTCTACATTCATGGAAAGGGTAAATGAGATTTTTATGAGAATTCAATATTGTGGTGGAACTCTGAGCAAAGATGAAATTGTTTCTAAAGTCTTGAGAGCCCTACCACTGTCTTAGAAAATAAAGGCTACTACTATTAATGAGTTGAGAAAAATGGCTAATACATTTGTCAATAGAGATACTTTGGTTGGGAAACTATCTTCTTTTGAGCTTTAGGAATTTTGACCTTCTGGAGCTGTGAAGACTGAACCTACTTTTCATGCATCTACATCTGCAACGGGTAAACAAGACTGAAAAGATTTATATGAAAAGGAGTTGGAAGATATGAAGAGAGAAGATGATGAGTTTGAGCAACTTGAAGCACTATTTTCTAGAAGTGTACCGAAAGGATCGGTAGGAAGTAAGTATGAAGGAAAAGAACCTTTCAATTTTTTTGCATGTAATAAGATTGGTGATTTTGCATCTAGATGTCATGAAAGAAATTCAAGATTTTAAGAAAGAGTTAAAAGATCATTTAAGCCTAACTCTGGATATCAGAACAAGTATAAATAGAAGAAAAATAGAGACAAATCATGCTACATAGCAGATGAGGAAGGCATTACTGATTCAGATGATGAATCGGCAAAAGAATCTACTAGTGGATCGAGCAATGGGAAGGAATGGGTGTTCCTGGCTATCAAGGAAGATGATCTGGCACTGGAAGAGAATGTACCTGAGGAGAAGGCACTTGCTGCTAAAATTGAAGACAAGTATGAATGGGTAATTGATAGTGGTTGTTCACATCATATGACTGGAGATAAAGGGAATTTTCTATTTTGTAAGAATTTGATAGCAAACTAGTTAGATTTGGAGATGACACGGAAAGTATGATTAAAAGAAAAGAAACTATATCACTGGGTGGTAAGAACAATACTGGCAATGTTTACTATGTTCAAGGTTTGAAGCATAATATTTTGAGTGTAGGAGAATTGGTAGACAAGGGATTTCAGCTACAATTCAAGGATGGAAAGTAAAAAACTATTAGCAGATCTGGCTTGGAGATTGCAACCGGTACATAGACAAAAGGTAATATATTTCATTTAAACTCCGGTTTGATTACATAGATTGATGAGAGTTGTCTATGACATAAAAGTCCATGTCATGTGAATTTTGATTGCATTGTGAAGATCAGTTCAACTAAGATAGTTAGTGTGTAGGGGAAAAAGCGAGACTAGGTTAATCATGCCCTAATCTTACCTTTTGACACACATTATAGAATACGAAAGAGCCTAGAGATATCGCACGATTGGCTACTTCTTTTGGTGAAAGAGAGAGCCATGGGATATCTATTAGGATTTCTATTCCCTTGTTGAAATTGTAAGATCAAGTAATGCAAGTTCAAACCCTAATCCCAAAATGCAAGTATAAACTAATAACAAGATTGCAGAATTGAGATTAAACAATGAATAGTTGTAAATACAAGGATGAAATAAGAATGTAGATATGTACCTGGAGTCAAAATCGGACTGAAAATGTTCGGGACGGGAGCGCGGGCGCCACTGTCCTGAAAATTGCACTGGAAACCACTGTTCTACACCCTAAAACACTGTCTGGAAACTGTTTGTCTGGAGGACCAGGGCGCCCAGCACCTCTGTCCCAGGGACCAGGGCGCCCAGCGCCCCTATCCTGGCAGGACCAGGGCGCCCAGTGCCCCTATCCCAGTCTTCTGCTCTGCAATTTGATACAGAGTGCTATCTCGACCTTCTTTCTCCGGATCTGTATCCCGCGGCGTCGTCTGAATCCCGAAACCTGCAGTGATATCTGGAAAAGGGGGAGGGGCGGCTATATAGGGTTTTGCCTTAGTCAAACCCCCGCTTCGGTGATTTCCACCTCCATGAATAGCCAAGTTGTTTTGTAAAATGTATTGTGTGTGCAAACCTAGTGTGTGTGCAAGGTCCAAAAATGCAAGAAAGCAAACTAGAGCAACCTAGAAAGTAAACGCTAATTGCTTGTAAATGATAGTGCAAATGCTCTAAATCAAGATGCAATGTGATCTAAAGCATGAATAAATGATGTATCAAAGCTTATGCAAAGACATGAAAACAATACGAAATCATACCCAACCCTCAAGGGAGGAGTACAAGCCAATCTTCAGTCGGTAATCTCCTATTGTTCTTCAATGTCTTCCAAGCCCTAAGTGGATGAATGAATTTGATAGATGCTTGATAGAATGATGTTGAATGTTGTTGAAGTCCTCAAAGATCTGCTCTTTCACTGCATATGAAGTTCCTCCAAACCAAAATCAGATCCCTTCAAATGAGGAAAGAGAGCTTTTATGTATGAAACCCTAGGTCGTAAATTCGTATTTTGGCCGACCTAGAGATTGAATATCCCGCCAATTTCTTGGGGTTAAGCTTTATTTTATGATTGGATCGCACTCCTAAAATTTTGGGAAAAATGTCTGGGACCATGTTGCACTCCGAGCGCCACGGTCCCAACAACTTTTCACCAAATTTTCAGGGCCATCGGATATGATGATTTTAGAGAGAATCTCAAAGTTACAAGTGATTTCGAGATGTTTTGACCTCGAAACCAAGCCCCCAAGTTCGAAATAGGACTTAATTAGGGTTTTTGATTAAGTGGTGCATTGGAGGAATAAAATGCGAAGGGCGCACTTTAGTGAAAAGGGCCCAATTTTATGATGTAGAGAATGATGAAATAAGACCTTAGACCTAATTAATTTGATTAATTAAGTGCTTAAGGAGAAATTCAATGCAGAATGTAAAATGCACTAAGGCGGGTGCTAAACTAGGTGCGAAATTGTACCACCCTAGCAAGTGCGTACAATTTACGATGCTACATTTAGCCCCCACTTTAGCGGTCATATGAGTACTACGTGCATATGCAAGCTAAAGTACAGAAAAGTAAACATTATTTGAAAAAGGATATATCCATAAGTTGTCGGATGAAGCCCCCAGCGGTATCTGCAGTACACAGTTAGGAACCGCACCCTACAAAACACACGTTAGATCACAAAATCACCTAATGCTTACTAGGGAAAGTGATGAAATCTATGAGTAGCTATATGCCCCCCCTGTTTCGACTTGCTTATTAGGGAGGTGAAACAGGGTAGCATGTTTACTTGCGACAAATTGTGTAAGAGAGTATTGATGAGGGGTGTTCACTAAATAGGCTTCATCAGAGCACTTTTTGGAACATCCCGAGAGTAGGGGAAGGAAAATACGATTCCAACGCAATAAACGGTTCAAAAATTGCATCTCCCAAACTCAAGTTATGATAAAATGAATGACAGAGGAGAATTAGGGTTTCAAAAAGTAAGAATAAGCAAACGAGAGTATATACCTCAAAAGTGACACTTGTATTCATCACTTTGTTGATTTCAGAATACTATTTAGTGTAGTGGATCCCACATAGCCATCATCATGCCTTCACGATGACCGGAGCATCCCACGAGGATCGAGATCCTGTGCCAGGTCGTGGTCGACGATGAGCCATTGGATGAGGTGAGTTGACTGAATGTTTGACTTTTGATTTTTTGCATGTTTGACTTTTTTGTGATCGTATGCGAGCCTTGAAGGCTGACCGGGGCCCAGCCAGGGTGCCATGGTCCCTATGGGGTGCCCTGGTCCCCCCAGGGCACCATGGTCCCTAACAGGGGCGCCATGGTCCCTTCAGGGCACCATGGTCCCTGATAGGGCACCATGGTCCCCTGACAGGGCACCATGGTCCCTGACAGGGTGCCATGGTCCCTGACAGGGTGCCATGGTCCCTAATCAGGGCCTGGCGAGGGGTTACAAGGCTAGCATACAATGTACGACAGTTTGCATTAGCGATTTTGATGATCGAGCACTGATTACAGTCATGTTTTGATGTTGCAGGGTCTCCCGTACATGAGAGAGCATACAGCGGGACATATTCTTCGCACCTTGCGAGATCAGATTCCATAGCTGACTCAGTCAGAGAGAGACACACTATCAATTGTGGGATTGTGGTCTGTGATTCTCATGCCGGCCATTCGATTTCATCCTGCGATGCTGATGGCCTTGATGGAGCGATGGGATCCTGACACATGCACTTTTCACCTTCCAGTAGGAGAGCTGACGGTCACACTCGAGGATGTATACTGTATACTTCGTCTTCCTATAAGAGGAGCGATAGTTACATACGTGATCGATCGATCAGTGGAGGATCATCAGAGAGAGCAGGTGTATTGCATAGGGAGAGTCATGCCGAGCGAGACGAGAGGTCGTATCATGGTCAGCTGGCTCTTACATCCTACAGGGGAGGTACCCCTTCTGAGACGCCTTATGATAGCCATCATAGCACTAGCCGTCTGCCCTAATGGGTGGGGGACACACATGCATGGGGGTCTCACATGGTGTATCAGAGCGATGGAGAGACACAGGAGAGTGTATGCTTGGGGTCGGAGTATGCTTGCGCATCTCTATCACGACCTTGAGGAGTATGTATTCGGACAGGGGTTCAGTTTGATGACATGCACACTTCTGCAGGTGTGGATTTTAGAGCACTTCACATGCACCAGGCCCGTCGGCTTTTCGCTGAGTACAGCGAGCGAGCGACCTAGGGTGTTCGCTTATCCACTTACCAGCGAGTGGAGATTTGGAGATTTGTTATATTGGAGAGTGATTTTTGACAGACTGACAGCCGAGGTGATAGTGTGGAGACCTTACCTACAGATGCATAGATGGGATGGTATGGAGAGACAGTTAGCATGCCTACAGAGGAACCGCCTACTGCGAGGACGATATGCACACATCATAGTCCCTTTCTACTTCGACTGAGTACGGAGGCAGTTCGGGCTAGAGCAGTGTGTTCCAGTCGATGTGCCCATCTATACTTGACACTCGCGGGTCCTTCCCAGACCTAGAGCAGTAGCGAGACCGACAGTAGATGACATTGAGACTACAGACTTAGAGGGATCTGATCAGGATGTAGTCACTGACTACTCTGCAGAGCCTGGAGCACAGTGCAGGTATGTCTCATGGTTTATGAGATCATATCCAGGTCCTATCTTTTCACCAGATCATCCGATAGGCTATCCAGGCCCATGGAGACATGGAGACCAAGATGAGGACCAGGGATCTAGGTCAGAGGAGCCAGAGGAGGGAGAGGATCATGAGGAGGTGGGAGATTCTGATCCACCTACAGGCGATCAATCCAGTGCCGAGGAGGAGGAGGAGGAGGATATAGATAGAGAGGAGGATGAGGGAGATGCAGGTGATGATGCGGATGAGGATGAGGATGACGAGGAGGAGGATAGAGATGATGAGGAGGAATCGGATGCAGCTCCCCACCATTCAGGAGATGATACCATAGCTGTAGATCCACCTCTTATTCCCCAACAGGGGGAACATGAGGTGATACGGAGACCTGTTCCTAGTACCGTCCAGCCTACACCCATCGTGCACAGATTATTCGAGCGAGGGGAGCCTAGCGGTGCCCAGGCACAGATAGTACCATATCATGATCCCTACTGGCGTGAGGGAGATCCAGGTATAGTAGTTTTATATTGATTGATTAATGTTTTGATGATATAGAATGGTACTAACAAAAATTTGTTCTACTACCACAGCTAATGTGCAGGAATGGTGTTCCCTGATTCAGCAGGTAATGACAGATATTTCCATGATAGCACAGATCCCCAGTTCCTCACAGATTGCCTATAGGCCTCACGGGAATGCGGGTTGGCATGAGGACTTGTTTTCCCCATTCCGAGTACAGGTAGATATATGGAGGGAGAGAGAGAGAGTCCTATCAGAGGACGTCCAACGGGCACAACAGAGAGAGAGAGTCCTATTAGAGGACCTCCAGCAGGCGCGGCGAGATCTAGTAGCAGCTCAGGCCGAGGCTACCACCTATCGCGCGATCCTTATGGATAGGGATCGTAGGAGTTCCTCTCAGAGTCACTCATGGTCTATATCACGCTACACACCCATGGGTCCACCTTCACGACCAGATCAGGAGGGAGCATCCAGTCAACACTCTCCAGCCACTAGCCCTAGGGATAGGAGATGATTTTATGATGTAAAAGAGAGGTCACATTTTGGATATACAGTGACCTGTTTTTTGTATACGATCCACATATATATATGTATATATACATGCTTCTCTTTGTCTCAAATGTGTTATCTTTAATGCTTAAAACAATGTATATTTTGTTTTGATTAAATCTAATTCATTTGGTAAATGTACATGTATGTTCAGAATTTAATTTCCATGTGATTGATTTCTCAATGCCCCATGATTAAATTGATACATGTGTGACTTAATTAAATATTTAATCAAGTACTACATTGATGATAAGGAAGACATATGCATTAAGTCTAAGAATCATATAACTAATGTGATTTAATTCTGAATTTAAACACAACATGATACGATTCTACTTAACACATAAAGACACTGTATAATATGCTAGCATAATAGGAATGTAAATCTTTTACAATTTACATAAATGAATTCAAGACAAACCATAAAGTAAGAAGACACGCTTGTCAGGAATGAAGCAATATAGATCAAACAACATAACATTTAATTCTATTTTGCTTTAATTAAGAGATACTAACATATTATCCAATGTTGAAGAATTGAAAAAAAAGAAGATAGATGAAGAATGAAGAATTAAGAATAATATCTACGCAAGTGCATAGCATTAATAGGTTCTTTAAGAGGCATACTGTCTACATCCGCTATTTTGTAAGCATCTGATCCATAATCCTCAATAACGATATATGGTCCAAGCCAATTAGGACTAATTTTTCCCTTTTCTGCAGGTAAGGCATTCACATTGCGCTGATTCTCATAAAGGACTAAGTCGCCTACTGAGAAGGAACGTTGAATGACCTTATCATTATAGCTTCGTTGTAGAGTTTTGTGATACGCTTGAATATGCTCAAGAGCATTTATGCGCTGTTCATCAAGCATCTCAAGCTGTTGAAGTTGTTGTTCTCTATAAGAGTCATCATCTACTATACCTTTGAGAGAAACCCTAAGTGATGGAATCTCTAATTCTAAGGGCATAATAGCATCAGCACCATAAACAAGATTATAAGGAGTAGTTCCCGTAGCAATTCGTACACTCGTTCGGTAAGCCCAAAGAGCATAGATCAGCTGGTTACTCCAATCCTTACCATGCTTGTTCACGGTTTTGCGCAGAATTTGTTCAATTATCTTATTGGATGATTCGGCTTGGCCATTTGATTGAGGATAGTATGGTGTAGAAAATCGATGTTTGATATGATACTTCTCAAGGAATTTCTTCATGTCTTTGTTCTTAAATGATGTCCCATTATCTGAGATTATAGTGGAAGGTATCCCGAATCGAGAAATAATGTTTTCTAGAAGAAATTGACAAATCACTTCAGCAGTAGTAGAGCGAAGGGGAATAGCTTCTACCCACTTTGTAAAGTAATCTGTTGCGGTTATAATGAAGGTGTGTCCTTGAGATGAAGGAGGAGAGATTTTTCCAATAAGATCCAAACCCCATGCGGAGAAAGGCCAAGAAGCTACTTGAGAACGAAGTTCTTGGGCAGGAGCATGAATCAGATTATTGTGTTGTTGACATTGATGACATTTTTTAACAAATGAAAAGGAATCCTTCTGCATAGTTTGCCAATAGTATCCCATACGAAGCAATCTATGAACCAAGGATTTGCCCCCAAAATGCCCCCCACAGGCACCTGAATGTGCCTCTTCAAGAGCAATAGGGATTTATGACTTGTTAAGACAACGAAGGAGAAGACCATCATAACCCCTCCGGTATAGGACATTAGAAAGAATGATATACCTAGCAAACAGCTTGCGGATTCTAGCCCTAGTGTTCCTATTAGCGGAATCAAGAAAGGTACCATCAGTCAAATATCTTACGATATGCAAGTACCATTCGTCTGAGTCTACAAAGTCACAACATGTTACCAGGCTAGAATCATCTACAATAGCTGGAGAAATAAGGTTGTGAATAACGAATTTAAGATCGACCACAGGGTCCTCTAAAGATACCAGAGAAGCCACACATGCCATTGCATCCGCATGTCGATTATCTTTTCGAGGAACGGGTTCCATAGTATAAGAATCGAAATTTTGTAATAAAGAGACAACAAGGTCTTTATATTGTGATAATTTGTCTTGTTTTGCTTGATATATTCCTGTTACTTGTCTTATAATCAATTGCGAATCTCCATAGATATGTATGTGTTTTATATTCAGAGCTAAGGCTACTTTTATTCCCGCTATAAGAGCCTCATACTCAGCAATGTTATTGGTACACAGGAAATTTAGACGATATGATAAAGGAATGGACTTCTTTGTAGGAGAAATCAGAACAACACCTGCCCCCGATCCTGTACGACACTTAGAGCCATCAAAGTATAACTCCCAAGTTTCATCTTTCTCTATAGAAAGAATGAAGTCATCAGGAAAGGACTTAGGGTTAGGGAAGGAGAAAGGTGAAGGGGCCTCAACTAAGTGATCGGTCAATGCTTGTCCTTTAATTGCTCTTTGTGAAACAAATTTAAGGTCAAATTCAGTTAACATCATAACCCACTTAGCTAGATGTCTTGATAAATCAGTTTTAGAGAAAAGATGCTTCAAAGGATCAAACTTTATCATGACATGGACTTCTGAATTTAAAAGATAATGTCTCAATTTCTGAGTCGCAAACACCAAGGCCAAGCATTGTCTTTCTATCGCAGAATATCAGGTCTCATAATCGAGTAAGGTACGACTTATGTAATAAACCGGACATTCCTTACCATCTTTATCATGTTGTGCCAACAATGCTATGAGAGCATGAGAGGAAGCAGCTGTATATAGAAGGAAGGGTTTAGAAGGTTCGGCAGGTTGAAGAATAGGAGGACTAGCCAAATACACTTTTAAATCTTCAAATGCTTGCTGACAATCCTCATTCCATTGAAAAGTGATATCCTTTTTAAGAAGTTGAGTAAAAGGAAAGGTACGATCCGCAAGCTGAGACACGAACCTATGAATAGCTTGAATCTTTCCTTGTAAGCTTTTAAGTTGAGACACATTTCTAGGAGGTGGCATGTTGACAATAGCATCTATTTTCTTAGTATCCACCTCAATCCCACGATGCGAAACTATGAACCCTAATAGTTTTCCACTATCCACACCAAAAACACATTTTTGGGGATTCAAGCGCATGTGATATTTACGAATTCTTTCAAAGATTTGACGAAGGACTTTAACATGATCCATGCGAAGAAAGGATTTGGCCAAAATATCATCAACATAATCCTCTAAAATCTTATGCATATAATCATGAAAGATAAGGGTCATCGCTCGTTGATAAGTCGCACCGGCATTTTTAAGTCCAAAAGGCATCATTATCCAACAAAGCGTACCCCAAGGAGTAGTGAAAGTAGTTTTGAATTGATCTTGAGGGTTAATAAAAATTTGATTGTAACCTGAAAAACCATCCATGAAGGATAACAAGGCATGTCCTGCCGTAGAATCAACTATCATGTCAATGTTTGGAAGAGGGAAATCATCTTTCAAGGAAGCTTTATTCAAATCTCAAAAGTCAGTACACATTCTTATTTTGTTATCTGGTTTAGCCACAGCGACAATATTTGAAATCCATGGGGAATAGTCAATAGGGCGGATAAATCCAGCCTCCAATAATTTTTCAATCTCAGCCTTAACAAGTAGAGCCACCTTAGGATTCATTTTTTGAATCTTTTGTTTCACGGGCTTAGCATCAGGAACTAAGACAATATTATGAGTAACAATCTTAGGATCTATACTAGGCATGTCAGAATATGTCCAAGCAAAGATCTTAGGGAATTCATGCAATAGTTCTTCATATTGTTTCTGTTCCTCTTCATCCAAACATTTTCCAATTTTAATAACTTTCTCTTTATTGCAAAGGTCTATCTTAACATCAGTGGTATCACTTATGAGAAGATTACTTTGTTGAGGAGTATCCTTTAACTGAGGGAATTCTTTCACAATCTCATCATTATCAATCTCTTTTCCAAAATAGGCTTTAGTGTTCAAACAATAAGGGAGTCCCCTATTGTGATGATAACGAGGAATAGTGTCATAGGCTCCCAAGAACTCAGCTAAAGCATCATTGGTAGGGAAGATATCCAAAGCATAGTCACCCGAAGGATCCCCATCAATATACTCAGGGTGCTGCATTGATAGAGATGTAGAAATAGCATTAACACTAATGCATGGTCTTTTAAAAGCTTTAGTACGTCTGTAGGGATTATAGCCAAGTCCAAAGGCATAATTGTGAAAATTAGTCTCTAGAGGAACTCTTATCCCTTGTTCATGAGCACCACAACCTTTTCCATGATACCCATGCTTAGCAAAAATGCGAAAACCACGACCATAACGATCAGCCATTTCAGGAAGAGAAGGTGGTTTTTCATAAGACAAAGAATCAAACTCTTCATAATTATAGATGTGAGGAGAAGAAGTTTGAGAGGCGGCCACAAAATTATTACTCATAGATTCAGGTAAGGTTGATTGATTTTTAACTTCTTCTTTCTTTTCAACTTTATGATTTTCAGCTTCTTCCTTCTTTTCAATTTTAATTTCTCTAGAAGGAACCTTATATTCACCTACAAAAGTAGGGTTAAAATCAAGAGATCCCCAATCATCCTCTGCGAGAACCTTCTCAGGATCAAAATCCTTTTTATGTGTAGTTTCAAGTCGAGAAGGATCCTCTTCAGGAGCTCCAGACTCATCCAAAGAATTCCGATCATCGGAGAGCGAGGATTCATCAATAGGTTTCTTGTTTAAAGAGTCATCACTAGACGAGGATGGCTTAGAAGAATCTCCTTTAGAATTAGATGTTTGTAGACAAGCTTGAAAATTAGTATCACCCATCAAAGTGTATGTCTTATTGTTATAAACGAATTTAACTTGTCTATGTAATGTAGAGGGGACAGCTTGCATGTTGTGAATCCAAGGCCTCCCTAATAACAAGTTATATGTTAAATTTCCCGGCATAACATGGATAGGAGTAGGCAAAGTAACAGGTCCCACTGTGAGAGGTAAGGTGATGATACCTAATGAAGTCTTAGCCACATTGTCAAAGCCAGGAATGGGATGAAAGTCAGGCTCCATAAGAGACGTATCCACATTCATCTTATGCAATAAATTAATGCTACACACATTAAGGCCAGAGCCATTATCTACTAGTGTTCGTCTTATAGCAGTGTCTTTCATGATAACCACAATCATCAAGGGATCATATTGTTGTTGAATCTCACTAGTAGGCAACTCATCTTGGGTAAACACAATTTGAGCTTTAGGATTCATCACAGAGTTAACAAAAGATGCTATATTACTAGATGTATTTGGTGGAGGAACATTCAAATCTTTCAAGGCATCTTGTAACATTCCATGATAAGCGGAAGAAGTTTGAATCAAATCCCAAAGGGATATCTTAGCAGGGGTAGCTTTAAGTTGTTCTATGAGATCATATTCCTTACCCATAACTTGCGAAATACGAGGAGCTTGAGGAAGAATTGGTTGAGGATTAGGAAGAGAAACTATTTCTAGTATGATAAGTATGGGCAACCGCATGATAACTCTCTCTAGTTATTTGTTTAGCATAACTGTAAGGACTTACAGGTTTTCTTCCTTGTACGGTGATGATTGGTTTATTCGGGGTACGAAAGGAATCATGATCATACCTTCCTTGGACAGTAAGGAGAGGTGATTTAAGAACTTGAAAGGTGGGAGAAAGATAAGCACCTTGGACTTCAAAGAGAGGCTTATTATGTTCATTCAAGTTTATCATGTTAACCAATTTAGAGGCCTTGTTCTTGTTTAAAGATTTCGATAAAGCCACAAAGTCATCAAGAGCATCATCCAACAAAGCATGATCATATCAGTTGAAAGGTTTGTCATTTGATTCAAAAGGAGACATCTCCTCATAGAGGGGATTATTGAAAACAACCATGTTACTAGATCCAGGGGAAGAGTTGATAGGAATGTATCCTTGAGAGGAATCATTCGACTTATCTTTCTCATCACACCTAAATGGCATAGTAACAAGGTTTATGAGTTTTTGGTAAAATGAAGGTTTGGCATCTTTAGGGTTTAAAAACTCATCTAAAGCTTCATCTAATTCATCTTGGCTATACTCATAATAATCATCAAAAGCATGAACATTTTGCAAATAAAAATCTGACATTTTGAAAAGATTGCATAAAATTTAAACACACAATGCAAAGAAACACACTTTTTTTTTTTCTTCTTTTTTTTTTTTTTTCTTTAATGAAAATGAAATGAAAACACACTAAATCTAGATCTAGATCTAACAAATGTAATGCAAGAGAAAGCAATGATAGATTCACGTCGGGTTCACCAAAATGTGTAGGGGAAAAAGCAAGACTAGGTTAATCATGCCCTAATCTTACCTTTTGACACACATTACAGAATACGAAAGAGCCTAGAGATATCGCACGATTGGCTACTTCTTTTGGTGAAAGAGAGAGCCACGGGATATCTATTAGGATTTCTATTCCCTTGTTGAAATTGTAAGATCAAGTAATGCAAGTTCAAACCCTAATCCCAAAATGCAAGTATAAACTAATAACAAGATTGCAGAATTGAGATTAAACAATGAACAACTGTAAATACAAGGATGAAATAAGAATGTAGATATGTACCCGGAGTCAAAATCAGACTGAAAATGTTCAGGACAGGAGCGTGGGCGCCACTATCCTGAAAACTGCACCAGAAACCACTGTTCTGCACCCTGAAACATTGTCTGGAAACTGTCTGTCTGGAGGACCAGGGCGCCCAGCGCCTCTGTCCCAGGGACCAGGGCACCCAGCACCTCTATCCCAGGGACCAGGGCGCCCAGCGCCCCTGTCCTGGCAGGACCAGGGCGCCCAGTGCCCCTGTCCCAGTCTTCTGCTCTACAATTTGATACAGAGTGTTGTCTCGACCTTCTTTCTCTGGATCTGTATCCCGTGGCGTCGTCTGAATCCTGAAACCTGCAGTGATATCTAGAAAAGGGGGAGGGGCGGCTATATAGGGTTTTGCCTTAGTCAAACCCCCGCTTTGGTGATTTCCACCTCTAAGAATAGCCAAGTTGTTTTGTAAAATGTATTGTGTGTGCAGACCTAGTGTGTGTGCAAGGTCCAAAAATGCAAGAAAGCAAACTAGAGCAACCTAGAAAGTAAACCCTAATTGCTTGTAAATGATAGTGCAAATGCTCTAAATCAAGATGCAATGTGATCTAAAGCATGAATAAATGATGTATCAAAGCTTATGCAAAGACATGAAAACAATACGAAATCATACCCAACCCTCAAGGGAGGAGTACAAGCCAATCTTCAGTCGGTAATCTCCTATTGTTCTTCAATGTCTTCCAAGCCCTAAGTGGATGAATGAATTTGATAGATGCTTGATAGAATGATGTTGAATGTTGTTGAAGTCCTCAAAGATCTGCTCTTTCACTGCATATGAAGTTCCTCCAAACCAAAATTGGATCCCTTCAAATGAGGAAAGAGAGCTTTTATGTATGAAACCCTAGGCCGTAAATTCATATTTTGGCCGACCTAGAGATTTAATATCATGCCAATTTCTTGGGGTTAAGCTTTATTTTATGATTGGATCGCGCTCCTAAAATTTCGGGAAAAATGTCCGGGACCATGTTGCACTCCGGGCGCCACGGTCCCGACAACTTTTCACCAAATTTTCAGGGCCATCGGATATGATGATTTTAGAGAGAATCCTGAAGTTACAGGTGATTTCGAGATGTTTTGACCTCGAAACCAAGCCCCCAAGTTCGAAATAGGACTTAATTAAGGTTTTTGATTAAGTGGTGCATTGGAGGAATAAAATGCGAAGGGCGCACTTTAGTGAAAAGGGCCCAATTTTATGATGTAGAGAATGATGAAATAGGACCTTAGACCTAATTAATTTGATTAATTAAGTGCTTAAGGAGAAATGCAATGCAGAATGTAAAATGCACTAAGGCGGGTGCTAAACTAGGTGTGAAATTGTACCACCCTAGCAAGTGCGTACAATTTACGACGCTACAGTTAGGGATATACCTAAGATTATGAAGCCCTATAATCTGGTATGTGAGGAATTTCAAATGGGTAAACAAGTCAAAACCTCTTTTAGGAGTATACAAGATAAATCACATGATGTTCTTGATCTTGTTCATATTGATTTGTGTTGCCTTGTTAGAGTTAAAAAATTTCATGGTGATAGATATTTCATGCTAATCATTGATGATTATTCTAAAATGACGTGGGTTGCTTTTTTGAGAGGAAAATCTGAAGCATTTGAAAAGTTTAAAATTTTTAAGGCTAATGTAGAAACTGTTAGACACAATGTACCAGTGAGGGGGTTGAATCAGTGGTTCTCAAAATGTTCCCTTTAATGACCTAGGTATGTATATTGATTAGTGGGGAGATTAACACAAAAGAAATCACACAAGGGAACAACACATAACACCAGCATATATGAGGAAAACCCAAGATGGGAAAAACCTTGGTGAGCAATGCTATTAGAGTCTACTACTCAAATTTAGCCTCACAATGAAAACTTTGTTACAATGTTTAGGGCACCAACCCAAGGAGCACCAACCCCTAACTAGTTTATGGGCTACAACCCAAAGGAGCTACAACTTAGTGATCACAATGAAAACATTATTTATAAAACTAGTTATCTTGTTACAAGTAAATCTTGCAACCATTCCATATACCTCACTCTGTCGGTAAGATACCTTCTCTGCTAGACCGACTCACTCTTTTGCTGCTCTCATGTTCTACTTAACTATCAATAAACTCTACTAGTACACCTCTGTTGGCTTGATGATGATTGTAATGTATTCATCACTTGTTGTCATTGATGAAACACTCTCATACACATATATGATTACATTGGGTACTGGTATAACTTCAATTGGTTTACACTACCAACCGGTATGTTTAAGGTCTATCTCTAACTAGTACTTTCTATCAATCAGTATGTGCCTAAGAGATACCCTGTGGTAACACTAAGTCAACATCAGAATAAAGATGAAGATGAAGAATAAGATCAAGTGGAAGATTTCATGACAACGATTCACTAGTTTTATTCCAACCAGTACTGACTACTCTAACTGGTATCTGATTTTGTGATGAGTTATCAGCACCATTTGTTTGGCTGTCATTTTTGTGATGAGTTATGTTTAAAATGACTAGGTGCACTACACCTAGGAAATTGTTTCCTATGGCCAACATAAGGTTTGTATTTCTATTTAGAGACATCCTAGAGAAGCATTTTAAAGAGGATGAAAAGAGAGAACATATATAGAAGAGGTGATCTATGCAAATACTTTTACTGAAGAGCGATAAGTGTTTAGATGGAGAGTAGTGTTGAATGTACTTAGAATGATATGATCAATCAAGTTTTGTACAACTCAAAACAAATCAAATCTTTTTGTTGTTTTCTAATCGTTACAACAAAATAAAATCCCCTAACCGAGTAAGCTCTAACAAGCTTCATTGTACAAATCCTCTAACAAGGTGATCCATTAGTTTGGATTCTAAAATCCTTCAGCAAGGTTACTCTTAACATGGTAGTACTCTTGATAGGGTATAACCTTCTAATCAAGTTTAGGATCTCTAACAAGATTCGATCATAGTAGAGCTCTTTGTAAGACCCTAACTAGTCAGTTTTCTATTACTGTAGATAGTTAACTTGTGAGTTCCATCTCACCGTGGTTTTTACCTATTTGGGTTTTCCACGTATAAACACTTATGTTATGGTGGATGTTATACTTTATGTGGATGTTGTTATTTCATTTTGGATAGCATGTATTTTGTTTAGATTCTTAGTTAAGTTCATCTACCAGTTAGTGTTTAAAGTTGTGCTTGTTTGGGTGTCACTGATTCACCCCCCCCCTCTTTGTGCTTTTCAAGACCATCAACCTCTCCCATTCTTCTTCTCTGCTAGATCTCCTCCTCACTACTATGTACTTTAGTGGTGTTTTATTCTACTGGTTATGTATTTGCCTTCACTGCAACTTCCTCCTCTATTGCACTGCCGGTAAGAACACTACTAGTTCTTCTCTTCTATCGGTTGAACACTTCAACCAAGTTCACCCTCACACTAAGTCACTTCTCAGAGATGCTATGTGCACTTGACTGATTTTATCTAACATGCAAAAGTAACACTTAATCACTTTGCAACAACACTTTCATTCTTCTATTCAGCAGCACTTAACAATGTCTTTGGCTTGCATATTTATAGTCTAGTTTTTTTCCCACCAAAAGCCTATTCAAATTCAAGGTGGTTAGGGTTTTCTCATCAAACTTGAGGAAAAAAAATCCAATTGAATCCTATCTGATTTGATCACCTAGGCAGCCAAGTGTACATCTCTGCTATTAATGCACCTTCTTGATCATGCCTTCTATCTTTGGCAATCTTCTTTTTCCCTATCGACTGATCTCTTGGTCAAACACAAAGATCAGTCATGTTATTTCATTCATCTACCTTGATTTCCTCAATCACTCTTAGCTAGCTCTAAGTTTTCCTCTAGACCTCAAGCCACAAACCACTACAACAACCCTCCAACACATCACGTGATTTACAAGATCTTCCATTAATGTCGACCAACTCTACAACTACCTCATTGGTGTACATTCCTTCATCTGAACATAGGTCTGCCACCTTGAGTCCATGTGGCATCCATGTTGACCATGTGCTAGATTGGCACTTCATGTCAATCCAGATAGAATCACTAACTAGACAATCTATTGGTTCCTCTTTTCTGTCGATATCTCACACTTTACCGGTCACCCTTCATAGATGCACTTTGCTGAACTGTCAATGAAACTTCTCAACCGGTTTACTAGACATGTCTATCCATAGAATGTTCATCTCCATCAAATGGGAGTTACAACACTTAGCCTCTTTGCTTCCTTACTATTTCACATGCTTACTGGAAGCCATCCTTATGACAGTGTGTCATCAACCTTCAGTAGACTTCATCTTCAATCAGGCCATTTTCCTCTGACTACATCTGATCAGCCTTGCCTTCTCCCTAATCAGCTCTTCCCATGTCTCAACCGGTTTGTCAAAGTGACAAACTCATCATCCATCATCTATATCAGCATTTCAACATGCCATCTTAGATAGTCCAATGCATAACACTGATTTCATGCACTCAATGCATTCCTTTGATTCACCAATAGATCTGGTGTGAGCCTTCAAGCATCTACCTTTGTCTTATCTACCTTATCTCATGGAACTATGATGTAGGCTATGCATACTAGGAGATAAGTTCCACTTAGCTGTGAGAGTGAATCTTTCTAATCTACATCCTACAGTGCACTCATGTGGCTTCACATAATCTTCATCTAGCAGGAGTCTTGTTATTCTGTAACCTCACAACATACTGATGATTTTTTCATCCTTCTCCTCTTGGGTTGATGTGATTTTGATAAAATTCTACCTCTTCATAACAAACAATAGCTCAAGCACCTTGCTCATCTTGCTTGACCATTAGTCATGAGCTTTTCCGGTTGGTAGCAACTCACTTGGTTGAACTATCTTTTCCATGTCAACACATCACTTACCCATTGACATCCTTTCCTTATTGGTGATACACTATACCAATAACCTATCCATCTCATCCAGTAAGGTCAGGCACTAACTTGTGTATGGGTAACACCAATGGTCATCCATCTGAATACACATTCTCTTCCTTACCTTACTGGTGTCTTGCAACACTAGGTGATATCAAAGATGTTTCATCCTTTAATCCTCCATGACAATGTTTCACATCCATCTCTTATATCGGTAGTCATCCCATACTAGTTGACATCAATGACAACCCAATGCCAACATAAACTGAGGCAGGATTCAAGATTAAATGTTTGAGATTAGATCATGGTGGAGAATTTACATCCGGTGATTTTACTAACTTTTGTGAAAAGCATGGTATAAGAAGACAATTTTTGCTCCCTGGACACCTCAACAGAATGGAGTTGTGGAAAGGAAGAACATAACTATCTTGGATTCTTCTAGAACAATGATGATGAAAGCTAATCTACCTCATATCTACTAGATAGAAGCAATGAGTTCAATGGTTTATACATTCAACAGAGTACATATCAAAGTAGAAACCGATAAGACACCTTATGAATTATGGTTTGGCAATACACCTATAGTTAAGTATTTTAGAATTTTTGGTAGTAAATGTTATATTAAGAGAGATGATACTATTGAAAAATTTGATCCTAGATGTGATGAAGGCATATTTTTTGGTTATTCTAATGAAAGAAAAGCATATAGATGTTATAACAAGAGATTATAGAGAATTGTGGAGAGTGCTAATGTCAAAGTAGATGAGTTGAACATAAGTCAAATAGAAGTTTATGAGAAGAAATCGACAGTGGAAATGATTATATCTAAACTAGTAGCACCTTTACTAGAACAAAGAGTTGAACCAATTACTTCAACAACATTAGAGAATTCTACAATAATTGAAGAATAGGGAAGAGGAACAGAGAGCTAGAAGACTCCTAGGTATGTGAGATTGAATCATTCTAAAGATCAAATCATTGGGGATAAGAGAAATCAAGTGATTACAAGAAGAAGACTAGCAACTATTGAGGTATGTTTAATTTCACAAGTTGAACCGGTATCAGTAATTGAAGCATGTAAAGCTGAGCATTGGTTAAAAGATATGGAAGAAGAATTAGATCAGATTGAGAAAAATAACACATGGACTTTTGTTCCCCGACCTAAAAATAAAAATGTTATTGGAACTAAATGGGATTTTAGGAATAAATTGAATGAGGATGGTCAAGTTATAATAAATAAGGCTATATTGGTTTGTAAAGGATATTCTCATAAGGAAGGAATTGATTATGGAGAAACTTTTGCACCTGTAGCTAGGATTGAAGTTGTAAGATTATTTATTGCCTATGTTGCTTACAAAAACGACAAGGTTTATCAGATGGATGTTAAATGTGCATTTTTTAATGGGGATCTTGATGAGGAATTTTATATTGAGCAACCTGATGGTTTTTCACTATCAGATGATAAAGATATGGTTTGCAGGTTAAGGAAAGCCTTATATGGATTGAAACAAGCACCTAGATCTTGGTATGCAAGGTTGGATAAATATATTTTGAAGCTTGGTTTTACTAAGGGCAGTGCTGACAGTAATTTATATTATAAAGTCACTAATGATGATATACTAATTGTTGAAGTATTTGTTGATGATATTATTTTTAGAGGTGAAGACAAGTTATGCATAGAATTTTCTAAGAATATGGAGAAAGAATTTGAGATTTCTATGATTGGTGAGATGAAATTTTTCTTAGGTTTGCAGATTACTCAGATGGACAAAGGTATTTTTATTTGTCAAACTAAATATGCTAAGGAATTGTTGAAGAAATTTGGTATGGAAAATTCTAAACCGATAAGTACACCTATGGTTAGAAGTCAAAAATTGACAAGAAAAGATGTTTTTGCATCGGTAAATCCTACAAGATACAAATTTATGATTGGAGGTTTGATTTATTTGACTTAGACTAGGCCTGACATTATGAATGTTCTTTGTATTGTTTCAAGATTTAAGATTGATCCTAGAGAAAATCATGAGATGGCGGTAAAAAGGATTTTTAGATACTTGCAAGGTACATTAGAATATAGCTTATGGTGCCCTAAGGATGACAACTTTACTTTATGTGGATATATAGATGCTGATTGGGCTGGAGATGTTGATGACTAGAAAAGTACTTCTGATGGAGCTTTCTTTCTTGGAAAGAAGTTGGTTTCATGGATCAACAAGAAACAATCATGTACTTCTTTATCTACTACTAAAACTGAGTATGTTGTTGTTGCTACTAACTGTACACAAGTTTTATGGATGAAGCAAATGTTGAAGGATATAAAGGTGGATTGTGATGCATTGGTATTTATTCACTATGATAACTCTATTGCTATTGATATAACAAAGAATCTGGTATTTCATTCTAAAACATAAGACATATCTATCAAGTATAACTTTATGAAGGAGAAGGTGGAAGCAAATGAAGTTAGACTGGTTTATGTCAACACTAAAGAGCAGATTGCAGATATTTTTACTAAACCTTTATCCAAGGACTCATTTGAGTACTTGAGAGACAAATTGGGAGTTTCTACCCCTCCGGTAAAGACTTGATTGATGCGGTTTGGCACCAGTCCAACATGCATTATTAGAGATACTATTCATTCCAATACTGGTGTAGGATGCTACTGCTCAGGGGGAGTAGTCAGCTTTGAGATTCAGAGGCTTATGTTTTTGCTTTCATATTTTTGTTAGATTTGTGGCATTGATGTCAAAAGGGGAGTTATATTGATGTGAAAAAGAAAGAGAAATTTAGAGTTGTACAAAGATATTATTCACAAGGGGAGAGATATTGATATTCAGAGCTATTTGTGAGAATTTGTTGGTTGTCTTCCACAGGGGGAGACTTGTTTGGCATTTCTTGGTACTTAGATGTTTTTCACATCTAGTGTTGCCATCAATACCAAAGGTAGAGATTGTTTGCCATTTGGTGGAATTGATTATGTGTTGCATTGATGTTTTGTCATTAATGTCAACACTAGCTATTTGGATGCTTTATCGACATCCTTATGATCCCGGTAGGATGAGTGGTTTCTGGTTAACATAGATCTGACATAATTCAATAGGCTCTGGTATAGTCTGGTAATGGAATTGGCTTGTTCATGATATTTATACTCATATTTGGTTAGTTAGTTTTGGTCAGGTGATTGGATGCTATCCTACTTAGTTAGAAGATTGGTTTCTGGTTTCGGTGAGGGTTTCACTAGTAGAGCTTTTGATGGAGATCTTTCATGAATTACATAAGTGGTGTTGGTGTAGCTTCTAATGGAGTTTCAGGATGTTGTTGGTGATCATGTTTGAGACTTGGCAGTTGGGGATTATTGCTGAAACATATGGACCTATACTTGGTCCTAGGTGATCTAGATTATGGACCCACTTTAATGTAATGTGTGGATAGGACCTATTGATGTATTTTTAGGATGTCTTATGTATTGATATTACTTGTTTGGTCTAAGGCCAACATGGTTTGCAATTATGTAATTGGTTTATTGTTTGGTGGCCGACCTCATTGTTTATGATTGAGGGTTTATATAAATAGATGTAAGATCTCATTGTAGATCATCATGGTTAATGTAAGAGGTCATGGTCAAGAAATGTAATGTATGAATAATGTAATATCATTTAGGTAGAGGATTTGGTCAATCATTGAAGATCGAATTGGATTAATATAAGAGGATTTAGTCCTCCGGTATTGAGCTTAACTAGAACTATACTCAGGCATAGGAGATGCTATCTTTTGAAGTTCAACACTTCTTTGGATTGTAGTCTAGATTTATATGTAGTTAGTGAGGCTCCTTTTGTGATGAGTAATGTTCTCTAGGTTGTTGGCCCTCCTAAAAGTGTAGGCCCCTTCATTATAATTCACATACTTACTACAGTAGTATTATTTGACTATGGGTAGGCTTCCCATCGTGGTTTTTCCCTTTATTGGGTTTTCCACATACAAATCTTGGTTTTGTGTGTATAGCTTTTATTTTGTGACTATTACTTATGCTTAATTGATTAATTGTTATTCTGATATTATTTTTTGGGGTTCCGGTATTAAATTTTTAATTATTGAATGTTCCTGTAAGCCGAGACAACTGATTCACCCCCCTCCCAGTTATCTTCCGGTTATCTAATTTGTCTAATAGCATATGTTTGTTGAATATTTTTCTACAATATGCTCAGGTACCCTTTCCCTAGACCTCATAGATTTTTGGAATGCTTTAAAATACCCCATACCTTATTATCTTTCTGACTTGCTAAAGGAGCAATTGACTATTTCAATTGTCTCCCTACCAAGATGTCAAATGCCTATTGCCTCTTACCAGAACCGGGTGTATAATTCAGGAAATGTAACATTAGGAAAACTATCAAGTTGCAATACCAGAATGTACCCTTCTTTTCTCCCTCAATCTTCCCTAAGTTTATCAACAACTCATCTAGCATCCAACCACATACATCTAATTTTATATTCTCTCTCATCATTTTGTTTGAATGAGTTACCTTATACCCGATGACCATGCTACCAAATTTGATGTCCGTGTTGGTGATAGTGCTCACTTTCATGGATCTTTTGTCAGATGTTACACTGGTGATCTTCCTCATGAAATTATTTGAAACCTTCTTATTTGCATGTTTCCCAATTGATGGTAAACTAATGATTGCATCGATGGCTTCCCTGGTGATTTTGTAAGGTCTGTTTAACCATATAAATTCCCCATGTACTCTACTTAGAATGTATCTGATTATCTCATCCTCAAACTTTGTAATATCTTGAATGTTGGTAAACCCTAAACCCTAGGTCTTCAATATGTTTGTATGCTAGCTTAATCTTTTAAAATTCTCCCATCACCTCACTCATATACATGCCCTTGATTTCTGAAGTTCCCAAGTCCTTGATGTGATAGTGAATATATGCCCTAACATCCTCTACATAGACAACTCTCGCTGGAATGTGATAAAATGCTCCAACTAAATCTTCTAGGGTACCCACATGTGGATACCACTTGAAAATTGGCCTGGAGCGATCCTTGACCTCTACTATAGTCGGGTTTGCAACAAAAATAGGAATAGAAGATGATCTCACTTCCATGTCTAAGATAAATACTTTTTGATCACTCTCAGTTGAAAACCTCTAGAAAATTCTTCCAAACGTCGGTGAGATATCTCAACAAGAAATTTGATTGCTCTGAATTGCCTTTGATCGCACTTAGTTGCTCTTAATCACTCTGAAATCTCTCTGAATGCAAGGTGATTAACAATGAAGTGTATTCAACCTTTTAACCTTTGAGAAAAACCCTAATCTTCCATTGGCATAAATAAATGTCAGTGAAAGATATTAGATCTCACTCAGAACATATCCATGCCGAATAATCCTCTCCAATATGTGGAACATCTTCCAGAACCTCTTCTCAGGGCATATGCAACATCTTCATGAATTTATCCTACCCCTAAGGAATCTACCTCAGTTACCAGATAAGCTACTTGTTGGTGCAGGAGCAACCTCTTCTCATCTGATGATTGTTCTTGAGTCTTTCTAACCCATCTCTAAGTATGATCTTGTTGGATTTCACTAACCTTCTCTTTTCCTTTCTCATTTGATCTTGCATTACCAACTGGTGGATTTCTTCTTCTATAGAACTTAGCAATATGTCCAACCTCATTACATGCATAACATGTAACATTGTTCTTTTGAATTTCTTTGCTAAAACCGGTGAGATTGCTTGACCTGCATTGATTAGTCATATGTCCAAATTTTCTATATGCATAGCATTTAACATTCATTTTGCAATCTTTTGTCTTATGACCAAACTTATTGCATTTTCTCTGTTTCTACATTTCCTAGCCATGTGACCAAATCAATTACAAACAAAGCATCTACCATTGAATTTATAAGAATTAAATTGCCTTACTGGTGCCTTATGGTTTTGATCTTCATTAGCAGTACCAAAACTCTATCCTTTCTCAAATCCAAGTCCATTGGAATCTCCAATCTTCCTTTGTCTCTTAAATAACTCATCAAGTTGTGATGAGCTTGATGGCGTGTGGGGGAAAAAGTGACACTAAGCAAACATGCCCTAATTTCACTTTCAATCACACACTTGTGGAATACGAAAGAGCCTAGAGGTATCACACAATTGGCTACTTCTTTTTGTGGAAGAGAGAGCCACGGGCTACCTATTAGGATTTCTATTCCTTTGTTGCAAATGATAGATAGAATGATGCAAGTTCAACTATTAACCCTAAAGTGTAAGTATGAACTAGTATCAAGATTGCAGAATTGAGATTAAACAATGGAAAGCTGTAAACACAAGGACAAGATAGGAATGTAGATGTGTACCTAGAGTTAAAATCTGAGTGAAAATGTTCAGGATGGGGGCGCGGGCGCCACTGTCCTGATTCTGCTCCTGAAACTGCTCTTGAAACTGTTGTTTTGTAACCTGAAAAGTTGTTGGAAGTGCTGAAACTTGTTGTCTGATAGAAGGACCAGGGTGCCCAGGGCCCCTATCCCAAGTACTAGGGTGCCCAACGCCCCTGTCCTGGCAGGACCAGGGTGCCCCACGCCCCTGTCCTAGCTTTCTGGGCTGGAATTTGGTGTGAAGTTCAGTCTCCGTCTGCTTCCATCAAATCTATAACTTGTGGCGTCGTCCAAATCCCGAAACCTGCACTTATATCTGAAAAGGTATGGTGGGCGGCTATATAGGGTTTTTCCTTAGTCAAACCCCCGCTTTGGTGATTTCCACCTCCATGAATAGCCAAGTTGTATTGTAAAAGTAATGTGTGTGCAGACCTTGTGTGTGTGCAAGATCCTAAAATGCAAATAAGCAAACTAGAGCAACCTAGAAAGTAAACCCTAATTGCTTGTAAATGATAATGTAAATGTCGCAAATCAAGATGTAGAGTGATCTAAAGCATGAATACAAATGATGTAATGAAGCTTATGCAAAGACATGAAAGCATCATGAAATCATACCCAACCCCAAGGGAGGGGTACAAGCCAATCTTCAGTCAGTGATCCCTTATTGCTCTTCAATGCCTTCAAAGCCCTAAATGGATGAATGAAATTGATGAATGCTTGATGGATGGATGCTGAATATTGTTGAAGTCTTCAAAGATCTTCTCCTTTACTGCATAGAAGGTCCTTGAAACCAAAATTCAGATCCTTTCAAATGAAGAAAGAGAGCTCTTATATATGAAACACTAGGTCTTAATTTCAACTTTTGGCTGACCTAGAGATTGAATCTGCCGCCAATTTCTTGGGGTTAAGCTTTATTTTATGATTGGATCGCGCTCCTAAAATTTAGGGAAAAATGTCCGGGACTGTGTGCACTCCAGGCACCATGGTCCCGACAACTTTTCACCAAATTTTCAGGGCCATCGGATAAGATGATTTTAGAGAGAATCCTGAAGTTACAGGTGATTTCAAGATTTTTTAACCCCCGAAATCAAGCCTTAAAGTTCAAAATAGGACCTAATTAGGGTTTTTGATTAAATGATGTATTGGAGGAATAAAATGAAAGGGGCACACTTTAATGAACGGGCCCAACTTTATGATGTGGAAGATGATGAAATAGGACCTTAGACCTAATTAATTTAATTAATTAAGTGCTAAAGGGGAAATGCAATGCAAAATGAAAAATGCACCAAGGCGGGTGCTAAACTAGGTGTGAAATTGTACCACCCTAGCAAGTGCATACAATTTATGACACTACATTTAGCCCCCACTTTAGCGTTCATATGAAGACTACGTGCATATGCAAGATAAAGTACATAAAAGTAAACATTATTTGAAAAAGGATATATCCATAAGTCTGTCGAACGAAGCCCCCAGCGGTATCTGCAGTACACAGTTAGGAACCGCACCCTACAAAACACACGTTAGATCACAAAATCACCTAATGCTTACTAAGGAAGGTGATGAAAATTCGAGGGTAGCTATATGCCCCCCCCTATTTCGGCTTGCTAATTTTAGTGAGTTGAAACAGGGTATCATGTTTACCACTTCGAATTGTTAAAGAATATTGATGACAAATGCTCACAAGAAGATTTGATATGAGATCAAAAACTAATGGAGAATCATTTGGTAAGAAAGAGGACTAAATCTCAATTCCAATACAACAAAGAGTGTGAGGATTTGAGAGTTCTCTAACACAAGATGAAGGATGTAAATGGAAACAAAATGCCAAGAGAAGAAAAGAAGGAAAAAAAGCATGAATACACACATTGGTGATCCATGAGAAGAATAGTGAGAGAGAAAACATGGACTTCTCACCCCTAGATCTTGTCTAGGTGATCCATGGGAAAAGGAGATGGAAAACTAGCCCCTAGAGTCTATCTAGGTGATCCATGTAAGGGAGGAGAGTGAGAAAGTCTAGCCTTATGCCGCTAGTTCCACTCAACCTCATGCATGTGTGTGTAAGTAAGGTTAGAAGCACCTCATAGGATTCTATACCCGAGTATGATACAACCTGTATATCTATAGTACAAAAGTGTGACATCTCGCTCTAAGAGTCTATGCTCTGGTTCCGAGAATAATCACCTTGTGTAAAAGAAAAATGTAGACACCTTGCTCTAAGAGTCTGTGCTCTAGTTTCGAGAATGACCCATTGCTCAAAAAGTGTAATGTTTATGTCATAAGAAAAGTAGAACAAGGATACCTACCTTCATCACAAAAGAAGATACCCCAAAAATGCAACAATGTCATAGATCCAGCAAGAGAGTTTTGCACTCTTTAAGCAAGGATAAGATAGTTGAAAAGGGATATCCTGTAGTATGTGTAAAGGAGATTCTTAGAGGAGAAGAGATCTTTGTACAAAAGACACCTTTCCCTGAGAGGAATTGTCTTACACAAATATAACATCTTCTAGAATAAGACAAAGAAGAGAATAAGAATGCAATACTTCCTTCTTTTGTGAGGTGAAAGTGATTCTTAATGAAGGATGATGCTCTTTTTAACCCAATTGGGAGAGTGAATTCATTATGGATGTATTTTACCAAGTGCAAAAGAGGCTGTAGTCAAGGACTTACACCTCTTGTGAGAGAGAATCCTTGAACAAGCAACAACAAATGCAAACAAGGAATAACATCAAGTAATAAAGTTCACACCATCCATGAAATAGGAAAAAGTGGATCCTTAGATAAAAATAAGAAAAGATCATTGCCTCCCAAGGATGAAGGACTTACACAATCTTCTAGGGAGAGATTTAGACATAAACAGAATGTACTACATACTCACATGAGTTCATGCAAGTAAGACATTAGTGTATGTAAAATGCTGCTCACAAGAAGTGGGTAAGGTAAGAAAGAGAATACACA
Source organism: Cryptomeria japonica (assembly GCF_030272615.1). Taxonomy (NCBI): domain Eukaryota; kingdom Viridiplantae; phylum Streptophyta; class Pinopsida; order Cupressales; family Cupressaceae; genus Cryptomeria; species Cryptomeria japonica. Next base: position 437,023,823 of record NC_081410.1, read on the forward strand.
TCTTCTCCCATATCTAGGAAAAGAGGATTCTAAAGAAAAGATGATCAATATTTCCACACTATTACCCCATAGGAACAAGAGATAACATAGAAAAATTAGGCTATTATGTTGCTTCAAAAATATGATTGCACTTGAAATTGTACCATCATGAATGACAATGAGCCCCCAGTAAATGAGCTACCAATGTTACATAATGATGAGCAACATAATAGCCATTAATGTTATTTAAAGACATGATAGACTAAATGAGGTATTTGAATATGACATGCTAAATGCTCAACTATAAGTGAGATCAAAAACATGTATAAAATGACAAAAATTGAAGAAGGAAAGTTCCGAGAAATCTTAGAAGAAAGACAAGTGTAATTTATTAGAGCCTTATCCCTGGAGGAAAGGACTTTATGATGAATAGGAGATAAAGATTCATAAGAGGATTTAGAAATTTGAGGGGAGTCATAAAGAGATTTGTTCATCGCCAAGATTCCCTTATGAGGGGAATGAGAGTTGATAGAAGTAGAAGATGTTTTAGTTGAAGTGAGATCATCATCACTACTAAATATAGCATTCACATTGAGAGATGGTCTTTTAGATGCTTTGGTGGGCTTAGAAAGATTATATCCAAGTCCAAATGAATATTCATGCATGTTATGTTCTAAAGGAACTTTAATTCCTTGTTCATTTGCACCACAACCATTTCCACTTTAGCCACTCTTAGCAGAAATATGAAAACCACGACCATAACGATTAGCCATTTCAGAAAGAAAAGGTGGTTTTTCATAAGACAAAGAATCAAATTCTTCAGAATTAGAGGTGTGAGGAGAAGAAGTTTGAGAAGTAGCCACAAAATTATTGCTCATAGGTTCAGGTAAGACTGATTGATCTCTAGTTTCTTCCTTCTTTTTAACTTTAAGCTCTCTAGGAGGAACCCTATACTCACCTACGAAGGTGGGATTGAAATCAAGAGATCCCCAATCGTCTTCTACGAGAACCTTCTCAAGATCAAAAGCCTTTTCATGTGTAGATTCAAGTTGAGAAGAATCTTCGTTAGGAACTTCAAACTCATCCAAAGAATTTTGATTATCAGAGGGTGATGATTCATCCATAGGTATCTTGCTTAACGAGTCATCACTAGAAGAGGAAGGCTTAGAAGAACTCCCTTTGGAAGTAGATGTTTGCAAACAGGCTTGAAAATTAGTATCACCTATCAAGGTATATGTCTTATTATTATAAATAAATTTAACTTGTCTATGCAATGTAGAGGGGACAGCTTGCATACTGTGAATCCAAGGTCTCCCTAATAACAAGTTGTATGTTAGATTTCCCGACATAACATGGATAGGAGTCGACAAAGTAATAGGTCCCACTATGATGGGTAAGGTGATAATACCTAATGAAGACTTAGCCACATTATCAAAGCCTCGAATGGGATGAGAGTCAGGCTCAATAAGGGATGTATCCACATTCATCTTATGCAATAGATTAATGCTACACACATTAAGGCCAGAACCATTATCTACCAATGTTCATCTTATAGCAGTGTCACTTATGATAACCACAATCATCAAGGGATCATATTGATGTTGAATTTCACTAGTAGGCAACTCATCTTGTGTGAACACAATTTGAGCTTTAAGATTCATCACAGAGTTAACCAAAGACACTATATTACTAGATGTATTAGGTGGAGGAACATTCAAATCTTTCAAGGCATCTTGTAACATTCCATGATGAGCGGAAGAAGTTTGAATCAAATCCCAAAGGGATATCTTGGCAGGAGTAGTTTTAAGTTGTTCTATGAGATCATATTCCTTACCAAGAACTTGTGAAATCCGTGGAGTTTGCAGAAGAATTGGTTGAGGATTAGGAAGAGAAACTGGAGTAATAGGAGGAGGATTAGGCTACCTATTATTTCTAGTATTATAGGTATGAGCAACCGCATTATAACTCTCTCTAGTCAATTGCTTAGCATACTCATAAGGGCTCTTAGTAGAATAACCTCCTTGCACAGTAATAATAGGTTTCTTAGGAGTGCAAAAAGAATCATTAGCATAACCACCTTGGACCACTAAGATAAACTTATTTAAAGGTTGAGAATTTTGAGAAGGATAGGCACCTTGGACAGTGAAGAGAGGTTTGTTAGGTGTTTCATTCACACGTATCAAATTAATTGAGGATGGTTTAGAGGAATGAACAAAAGTGTTGGAAGAATTATTGATAGTCTTCTCTTGCACTAAAATCTTATCACGGATTAAATCAATTTTAGGAGAGAGACAAGGGGTAGGCATTGATGTTCCAGTAGGAAGAGTAATACTAGGAAAGGTCATATCATCCTCTATCATCAAAGGACCTACATGGGGAATAAACTCTCTAGGAGAAGGATCAACATTACTCTCTAAAGTCTCACTTTTGAGATGGAGATCTTTGAAAGAGATGTTAACCATCTTGTTTTGAACTAAGGTTTCCTTATGAGTAGAACCAAGTTGAGGAGAGGGAGATGCTTTATTTTTAGAGGGAGAATGATTGAGATTCAAGGAAGGTGAGAAACTATCAAGGGAGTTTTCAATCTTGATTTCATCCCCTTTGGCTAGGGGTAGAGAATAATCTATACCTTCTTCTAATGGTTCATCCCAAATAGTGAGGTTGTTGAAAGGAATGTTTGAAGTATTGTCAATTTCGGGAGAGGAGATAACATTGTTTATTAATTCCTCATCCTTAGGAGGGAGAGCATCAATAGATATGTTAAACTCATCCTCTTTCCTCAAAATATGTTCAATATGATCTTTAGGGGAGAGAGAATTAAGGAAATTGCTTTTTATTTCATCTTCTTTCTCTAAGGGATGCTTATGGGTAAGACAAACTTTAGGAGAAGGGTAAGCATTTATCATTAATTCATCATCTCTAGTGGGAAAAGGAAATTCCATCACTAGGAAATGTAGGGATAATGTCATCTTCTCGCACAAAAGGATCCTCATGAAGGGAGCATTTTTAAGGAGCCACAAAGTCATCAAGGGCATCATCCAACAAAGCATGATCATATCTATTAAAAGGTTTATCTTTTGATTCAAACGGAGATATCTCTTCATAGAGGGGATCATTGAAAACAACCATGTTACTAGATTTAGTGGAAGAGTTGATAGGAATGTACCCTTGAGAGGAATCATTCGACTTATCTTTCTCATCACAACGAAATGACGTAGTTACAATGTTTATGAGTTTTTGGTAAAATGAAGGTTTGGTATCTTTAGGTTTCAAAAACTCATCTAAAGCTTCATCTAACTCATAATCATCACAAATATGAACATCTTGCAAATAAAAATATGACATTTTGAAATAAAAACTGCACACAATGCAAAGAAACAAAACACACTCTTTCTTTTCCTTCTTTTTTTTTTTTTCTTTTTTTTTTTTTTTTGAAAATGAAACTTAAATGAAACACGCTAAATCTAGATTTAGATCTAACAAATGTAATGCAAGAGAAAGCAATAATAAGATTCACGTTGGGTTCACCAAAATATGTGGGGGAAAAAGTGACACTAAGCAAACATGCCCTAATTTCACTTTCAATCACACACTTGTGGAATACGAAAGAGCCTAGAGGTATCAGACAATTGGCTACTTCTTTTTGTGGAAGAGAGAGCCATGGGCTACCTATTAGGATTTCTATTCCTTTGTTGCAAATGATAGATAGAATGATGCAAGTTCAACTATTAACCCTAAAGTGTAAGTATGAACTAGTAACAAGATTGCAGAATTGAGATTAAACAATGGAAAGTTGTAAACACAAGGACAAGATAGGAATGTAGATGTGTACCCGGAGTTAAAATCTGAGTGAAAATGTTTGGGACGGGGGGCGGGCACCACTGTCCTAATTCTACTCCTGAAACTGCTCTTGAAACTGCTATTTTGCAACCTGAAAAGTTGTCGGAAGTGCTGAAACTTGCTGTCTGACAGAAGGACCAAGGCGCCCAGCGCCCTTGTCCCAGGGACCAGGGCACCCAATGCCCCTGTCCTAGTAGGACTAGGGCACCCCACGCCCCTGTCCTAGCTTTTTGGGCTGGAATTTGGTGTGAAGTTCAGTCTCCGTGCTTCCGTCGGATCTGCAACTTGCGGCGTCGTCCGAATCCCGAAACCTGCACTTATATCTGAAAAGGTATGGTGGGTGGCTATATAGAGTTTTTCCTTAGTCAAACCCCCACTTTGGTGATTTCCACCTCCACAAATAGCCAAGTTGTATTGTAAAAGTATTGTGTGTGCAGACCTTGTGTGTGTGCAAGATCCTAAAATGCAAATAAGCAAACTAGAGCAACCTAGAAAGTAAACCCTAATTGCTTGTAAATGATAATGTAAATGCCCCAAATCAAGATGTAGAGTGACCTAAAGCATGAATACAAATGATGTAATGAAGCTTATGCAAAGACATGAAAACATCATGAAATCATACCCAACCCCAAGGGAGGGGTATAAGCCAATCTTTAGTCAGTGATCCCTTATTGCTCTTCAATGCCTTCAAAGCCCTAAATGGATGAATGAAATTGATGAATGCTTGATGGATGGATGCTGAATGTTGTTGAAGTCTTCAAAGATCTGCTCTTTCATTGCATAGAAGGTTCTTGAAACCAAAATTCGGATCCTTTCAAATGAAGAAAGAGAGCTCTTATATATGAAACCCTAGGTCTTAATTTCAACTTTTGGCCAACCTAGAGATTGAATCTCCCACCAATTTCTTGGGGTTAATCTTTATTTTATGATTGGATCGCACTCCTAAAATTTTGGGAAAAATGTCCGAGACCGTGTGCACTCCAGGTGCCATGGTCCCGACAACTTTTCACCAAATTTTTAGGGCCATCGGATATGATGATTTTAGAGAGAATCCCAAAGTTATAGGTGATTTTGAGATGTTTTGGCCCCCGAAATCAAGCCTTAAAGTTCAAAATAGGACCTAATTAGGGTTTTTGATTAAATGATGTATTGGAGGAATAAAATGAAAGGGGCACACTTTAATGAACGGGCCTAGCTTTATGATGTGGAAGATGATGAAATAGGACCTTAGACCTAATTAATTTAATTAATTAAGTGCTAAAGGGGAAATGCAATGCAAAATGCAAAATGCACCAAGGCGGGTGCTAAACTAGGTGTGAAATTGTACCACCCTAGCAAGTGCGTACAATTTACGACGCTACAGATGGTATGATGAATCAATAAGGATCTAGTAAAATACTGATAAGGGAGGGGGGGATTAATCAATAGATAAAAAACAAACATAAACTTTTCACCAAACAAAAACAACCTCTCAAATCAAACTCAGAACTGACAAATTGAAATATCATTGTCAATTAAACCGGTTGACTGTCATAATAGAATAACAGTAAAACAACTTTGAAACTCACAAACACATCCAAATACTTTAATAACAAAAGTAAAAGCTCATTTCAGATTTTTGTCAGTCATCATATCATATCTAAGTAGATTTAGTTGTTAAGCAAATTAACCATATCAAACATAACCACAAAAACATTCACCACTTTACACAATGATTTTGACGTGGAAACCCAAATGGGAAAAACCACGGTGGGGATGAATACCCGCAAGTATTTTGAACTCTTCTAAAGTTCACCCTATTAGGGGCCAAGCATGTTAAAGCTTTACAATAAGTCCTGTTAAGAATAGATTCTGTTAGGGACCACCCGATTAAGGGATTGACTATAATTCCCTATTAGAAGCAATACCCTGTTAGGAGTAACCTCAATAGAGGATTTGAAATCTAAGCTAATGGACCACCTGGTTAGAGGATTTAGAAAATAGTAAGCTTGTTAGAGCTTACCTAGTTAGGGGATTTGACTATTGTAATTGTTAGATAACAAAAGAGGTTTGTTGATCTGTTTGAATATAATTACACTTGCTTGTTCATATCCTTTGCATGCTCCTATCTACCTTTACACATACTGTAGATACATCATCTGGTTCGGAAACCAATCACTCTTACATTCAACCAAAATTTCCAACACTACAACAAGACAAATCATTGACCTTATAAACAAAACAATAGGTCAATAACACATCACAAACCTAATTATCTCATAGAGATTACAAACAAATTGGTTCAAGTATGACCATTGGATTACATAGTAATCATTGCACATAATTCAAGACAACTTCAACTACTCCTTGATCACCACTTCATCAAACATTGTAACTCATCAGGTGGTTTCCATTACATGTAATGAACTTTCTCATTCCCAAGACAAAAACTATTATCTCTATGCACCAAAAACCATTTGAAACTCTTCTCATACAACATGCATACATGGCATAATCAATACTGCTCATGATTTAATCATAAACCAATACAACCAATTCACCAAACTTCATCAGTTAGGGTTTAGTATATCAATAGGTAGGGTTTACCAGTTAATCTCACTTCTTCTTTAGTAATACCTATTTCCTTCAAAAGCTCACTTATCGGTCATTACCAGTTATAATTGACATTAATGAAAACATATAAGTTCATCAACGCAATCTTCATGCAAATGCCAACAGAGCTAATCTTGAATTTTTCTTTGTACTCACTTGCAGTAGTTAGATCTTCTCTCAAAATTATCATTTTTCTCTCAAGCTCTTGTTCATTACTCTAGGATTGTACCAAATCAATTCTCAACATATCATTTTCATGAACCAGCCTACCACATTCTTCAAGTTTGTTCTTTAGGGATACAACAAGATTTTCTTCCTTCTTCTTTTTTTCCTCAATCTCCTTAGACATCCTCATAGTTATAACTTACATTTCATTTTTCATAACCATGTTCTCTTGACTCAATTTCTGACATTTTTCCTTAAGTGCATCTTGCTTTTCATCATCCCGACTTTGCAAAATTTCCTTCCTCCTAGCTTGAACAAATGATAGCCTCTCTTGGAGGACAAGAATGAATTCCTTAGCAGAATTCAATTTATCTTGTAGCTTTAAGTTATTCAACCTTTCAACATCATAATCTTCAAGTGCCATCTCAAGTTGCTTCTCCAAAGCCATATCCATGGATTATGGTTTCAGGATCTTCCTCAATCTTTTAAACTTTCTCCAAGGCACAAGGCTCTAACACTAATTGTTGGAAACCAATAACACTGAGAGTGGGGGGTGAATTAGTGTTATACCAGAATGATAATTTTTATCCTTAATAAAACATGCATACACCAACTAATATACCGGTACATACATAATTGAAAGAAGTAAAGAAACCGATAAGTCAATCACATAAATGAGAACCATAACACAGATTTATATGTGGAAAACCTCAAAGAGGAAAAACCACAGTGGGATTTGTGACCCACAATATCAATCCACTAGCCATATGAAGATATATTACAAAATATAAGGGGCTTGCACTTGCAAGAAGGCTTACAGCCTAGAGCACACTGCTCAATCACAAAAGGAGCATCACTGAGTACATAAAATTCTAGACTACAATCTAGAGAAGTGTGAACTGCTAAGATAGCATCTTCTATGCTAGAATATAGTTATGGTTTAAGCTATGTCTATTCTGGTCTGAATCCCTAAACCCTTTACCGGAATAACCCTTACAATAATTTCCTCACATACATAATCTCTATGAACTATTTCACATCATATTACATTCGCATATCCATAATCTCTAATCTCATGTCTTTTGTATCTCTTCCTATATCAAAAATGATCTATCAAACTGACTTGTATAACCTATACAAATTTACATGCCTTATGTCAGCTTACAAAGATATATACAATATCAATTTACATGTCGGCCAGATAACATAAATGCATAAACATTAAAATCAATTGCCGATGCCGGATCCAAGATATGCGGGCCTCCAATACCAATAACCTTTACTAAACCAAGTCGGCCTACATTATCGGTGACCAAAGAAATCCTTTTGTCCTATCAGTGCCGGTGTCGGTGTAGTATCTATGGATTTCCTGTCGGTACACCATAGAACCAAAACATGAAGCCGAAACAGAATACCGTGTTGCCATCAATGACAACATAGTGAAACCAACCAATTGAGTGTCAATTGCCAACAGATAAAAGGTAGGTGGGATAAATATAAGAATTTATTTTACATATGTATTAATATATTGGTGGGGTATATTATTATTTTACCAAGGAATATTTACATATCCCACGTGCATATAAAGTCAACTATATTAAATAGATGAACTATAGACAAAAATCATTTAAATTAAATAATCTAAAGGGAACATTAGTAAATAAATTATTAAAGGCTCATAACTATTAAATAACCAACATATATTAATATTGAATAAAAAATTAAACTATAGACATAAGCAAGCTACAAATAAATAAAGGGGCAAATAAATCATATATCTATTAAATAATAAATACTAAATAAATCATAATTTGATATTAAATAAATAAACAACTAGGGATTAAATACCCAATAATCAAATAGACAAAATACTATTAATCAAATAGTCAATCTAGACATTAATAATCACATCATCACATATAATCAAATAAATCGTCAAATACTAACATACTCATCAGACCGACTGACCAACATGGCGAACTATGCCAAGACTCTGACAACACATAGTGATGAATTAGACCTATAGTAGGTGAAGGGAACTTGTGTCAACTCCAAAACTAAATATACCATTGGGAATGAAAACATGCTCACACCTGTGTACCCAGAAGAAGCTCGCACCTAGAAATCTAGGAGGAATAAGTGCCTAGTACTTGCAAATCTTGCAACCAAAAAGCAATGATGCATATATATACATATATATAAATGGCAGACACATGGTAGAATTTCACAATGACACATCCCACTCACAATGAGTAATGTGACATTGATTCTACCTTGAAGATAGTCCAACAATGAAAAATACATCAAGTAAGAATCTTATCATATATGTAAACAAGAGATAGGGTTAGTATGTCAATAATCTCCTCAAATGCATAAACAACATTAAATTATCCATAATATAATCTAGTGCTTAATCAATCATAAACTATCAACATAATGAAGAATATAAAACCATAAAGCATGTGTATACATATAGAATCTATGAAATCACATATATCCATATTATCCCATAATCAATAATAAGAAATCCCATTATTATCATAATGATCCAAGATATGACAATCAACCATAATAATTATCATATAGCATATGTCTATGAGAAAGTGTCTAACATCATAAAATAGCATCTACGATAAGTGCAAATTCATAAGAAGGCATCCAAGTATTATCGCCATATCCAACTAAGTCTATTGATGCATAGATCAAAAGATAGATTGAGGAGGGACACTACACTCTCTAAGAGACATTTCCATATCAAGTTATGCCTTTATTTCTTCTTTTTCTTCTTTTTCCTCGTGCCAATGAGCATATAGGGTACCAACTTCCTGATTCAACTTAAAGATCTCATGTTCTTTCTCTTTAATCTTGTAATCTATTGTCCTCCTTGCTTCAATTTCTTGGCTCATTCTAATGGTTAGGGCTTCTAGCTCTCTCCTCAAGTTAGCCTTCTCATTATTCAGTTTTTCCACTTCATCAACCAATTCATCTACATTTGCTTCATCAGAATAGCCACTTTTAGAAACCTGCAATAGTTGTTTAGTTAGCTCTTTCCTCTTAGCAAGTGAAGATTTATACTTTCCTCTCAATGTTTCTAGGGCTTCCTCAATTTTTGCAATTCTATTAGACATCTCTTTATAGGTCATTCCTTCCCCCATGTCTACCTTAGGGATCCTTCCAAAGTGGTTAAGCCTCAAGGAATTTAGGCTCTAATACCAATTGGTAAATTTATAAGGCACTGAGAGGGGGGGGTGAATCAGTGCATGAAAAAATAATATGAATCTGATCACCAACTTTAACAACTCAAAACTTAACAAGCATAAGAGGAATATCACCACAGAAGATAATGCCCAATAAAACAAATTCCACATAACACAAGATATTTGTACGTGGAAACCCAAAAGGGAAAAAACATAGTGGGAGTTAGTACCCACAAGATTCACTATTTACATAATACAAATCTTGACCGGTTAATGTCTTACAAATATGCCCTGTTAGGAGCAGACCTAGTTAGGAGTCACCTGGTTAAGGGATTTAATATGATGAGCCCTATTAGGATCTTTGACCTATTAGGATCAAACTTGCAAGAGGATTTAAGACTCTGATATAGAGCTACCCTATTAGGGGATTTATAAATTAAGGCATATTAGGACCTACCCGGCTAGGGGATTTTATTGTTGCAATCTATTAGGAAAATAATAGTCAAATGATCTTCATGTAGAACCTCTGTGTCTAATAAGATCCACTTCAGATCCTCAAAACTTCAACAACACATCAATATAGAGCTTCACTAATCACCACACAATCAAATCATCAATACAAAGCTTCACTAATCACCACACAATCAAATTTGCATCCTTCGCTAATGATTTCTCACTCTTACATACACACACCAACTTGATACCTCATCACACTTTTTATAAACATCTCTTAGTTGGATACAACCTTGGAATAATTTCCTAGGTTCAATGAATCTAGCACTTCTTACATTATATGCCTTACTTATGTTGGCCATCGACATCAAAAACAAAAATTAAAACAAAAACTATACTGGTTTACCGATCTAAGTGACTTTATCACTACCGGTTAAGTGCTCATCAGAATGCCTACTCTATGCATCAAATCTCGCTATTTTGGTTGAATCTATTAATGCAGTCATGAACATAGCTCCAAATAATTGTCTCCTCATTACCTTAAAACCACATTATCCAACTCTTCATGAATCACCTGTACTGATTGCTAGAATGCAACTTTGTCTTTGTTTATTGGTTGAAGTCCTAATTATCGATCTTCTGTTAAACTGTCTTTTATACTGGTTATACCTAGCTAGTTGGCTTCCAAGAGTTAGATGACTACAAAAACATTATTGCCATCAATGATAACACAAGACTTAGTCATCAAACATGAATATCAATCTCTTCATCACATTCACCAATCAATCATTTATCGATTGCATATCACCAGTAGTATTTACTGGTTCAGTCAGATGCCAACACCCTATTAGGAGCAACCTCACAAGAGGATTTAAGACTTAGATATTGAGCTATCCTATTAGGGGATTTATTGTTTAAGGCCTGTTAGGACCTATCAAATTAAGGGATTTATTTTGCTGCAACTGTTAGGAAAAAATAGAGTATGATTTAAGTATAGCACTTCACTGCTTGCTTGATCAGATCCAATTCTGCAACACTCTCGCAGATCATAGACACTGGGTTGGCTTCACACTCTTTTCTCAAAAATCACTGACACAACAATCATCATCTAAACTGACCTAAATAACCTTTATAACTTTGTTGATTACAAAATCCTAAATACATCAAAAAATCAAATGAATTTACAATATAGAACATCACATATCATTACAACATTTTACAAGACAATATTAGCCATTTAATGATCATAACTCATCACCACAACTCGATCTGATAGGTAGTTAAACCCACAAAATATTCTTCTAAGTCATTTATTTCTTCCCAAGAAATTCCTTCCTCAATCATGCCAAAACATCACCTTATCCTTCCATGCGGGTTGTGCCACATCACCATCAATATTTGAATTTGATGTAAATAACTGCCAAACCAAAAATCATTACTGGTTAAAAGAATTTGATACCGGTTCTAAAACCCTTCTTAAACCTTAGAGAAAGTACAACATAAATAATGAACATGAATTTCAGTAATCAAAACATGATGCAGTTCCGATCAAAGATACATTACAATGATACAAATACATGTTCCAAAGAATAACACTTTATTCGTCACCAATCTTTAGAGCCAATCAAAACATTTCCATGTTTACTAGCTAAGCTCCTAATTCTCAGCTCACAGTATTTATTGCTAGTTCACGATTAATCCATATCCTCTACCAATTATGCCTTACCGGCTGACCTACAAGACATAGATGATAGAGTAAACATGAACAAACATTAGATGAAATCAATGACACACACAAATAACTAATCAATGTCATCAATCCAATCAATCTCAATATCTTTATCATAACTAAACTATATCATCACCAAAAGTCCTATACCAGTTCAACCAACATTCTCCATTTGCATCATCAATTATGCCAATCATTCCAACATTCTCCCCCTTTGGCATTGATAGCAACACCAACATATTCAATTGTCAACTACACTCATCATGTTGGTTTGTTCAAGAACATCTCTACTGCACTCCATCTTGTGTCAGTTACAAATCTTCCATCTTCTCTAATTATTCTTCTTTGAAACTAATACTCACCCTATCTGTTATAGTTCATCTCACCCTTTGACAACAATGCCAAAGGTGCAAATGCATCACTAGTCTTCATATTTGTTGTTGTTGTTCTCTCCAAAATCTCAACAAATTATATCTAAGTTGCTCCCCCTACAAAGTAGCCAACATTTAATCAATCCATGGATAAAAATATTCATTAAGCCCACTAGATTGATGCATCTCCTGCATCTTAGTTTTTCTTGTATAGGGGTTTGACCCCTAATTTACCTCTGAGATACTCAAAGGTAGTCTTCGGCAAAGGTTTTGCAAATATGTCTTCTAACTGTTCTTTTCTTGTCACATACTCCATTTTGACTTTTTTCTCCTTTACTCTCTCCCTCAGAAAGTGATATTTCAATTTCACATGCTTTGTTCTTACATGTAACACATGATTTTTTGAAATATTAATATCACTAGTGTCGTCACAATAAATGATCAACGGTTTAGACATATCTTGCTTAAAGCCTTCCAATACATGTCTCATCTGGATTGCCTATGTATAATTCATAGATACTACAACATACTCCAACTCTATTGTTGACTGTGATACACATATTTTCTTTTTACTTGTCCAAGAAACCAACCTACCTCCAAAAAGAAAAGCTCCACCGATAGTGCTTTTTTGGTCATCAACATTGCCTACCCAATCTGCATCAATAAACACTTCCAAAGAAAAGTCACCTTTATAAGGATACCATAAACCATAATCCATTGTGCCTTTTAGGTACTAGAATATCCTTTTCATCTCTATCAAATGATTCTCCTTGGGATTCTTCTCAAATCTAGCAACCAAACCAACAACATGTGCAATATTAGGCCTACTATGAATAACATAATGTAGCTTACCAATTATTGACCTGTATTCTTTCTCATCAAGAGAGGGTGAATCATCTTGTTTTGACAATTTACAACCTATCACCATTGGAGTACCAATCGGTTTATAATCCTCCATGCCAAATGTCTTCAATGCTTCCTTTATATATTTAGTTTTACAAATAAATATTCCACCATCTAGTTGCTGGACCTGCAACCCAATCAAAAATTTAATTTCACCAATAAGAGGCATCTTTGTTGGCATTAAGTTATCATTAATGTCAACTGGTTTGGCAAGGTCACTGGTAAGAAAGAAGAAGTGACTGATATGATGGTAATACACATGAGAGTGAGCAGAAAAAAGGAAGGCTTACCAATAAGGTAGAAACTGAGATAAAGACTGTGTGTGTTAACATGTTGAGCAATAACCAGTAGAGCAATAAACCAGTCTGGAGATTGGTTGCCTGCTTATGATGAAGAGGTAGAATGTTGAAGATATCATAAACCACTAAAGAAGAAGATCTCATCAGTAAGGTGTGTATCGATATGAGTTTGCTGAATGTTCAAGTATGAACTAACTATGTGTTAGTGAGCTGAGTGATTGACCATGGTGATGCTATGTGGAGCCGAAGTGGCAAATATGCAGAGGTAGGTAATGCCACCATCAACATGTTGGTGAAACAACTAGTCGATATAAATGAAACAACCACAAATCACAAGATTGTAACTGGCCGATGCGGTTCGAGGAAGAAAGAATGATAGAGGAAGATCAGGGAGTAGTTGGTGTTGGATCAATGGAAAGGAAATACGATTGCAAGGAGACTTCGAAAAGGAAACAACTGAGTGTTTTATGAGTCAATAGATTTCAAGATAGGAAATCTTGTACATGATTGCTATTTTTATCAAGTATGCTTTGGGTAATGATAAAAGTGTACAGATGAATCCCTGGAGTACATGTGATCGACCCAAGATTGGATTGGATCCTATACAAACTGTTTTGGGAAAAAGAAACCCTAACTGCTCTGAATTTGAATTGCTTCATGGCGATAAATAGATGAGCTTGAGATAGAGGAAGATGATGTTGTTGATATTATGGATGTGTTGCATTAGTTTTGTCATTGATGTCAACACTTATCCTTCTGGAGATCTGTGGTTCACCACCACATTGTGTTCATCGGCAAGGTCAGTGACTTATGCACAGTCACCCATATATTGTTCACCGATAGGTTATATGGTTCACCTATACTGATGATGACTTGTTATCATCTTGAGATCACTTGATTGTGTTGAAGACATGATTTGGATAGTTAGTTTTGGTGTTTTGGTTATTGGTCTAATCGGGTTGATATATTTGTTGTTACTGGCAAATTGGTCTAGGTTATGGACCGGTATGCATTATCGAATAAAGATCAACATGACACGTTATGGAGATGATTTATTGATTGGATATTTTTGTAATTGTATTGAGCCAACATGATGCATCACATTTAGACTTATTTATAATTGATTTTATTGTAATATTCTTAGTGAGCCGACCTACACATTTGGTCTTAGGTTTAGTATATATGTAAGATCTCATTTGTGAGATGAGAGATATGACATGGTTATGGTATGGTATTGTAACATAGTATGTGCAAATATTGAAGATCATATGAGAAAACCATAGAAAAGGTTCATGGAAGGTTTGAAGGTGTTTATCAGATTTTAATTGGTACTGAATCCAACATTGGAGATGCTATTTTGAGCAGTACATTGTTGTAGGATTTAACCATCCGACTGTAGTCAATGCGACTCCCATTTGAGAAGTGTGCTTTAGGCGGTTGGCCTTTCTACATGTGCGGATCCCATATGTATACACATACTATTTGTAGTAGTATCATCTAATTGTGGGTAAGGTTTCCCACCATGGTTTTTCCCCTTATTGGGTTTCCACGTCAAAATATCTATGTTATGTGTTGTGGATGTTTTTTCCCTTTCCATTTCATGCATTAAGTTTCACCGGTATTGATATTAATTGTTAATTTGTTAACTGACATAAAATTTGGTTCATCGATATTAAGTATTAAGCTTGATTAAGTTATAATTTGGTTGAAATTCATTGACAAATGATTCACCCCTCCCGCTCTCAGTTTCCCTTCCAGTTCCTAACAAATGATGCATAGAAGAAGAAGTGAAAAGAGAGATTAAGTGCAAAGAAGAATTGAAAGCCTTCGAATTTATTCTAAGAAATTTATAGAGTAAGTGGGCAAAAAAACCGATGAGAGGGTTTAATCGGAATTGATTGCGCACTAGTATAACTGTAGTTTCACAATTAAGAAAAATTGGCAAGGTGTGGTAGAGCAAACAACATCCAAGTGTGACATAGTGTGTTGTGAGACTATGTGAAAGAGAGAGAGAGATAACAGAGGCCAAGAATCAGAGAGTAATCTCACAACCGGTAGTGTGAGATTCAGTGGAGGAGAAAAGACTATCGATTAGTAGCAGGATATTTAATCAAGAGTTGTAGAATTCATTTGCAACAAGAAATCTTAACTATTTCTAAATTGTATTTCATTATACATCTCCAAGTTGGAGCTTGGTGCAGGGGTTGGTGCTCCTTAGGTTGGTGCTCTGAATCTTTGTAATTCAGTGTTTTACCTGTGAGGCTGGATTCGAGCAGTCGTCTCCAGTAGTTTTTCTCATCTAGGTTTTTCCCACTTTGGGTTTTCCTCGTACATCTGGTGTGTTACTATTTACTAAGTTGTCATTAGTTTTATGCCCAAAGTCATCCTATATACACTAGTCGATTAATACTACATAAAAGTCCAATCGGTATATACTAAGGCTACTAGTGTCAGTTACAAAAGAGAGACAAGTCACCCAGATGAGATACACCGAGCTATGTATTGAGTAAAGTACATATGTCCACCGAGCAACAAAGAAGGTACACCGAGTTAATCTGAACCGAGTGGAAACATGTTACCAGATTCAATGAACCTGGGCACATATGTGAAACGTGTTACAAAATTTGAGAAGATGAAACCATTATTACATATGAAATTGCATTTAAAGATTTTGTATGATTTTGAGGAAGAATATCCAATGAAATAATCTCTATGTTTATTCATTCAATAAAACATGTTTGTATGATCGAAACATGAACAGATCATCATTTTAGAGATATATAAACAAAATGATCTGAGTATTTGATATATGATATGACGTGGAAAATCAAGAGAGAAGATACAATGTGATGATATAGTTAAGAAAGAAGATTTAAAGAGATATTTAGAGGTTACCATGAAGGTTTCAGAGAACAGTTTAAGGGACAGAGTATACAGAAGTGGTTATCGAGTTTATCTATCAATTACCGAGGAATGCTATGAGAAAAGGTAATTTTATATTGACCACATAGAGTCTACTATAACGTTTCAGATGTGAAGTTGTAGATATTTTGTAAAGATTTTGACTGAATTATTTAAGTTGTGTTAGAAACCTTTAACAGGGAAAAAGACTCTAATAAAGTCTATAAATTGTAAAGCCTTTAACTAGGTACAACATTTTTGTAAAAGTGTTTTTAAAATCCTTTAGCGAGGTATATCTAAAGATCTTTATACTCCTAATAGGGTCAGCTATCAGAAATAGCTAAACATGTAGCTCTAACCGACCAATCTTGATTATTGTAGTAGTGAAGTTGTGGGTGCCATCCCCACTGCAGTTTTTCTCTCTAACCAAGAGTTTCTGCGTGACCAAAAATATTTGTGTTATGGAGTGAAATTTTGATGGATGTTATTTCTATGATTATGTTTTAGTCTTATATATTTTTGAGATCAACAATACTTAGTCTGTGTTTATCAGTAAAATTGTTTTTCAAGAAAAGGTTTGAAGTACTGATTCACCCCTCCCCTCTCAGTACATTAGCTTTCCAAGTCAGACCTAGCAATTGGTATCAGAGCTTAATTCTTGGTAAAGGGATTAATAGCCTAAAGAGAAAGATCCTATCAATGGAAGGCTATAAACAATCATGCAGAATTATGAATCTTCAAGAAGAATTGGATCATGCTAATCAAGTGATTACAGATATGCAGAGGCAAATGCAAAGATCACTCAAAGTCAGAAGAAGGTTGTCTAATGATTTACAAGACTCACAAGAGTTGGTGGAACAAATTGAGACATCATCTGAGAACAACATATCAAAAGAATCTGAAGAAATGATTGTAGAATTGAAAGAAAAGAACAAAGCACTTAATGAACAACTAAAAGCAATGAGAAGGGAACATGAGTATTTTAGCACACAGATGACTGAAAATCTTGAAGCATTGAGAACAATTGAAGATAATATGTGAAATATAGAAGGAGAAAAACAACAGCTAGAAGGAATGGTGTCTGAAAAAAATGATGAAATATCAAGGATGACTGAAGTTCAACATAATCTATCTGATCAATTGGATTATGCACATCATGAAGCTACTCTAAAGGAAAATGAGAACCAAGCATTGAAACTTGAATTATCAAGATTGAACGATGAACTAGAAGTAGAAAAGAAGTTAAAAGAAGCACTGAAGAAAAGTTATGAAGCATCAAGAATTTTGGATGAGCAACTAAATATGAGATCACCCAACAAATCTACATGACTCGATTACAAAGGAAACAAATCTACCAAGAAAGGGATCAACACTACCGAGAAAGGAGAATCATCAAAGAAAGCTGGAAACAAAGATAACATGAAGGACAAGAAGCCTATTTGCAACTACTGTGGAAAACAAGGACATACTGCCAACGTTTGGTAGAGCAGAAAAGGTAAGCAACCGAATGTTACTAGGTTTGATGGTTATTGTTACAATTGCAATAAGTGTGGTCACACATCTAAGAAATGTAGGACAAAGTATGTTAATAATTATCAGAAGGAAAAATTCAAGGGGTTTTACAAAAATTGCAATAGATATGGACACAATACCAAGAAATGTTGGTTTAAGCAGAAAAACTATATGTGGACTCCACACCGAGAAAACACTAGAAGCTACGGAACTCACACAGATCTCAATCGACAATATACTTCAGTACCATGGGATTACAATACAAGAGCATGGTGTGAATACTATGAAAGATACAAACATGTAAGCAGTAACTGTATGATAAGGTTTGGAATGAAAAACCAAAGATCATGGAGAAATCCCAGAATGACATGTTTTCATTGTCACAAAGTTGGACATGTGGCTAAAGATTGCAAAGATCAACCTAGAGGAGATACTGAGGAGATAAGAAGCAAATTACAGAAATTTTGGAAAAAGAAGGAAAATGTGTCAACTAATGAAGGAAGCACCTTACCTACCGAGTTAGGTGCATCTACTTTGAATTAATGAATAAAGGTATGGAGGGACTGCATTCTCACAAGGTTAGATCTTAACAATTCTTATTTTTAATCATGTACATAATTCCAAAATCTGCATAGCTAAGATGCAATAGCAAGTTTGAAATATTATCTAGTCTTTTGAATTACCAAAGAAGTCGGTAAATGTATAAAACCTGTCTAGTCGGTAAAAGCTTATAAGGGAGATAGTTGGTTTAGTGGAACTGAGTGCATTTAATGCCTACTATACCTAACCACACGAAGTCCGATAAGGTCAAAAGGAGGTATTTAAAGTACTTTGCGTGGTCATTTTTCACTTACCAGTTTTCAAAGTGTAGAGAAAAGAGAATCAAAGGTGATCAAACATTTCCAAGAGTAAATTCAAGGTATTTAGCATAATCTAAAATGCATTTTTAGCAATTAACCGATCAAAATCAGTTGTGAATATTTGCGAAGTATTTACTAAGTTGGAGGCATTTTCTGGTTATTTGAAACCCTAAGATATTTCGTAAGTAAAATTTCAAGTTTGAAATGGCTCCCAAGATACAGAAACCCATTGTAGTAGAGACCATTGAGAAGCCTACACTGAAATACACCTTACCTCCCAAAGTGGCATCCGAACCTGATGAGAAAATTGCATTCTCTCTTATTTCAGATAGGGTTCCATTTATCGAAGATATTAGATTTTATACCAAGTGTCGAGTTGAAGAGCTAGGTCATACTGAGATTAAGGATATGTATGATGAATTGTGCACCGATGGAATCCTAGATAGCAAGTTTGAGCATATCAAAGTTAAGGGATTGATCGAAGCCCTAACTTATCGTCGAGTCTTAAAACCCCAATGGGTCAAATTTGTCTTGAGCCAAGTGCATGACAATTTTATGTGGTTAGAGGATCAACCTTCAAGATCACCAAGGAGATTATTCACATGATAACCAGATACCCTATATTTGACCATGCCCGAGCATAGAAGATGATTTCACAAAAGGAAGTGACAACATTAACAAGAGTTGAGTCTGATTGTAGAGGTCTTAAGTTGAACAATGTGACTAATGCAGAACTCAATTTTTCTATTAGAGTTATTGGTTATTGTTTTTTCCAGTCTGCAAGAGAAAACAGTGTACCATGTGTAGTTGTAGATTTGGCTTATAAAACTGTTAAAAAGGGTATGCAAATTGATTTATGTGAAGTATTATTGAAGAATCTTTTTGAAAATCTCAATACAATAAGGAAACCGAAGAAGAATAATACTGCCAACACACTAAAGTTTGGGTCACTCTTAGTGTGTATGTTCTATTTTCAGAAATTCTTTCCATTAGTTAGTAACATTGTTTGGGAATTACACTGACCAATCACCCATCAAATAAATGATTTCATCAATTAGCTAGGTGATAATTTCAATATGATAATGGATGATTACTTCAACAGATTCCAGGAAAAGATGCATAGCAGGTACAGGATTCCACCTCAACTAGTGGAAAAGTACAAGGATACTATATGTTTTGAAGTGGATACCAACTATTGTTATGTCAATGCAGTGGAACCCAAGACTCAATCTTTACCACCTATGGGTTATGAGATAGATTTTGACATTTCTCAACAGTAGATAGATGCCTTTTTAGCACTTCCAAGGGATGCTATCGAGAAAAGATATGGCACCTATGAAGAGGTGAAAGAAAAAGTAAAAATGAGCATTGTAGTACCAAAGTCTTCCAGAAAAGCCACCAGAATGATCAAGGATTTAACTGAAAAGTTTGGTGAAGGTTCTACCTCCACACCTACTAAGCCAACAAGTAGGAATAATGATCAACTTTCAATTGAGGAAGAATCTGAAGCTCAAGAAGCAACAATTACATTGAGCACCAAATTGCCAAAGGACAAAATTTTGAAAAGAAAGAAACAGGATACAACCAAGGTAACACCGACCCCACCAGTAAAGCGACTGAACACTAGATCATCTGCTGTGTCACCTAGTAAGAAGTAAAAGAATGTCAAAATGCCTAAGGTTACAAAAACTTATAGAAAGAAGACCAGAAGACTAATTTTGGATAAAGAGGCAAGTGACATAGAGTCAAAAGATGTAAATAAATTTCAGGTTGTAAAAAGCACAAATGAAGATGTACATAGTGTTGACAATTTTTGTGCAAAATTAAAGCAATATGGTGGATTTGGGTCATTTAGATATGTAAAATATGATTCAAGAACAGAACAAGAGAAGAGACAAATAGAAGAGACTATAATTTGTACACTTCTCAAGTTCCGAGAAGTTCCATTGGAAGTGGCTGGTTTTCTTCCAAAAGCATTGTATTCACATATTGATAATAGATGGAAATATGCTATGGACTCAAAGAAGCGAATAAGAGAAAGAGTTTTGGTTCATCTCTTTCTAGATATGTCGGTAGATGACATAAGAGAACATTTGAAAAACTACTAGACAAATTTTCAAGTAAAACAAAGGGCCTTGAAAATGATGAATGGCCTATATCTTGAAGTTGAAAAAGAAACTAAACAAAAATGGAAGAAAATATTAAGAATTCAGACTGAAGAGTCAAAAGGTGAAGTAGAAGTAGTCGACATCACCGAGCAAGATCCTGCTTCCACTATTTAGTTAGATGAGGATGTAATAGACACTGAGGCACATGAAGAAGAAAAGATAGAAGGAAGCACCTATGCTAAACTGGTATCAAGTGAATTAGTTTTGGAATGGGTTAAGTCCTATCCTCCGATCACCCAACAAGTTTCAGCCGAGAAACTTTAGGACATAGATCAAGGTATAGAGGGTCAAAAGGCTAACCAAGATGAATCTACCTCTCAAGCCACCGATGAGAAAACTTCCCAAGTACCATCAAGCACCGAGACAGTTGCCACTGAAAATTTGAGCAAGGAAACTCTAAAGGATACATCAGAGGCTACAGGAACCGACAAAAGTGTTGCCTCTACCGAGCAACATACCGAGGGAGTACAAGTCTCTAAAGCTATTGTACCCATTCAACCATAGAAGACATCATCATCAAAGGAGAAGAAAGCAAAAAGAAATAGTTTTAAGATAGATCTGTCAAAGCCTATTGTGTTGCCAAATGTTGACATTACAAAATTGAAAGGGCAAGCACTGATAGAATTCAGCAAGCTTTGTAAAGCCAAAGCAGAGAAGGAAAGATAGATAGCTATTCAGTAGAAGAATTGAGTACTTCATAAGGTGAAAATATTATTGACAGACATGATACCTGAAGCTACCATCAATAAAGATGTTGCCATCCATATGCAATTGGATGAGCTACACTCTCAATTGGAGGCATCAAGAGTAGAAGCATCAGAATACCTTAGCAAATTGAAAGATAAAGAGCTAACTACCAAGATGATTGAAGAAGTGCAGAAAGCAATTGCTATAAGTAAAATTTAAGCTTATTGAAATCATTGCTGAGTTGTCTCCTCAACTTAAGAATATCATTTATTTACTCCAGAAGTTATGTACATTCTCATTCTTTATCAAAGATATTAAGAATAAGACTGAAGTCATTGAAAAAGAGATTACTGATCTCTCAAGTAAATTGACTACCGAGCCAAATTCTCTTCAGAATTTTTATACAAGGCTACAAACCCTTATGGCTCAACAATTAGAACTTCGGAATGAAGAGCATAAAATAAGGATGGATATCATGACTCTTCAAACATGATTTATTCCCCATTTGTCATCAGTTCAAGAGCAGATCAACTGAGCTACCCAATTGTCCACTCAAGTAGAGGGAAGCAATTTAGATGGTTTGATCACACTATCAGCTGATATTACAGCTCGGAATTCACTAATGGAAAGTGTCAAGGATGCACTTACCAATGCTCTTACAGAAGCTCGTACAAAGTATAAATTTTTTTTTGATCAGTTGCCCCCACCAAATGGTAACTAGTTTTGATGTTTGTCAAAAAGGGGTGTACCGAGTATACAGAGTATCTGAGTGTACAGAGTTTATCATATATACCAAGTGTACAGTTGAAATTGACAGGGAGAGCTTGGAACATCCAGAGTATGGAACATCAAGTTATGTATAGAATATTGATAAGGGGAGTATGTACCTTAATATGTATTTGAACATTGTATATACTGTCATTTCAGTTTATTTTGCAAGTATATAGATTTTGTGTCATGACTTTGAAAGGAGTTTTGTCAAACATACAAAACTAATGCCAAAAGGGGAGATTGTTGCTATTTACTAAGTTGTCATTAGTTTTATGCCCAAAGTCATCCTATATACACTAGTTGGTTAATACTAACGAAAATTCCAGTCAGTATATACTAAGGCTATTGGTCTCAGCTACAGAAGAGAGACAAGTCACCGAGATAAGATACACCAAGCTATGTACCGAGTAAAGTTCATATGTCTACCGAGAAGCAAAGAAGGTATACCGAGTTAATCTGAACTGAGTGGAAACATGTTACTAGATTCAATGAACCTGGACACACATGTGAAACGTGTTACAAGATTCGAGAAGATGAAACTATTATTACATAGGAAATTGCATTTAAAGATTTTGTATGATTTTGAGGAAGAATATCCAATGAAATAATCTCTATGTTTATTCATTCAATAAAACATGTTTGACTGGAAACCAGCTCTACCTCTATATTGGCGAACAAACCCACTTATTCACCAGATCCTGGGGAGGGAGATTAAGCTCCTCTGTCTGAATCTCAAAATCATATCCAATGAAATAATCTCTATGTTTATTCATTCAATAAAACATGTTTGTATGATCGAAGCATGAATAGATAATCATCTCAGAGATCTAAAAATAGAATGATCTGAGTATTTGATATATGATATGACATGGAAAATCAAGAGAGAAGATACAATGTGATGATATAGTTAAGAAAGAAGATTGAGAGAGCTATTCAGAGGTTACCAAGAAGGTTTCAGAGAATAGTTTAAGGGACAGAGTTTACATAAGTGGTTACCATGTTTATCTATCAATTACCGAGGAATGCTATGAGCAAAGGTGATTTTATATTGAGCACATAGAGTCTGCAATAACATTTTAGATGTGAAGTTGCAGATATTTTGTAAAGATTTTCATTGAATTATTTAAGTTGTGTTAGAAACCTTTAATAGGGAAAAAGACTCTAATAAAGTCTATAAATTGTAAAGCCTTTATCCTAGTACAACATTTTTGTAAAAGTGTTTGTAAAATCCTTTAGCAAGGTAGATCTAAAGATCTTTATACTCCTAATAGGGTAAGCTATCAGAAAAAGCTAAACATGTAGCTCTAACTGAGCAATCTTGATTACTGCAGTAGTGAAGTTGTGGGTGAAATCCCCACCACAGTTTTTCTCTCTAACCAAGAGTTTTTGCGTAAACAAAAATATTTGTGTTATGGAGTGAAATTTTGATGGATGTTATTTCTATGATTATGTTTCAGTATTATATATTTCTGAGATCAACAATACTTAGTCTGTGTTTATCAGTAAAATTGTTTTTCAAGAAAAGTTTTGAAGTACTGATTCACCCCTCCCCTCTCAGTACATTAGCTTTTCAAGTCAGACCTAACACTGGTGTTGTGAGTTGTATTTATGTGATTGATCTCTTTGGCTTTCCTTCTTGCTTTACTAGTTTGATTGTTTAGTTCTTTCCTCATACAACTGATATTGTGATGTTGCTTTGAAAGTTAAAAATTCGGGAACCACTGATTCACCCCACTCTCAGTGGTACTTTGTGTTCAATAATTGGTGTCAAAGCGTAGGTTCTCAGTTATCTTTAAACCTTGGGTAGATTTTGGACTTTGAACACAATGGGAAGAAATGAGTCTGCTTCCTCAACATCTCCGATGTTTGATGGATCCAACTATGCCTTCTAGAGTAGAAGAATGGAGACCTAGATTTCCTCCCGAGGTTTTAATGTTTGGATGTCTATCAAGAATGGGTATGTTGTTCCTAGTGTTCCTCCCACTGATTTGGATGCTAAAAAGGAGTATGAGAATAATGGAAAGGCCAATCATGCTATCTTGAGTGGGTTGTCTGATAATAAATTTGTCAAATTCATGCACTGTGTTTCAACAAAGAAGACTTGGCATAAATTGCAGAGGTTGTTTGAAGGAGATGCAAAAGTGAAAGAAGCCAAGCTGCAAGCACTAAGGGGCCAACTTGAATAAATTAAAATGAAAGATGATGAAAATATTGAAGAATATATTCATAGATTTCATGAAACTATGAAAACCATCAGAGGACTTGGAGAAGAGATTGCAGATGAGATTCTTGTCAAGAAGGTACTTAGATCTTTAACACCCAAGTATGATACTAAGCTATCTGCCATAGAAGAAGCCAAGGACTTGAAGACCTTTACAATGGATGAGCTATTTGGCTCACTGATAGCCTATGAGATGAGAACAACCGGTGATACTTCCTTAAGGAAAGAAGCAGCATTCAACATCACCAAAAAGGGGAAAGAAGCTGCTACTCATAAAGAATCTAGTGAAGATTCTAATGTAGAAGTAGCAAACTTTGTTAGGAATCTTAAAAGAGGATCCAACCGGTATAAAGGAAAGCTACCGCTTAAATGTTTCAATTGTGGGAAGGTTGGACACTTTGCTGCTAATTGTCCTCACAAAGAAACCAGTGGAGATGAGTCAAGAGAGTTCAAAAAATCTATTGGCAAAGATAGAGAAAAAAATGACTACCAGCAAGGAAGGAGAGGCTACCAGAATTAGAACAATCTATATACTATTGAGGATGATATAACAGATGAAGAAAATGCATCAAAAGATGATTACCATGAGAATGACAGATAAGTCAATCTCTTCATGGCACTTAGTGAACCAATTGATGAAGATGAGGAAGAGGAGGATATTGAGGCTGAAGTGGACGTGGAGGGTGGACTTATTAGTTCTCTTTAGGAATTGATCAAAACAAGAAGAGAACTCAAAAAGGTCAAGCTTGCTGCAGTAGATGAACAAGATCTCTTGAAGCAATCCTTGGATGAGTCCATTCAAGTTATATCTAACTTGAAATTGCAGCTAGAAGAAACTAAGAGGATATGTGAAGCTACATCCTCTGATCTAAAAAAGAAGGAAAAGGAGCATCAAGAGTTTGAAGCAGAGATCTTGAAGCTTAGAAAGGAACTTAAAGAGAGTAAGGAAGAAATAAAAATAAGGAGAAAATATGAAGGCAACATTGAGGCCTTAGACAAGATGCTGAGAAAACAGAAGCAATCCAAAGACACTAGTGGTTTAGGCTTTGAAATAGGTCATAGTTAAACCCACAAAGATAAATCCGGCAAAGAAATAAATTTCATCTCTTCTTTCGAAGGTGAAGAAAAGAAAATATTCACTATAGGCAAGGATACTGGGAAAAAGACATATGCAGATGTTGTTGGAAATCATCACTCAAATCGGTATACAACAATGAACCAGAGGCCACACTTCTTGTATCAACATGCATATCTAAGGAGAAATGCAAGGGTTGATCATGAAGGTTTCACTAGAATCAACAACATTAAGGCAAGACCTCTGATGAGGCAGTCCCATTCAGAACCAAGGCAACCTAACCGGTTTGTTTCAAATTTTAATGGTTATTGTTATCAGTGTAACAAATTTGGGCATAAAATGGTTGACTGTAGATTAATCAATAAGCCCCCTATGGGTTATGAAAGTAGAAATCCATTTAATGCACTTTGTGATATGAATGTTGTTTTCTACCAGAGCAATAGATATGGTCATAAGAGGTTTGAATATAGGAAGAATAAACCGGTACCCCAAAATAATTTTAAGGATGTTACCTTATATGAAGATGTAAAATGCTATAACTATCAAGAGTTTGGACACATAGAAAAGTTGTGTAAGAACCAAGAGATCAAGCAGAAGAAGACAAATCTTGATCAAGAACTGGTAATTGAATCTAAACACAATATAGCAGCTGACAAGAAGAAAGAAACCAAACCAGTATGGGTTGAGAAAGAAAAGGAAAAGGCAAAATCAAGTCTCATAGTATAGACTACCTTACATCCTAAAAGGAAAAATCTATGGGTTGTAGATAGTGGTTGCTCAAACCACATGACTGGTGACAAAAGGAAATTCATCAAACTTGAAGACTAGAATGGTGGTTTAGTAAGGTTTGGAGACAAATTTTCCATCAAAATAAAGGGAAAAGGCACTCTAAGTATTGATGGAAAATTGAAGGAACATGATGTATATTATGTGGAAGGCCTTAAGCATAATCTGTTGAGTGTGAGTTAGATGTGTGACAAAGGTTACAAATTCACTTTTGTCTCAACTAGTTGCCAGATAAAGAAAGACAATACCGGTCAAGTTGTGGCAAAAGGAAAGAGAACATATGGAAATGTTTATAATCTAAAGGAATGCTATGAGTCCCAATGTGTGTTAGGACAACTAGAAGAAAGTTGGTTGTGGCACCAAAGATTAGGCCACATAAACTTTGATAACCTAGTTGCAGTAAGTAGAAAGGGGTGTGTGAGGAATATTTCACTCATCATCAAACTGCTAAGTACATTTTGTGATGAATGTGTAAAAGGTAAGAAAAATAAGGTGAGCTTCAGGACAAAAGAGCACAACACCTCAAGACCACTTGAAATTGTGCATAAAGATCTGTGTGGTCCAACTAGGAAAAGAAAACTTGCAGGTGAAAGATACTTTATTCGCTTCATTGATGATTACTCAAGACTGACATGTGTCACCTTCCTCCAAGATAAATCACAAACATTTGAAAGATTCAAGATATTTTGGAAGATGGTGGACAAAAAAAGTGGGTGCAGGTTAAAATGCCTAAGATCAAACTAGGGTGGAAAGTTTACATCAAATGAATTTGAAGATTATTGTGAAAAACATGGAATTAGAAGGCAATACTCAACTCCTAGGACACCATAGAAAAATGGTGTGGTAGAAAGGAAGAACAGAACAATCAAGGAGATGGATAGAACCATGTTAAATGAGGCTAGTTTACCAAACATATATTGGAAGGAAGTTGTTCATACTGCTGCATATACTTTGAACCGGGTTCAATTAAGAACAAACAACAGGATGACACCTTATGAGTTGTGGTATGACCGGAAGCCATCAATTGAAATACTTAAAATTATTTGCAAGTAAGTGCTTTATCAAGAAAGATATGGATGGTATAGGAAGTTTTGATTCCAGGATTGATGAAGGAATCTTCCTTGGTTACTAATCTAATAGCAAGGCCTACAAATGCTACAACAAAAGACTAAGAAGAGTCATTGAGAGTATGCATGTAAAAGTTGATGAGGATATGCACAAAGGATGTCAACCACAGATTAATTAGTATGATAACTCCAGTGATGAAGATGATGAAGCTCAGTTAGACATTGAACTAGAGGAAGCATCCAAGAAGGCCCCCAACCGCTATGTACAACTGAATCACCCGAAAGAGAAAATTCTGGGAAATAAGAGTGATGGTGTGCTGACTAGAAGAAGACTTGACCAGAATGGTGAACAAGTCAGCCTCTGCCTCATGACTAAAGTTGAACCCAAAACATTCAACGAGGCCAGCAAAATATAAGAATGGATGGATGCCATGGAAGAAGAACTACAATAGATTGAGAAGAACAAGACTTGGGAATTAGTCCCTAGACCGAAAGACAAGAATATCATTGGCACAAAGTGGGTCTGCCAAAATAAGATGAATGAAGGTAATATTGTTAGGCATAAAGCTAGACTAGTGTGCAAACGATACTCTCAGGTAGAGGTAATTGAGTTTGAAGAAACATTTAAATTGGTAGCTAGATTAGAAGCAATTAGAATGTTTCTAGCCTTCTCTTCCCACAAGGGTTATAAAGTATACCAAATGGATGTAAGATCTGCCTTCCTAAATGGAAATTTGGAAGAAGAAGCATACATGGAGCAACTAGAAGGGTTTATGTTGCATGATGATGACATATTTGTGTGCTAGTTGAAGAAGGCATTGTATGGTCTAAAGCAAGCTCCTAGAGCATGGTATTCAAGATTAGATCAGTACCTAAAGGAGAAGGAATTCAAAAAGGGAAGTGTTGATAGCAATTTGTACATAAAGAAATATGGGAACCACATGATCATTGTGGTTGTGTATGTAGATGACATTATCTTTGGAGGCAACAAGGACACCCTCTGCAAAGAATTTGATGATCAGACATAGTCAGAATTTGGGATGTCAATGCTAGGTGAATTGATATACTTCCTTGGTTTGCAGATATTACAACAAGATAAAGGAATATTTATCACACAAATGAAGTATGCAAAGGAGATGTAGAATAAATTCCAACTAGAAAATTGTAAACCGGTAAGTACCCCCATGGTGTCTGACAGTAAATTGAGCAAGAATGATGAATCACCGGTGGTGGCTGATACTTTGTACATATCCATGCTAGGAAGTCTATTGTATCTAACTGCTTCAAGACCAGATATAGTTCAGGTAGTATGCATGGTGGCTAGATTCCAAGCTACACATAAGAAGTCACATATGAATGCTATAAGCATAATCTTTAGGTACCTACAAGGGACACTGAACTATGGATTTTGGTAACCTAAACAAGGAGATTTTATCTTGGAAGCATACACTGATGCTGATTGGGTAGATTGCATTGATGATCGAAAGAGCACAAGTGGTGGTACATTATTTCTAGGTGACCGGTTGGTCGCATGGCATAGCAAGAAGCAGGACTGCGTCTCTCTATCTACTGCTGAAGCTGAATACATTGTTGCTGCTACATGCTACTCTTAGGTTCTTCCAATGAAGTAGACCCTCAAAGACATACAGGTGGACATCACTGATCCTATTCTCATCCGGTGTGACTACTCGAGTGCAATCAACATAGAAAAGAATCTAGTGATGCATTATAGAACAAAGAACATTGCTATCAAGTATCATTTTCTTAGAGAGAAGGTTGAAGGATAGGAGGTAAGGATGGATTATGTCCCTACTAGAGAACAAGTAGCAGACATTTTCACCAAACCATTACCGGTAAGAAATTTTGAGTACCTCCAACACAAGCTGGGAGTTGTGTCATCTACCTAGGACAAATTTATGTGGCTCAGGGGGAGTTGATAGTGGTCAAAGGGGGAGCTTGGTATGGATCAAAGGGGGAGTCTATAGTACCCTTTTTCATTTTTGATATTATGGATATGTTGCTTGGTTTTTTCATTGATGTCAACACTTATCAACACTTATCCTTCTGGAGATCTTTGATTATGATCACCGACAAGTTCAGTGACCTATGCACAATCACCCCTATTTGGTTCACCGACAGGTTATATTGTTCACCAACACTGAGGATAACCTGTTATCATCTAGAGATCACTTGGTTATGTGAAAGACATGGTTTGGACACTTGGTTTTGGAGATTTGATTATTGGTCTAATCGGGTTGACATGTTTGTTGTTACCAACATATAGATCTAGGTTATGGACTGACATGCATTACCTATTCCAAATAAGCACGACACATTATGGAGATGGTCTAATCAATTAATATTATTGTTGAGCCGACATGATGCATCACATCTTGACTTGTTGTAATTGATTTTTATTGTAATATTCTTAAGTGAGCTGACCTACACATTTGGTCTTAGGTTTTGATATATATGTAAGATCTCAATTGTGAGATTAACATGGTATGAGTATAGTGTGTAATAAGGTATTGTAAGTTATATTCGGTATATGTGAATATAAGCAGAGCTACTCACGCAGACATCATTTGAAGATTCAAGGTTTGAAGAAGATAAGCAGAGCTTAACCGGTATTGAATCCAGCATAGAAGATGCCACTTTGAGCAATACATTATTATTGGATTTAATCATCCATTTTGTAGTCAGTGTGACTCCCATTCTATGATTGAGCAGTGAGCTCTAGGAAACTGGCCTTTCTGCATGTGTAGACTCCATTTGTAAATACATACTATCTACAGTAGTATCATTTTATTGTGGGTAAGGTTTCCCACCATGTTTTTTCTCCTTACAGGGTTTCCACGTACAAATCTTTGTGTTATGTGTTTTGTGTTTTGAATATTGTCTCTCTTTCTATTTCATACATTAAGGTTCACTGGTACTATTATTAACTGTTAATCTATTTACCGGCATTTAGTTTGGTTTACCGGTATTATGTTTCAAGTTTGGTTAAAGTTGTATTTGAGATAAAATTATTAGACAACTAATTCACCCCCCCCTCTCAGTTGCCTCTAGGTTCTAACATTCATTGTGTCAAAGGGGGAGAAATTTACCAAAATGAAACATCTTGTGACTAGTTGACATCAATGCCAAAGGGGGAGATTGTTGGCATTTTGGCATTAAATTGTCATTGTTGGCAAATGCACACTCCAATGAGACATTGTAGGTGATTGAAGGTTTTGTCATTGATGGCAACCTTACAATCCTATGACACTAGCAAGGCAATTCACTGGCACCAGCAAAATCAGATTCTACACCAGCACACAGACCACCGGTACTGGCAGTGAAAGGAAGCATACCAGCACAGAAGTCGATAGGAATTTTGTTTGTAATTTATTTTGTTTATTATTGTAAAATCATTGTAAGCGGACTTGGAAAATTGTAAAATGAGTCATATATAAGAGATCATTGTAGAACAATAAAGTAAGCATAGAGGAATGTAATTAGGCAAAATAAGGTAGACCTATTATGTGAATTATAGGTTAAGGATTTATGTAAGAAGCAGAGCTATAAACCGGTACTAGATCTGGCATAGTAGATGCTATTTTGAAGCAGTACATGACACTGGATTTATATAATCCATTTTGTAAGTTAGTGAGACTTCCCATTTTGTAATTGAGTAGTGAGCTCTAGGCACTTGGCCTTCCTGCATGTGCAGGCCCCTCTTGTAGCAGTAGTATTCTCTTATTGGCCAGTAAGTGAATATTGTGGGTCACAAATCCCATTGAGGTTTTTCCCACACCGGGTTTCCTCATTAAAATATTGTGTTATGGTGTGTTTTTCATGTGGTTGCTTTTATCTTTGTTTATTGCATTACTTTCTATTTACCGATATATAGTATTAATATGTTCTACATGTTTTAAATTAAGAAAATCTTTAAACTGGTTAGATATTGATTCACCACCCCACTCTCAGTATTTGTGGGAATCCTAAGAATTGGTATCAGAGCCTAGTCCTCTTTTTCTAGAAGCCTAACAACTTGAGGAAGATCTTGACACTAGTAGAGATGGAAAACTTGATGAAGCAATTAGAAGCAGATCTCTCAGACTATGATACAGAAAAATTGAAAAATATCAAACTTGAATATGATCTAAAGGCAGCACAGGATATTATTCAAGCACTTCAAGAAAATCTTACCATTGCAAGAAAAAAGAGAAGAGAACTTTGTGAAAAGATGAAAAATGAGAATGATGAAAAGGAAACTCTTAGTGATATGATAAACAAGCTGAAACAAGAAAACATGACAACAAAGAATGAGATGCAGGATATGACTATGAGATTTTGTAAGGAAATTGAAGATAGAAAGAAGAATGAAGAAGACCTGACTAGAAGACTGAACGATGCTTCAAATGAAAATACAAGACTTAGTTATGAAAATGATATGTTGAAGACAAATCTAATTGTAGCGTCCTAAAATTGCGACACTTGCAATTTTGACTACATTTCGGTCTTCATGATGGCGATGCAACACGCAACCTGAATGGAGACCCCGAAACCTGATTATGACACTGAAAACTGCATTTTCTTGCACCCTGGCCTGAACCTCCTTTGCACCCTGCTGTCCCGGGAGGTGGGACCAAAGCGCCCAGCGCCTTGGTCCTTCAGGACCAGGGCACCCAGCGCCCTAGTCCCCTAGGACCATGGCGCCCAGCGCCCTGGTCCCTGGGTCCTATTTTGGGCCCGGTCTCCTTTGGACTTCAGGTCTTTATGTTTGCAAATTGGAAAATTATCTTTCCTGGTCGGCCTATGGTCGGGAAAATCAGTCTATTAGCCCTAAATGACAAGTATATAAACTACATTTTCCTCTCTCATTTGAGAGAGATACATAGAAGAGGGTCATATGTGCAAAAGCGTGGAAACTATACTCAAGCATTCAAGCATTCAAGCATTCCTTCAAGCAATTGATCATTTCAAGTCTCCATTCAAGGCTAAGTGTTGCATTCAAGACAAGGATTCAACCATTGAAGAGGAGATCACATACTACATGCTACATACAACATACTACTACAACATACAACATCTATACCTTCGCACATAAGGATACAAACATCCTTACAACAAGGTATTAGTACTTGTTTTACATTACAGACATTTACATTTACAGCATTACTCATTTCTTGGTTAATTCCAAAACTGGGGTTTGACCTAAAGGCAAACCCCTAATCCCTAACCCCCCAATCGTCTTCGCTTTTCTGTGTGTAGGTTGCAGGTACGCGGCTGAAATTGAAGATTTGGAATCCTTGTGCAGAGACGAACAGATCCCCCTTCGTTTCACGGATTTTTCGGAGGACCGTGGCATCGGGCGCCATCGTCCTGACAACTTTTGCTCAAATTTGCAGGACAGCGTCGTATCGACATTTTACTGCTAATTCTAGGTCCGCAGCTTCATACTATATTCCTATCTCAGTTTATAAGAGAATCTTTCTCACTTTCTATGCATTCCTAGCTTAATTCTTCTATCAACATTCTTTACAAAAGAGGGTAGCCTTGCTGTCATAACCCTTGAAACTCATTTAGCATCCAATCTTGCATTGCGTGGGATTGGATCTTGTGGGTTTCAACCCCTCTTTTGAATGTAAAGTCTCTCCCCTAAGCGAAAACCATCAACCCTAGTGAATCTCCCTTCTCTCTCCTTGGAGTTGGAAGAGGGGAGAGCAACTAGGGTTCGATCACGATTTTCCGCTTTACATTTTGGTGAACCCGACGTGAACATCCTTTCTGATTATTCATGGTTAGATCTGAAATTTGATTCTTTGATTACATTTCCATGTTTGATCTTTTGCAAAATTTTAGAGGTGATTGCATAAAAACCCTAAATTTTCTTTTAGTAATTAAACTTGTGAAATATTTAATTGTTAATGCTTGTTTTAGATCTGCCCTTCTATTACAAATTATCAATTCAAATTTGTGCTTTAATTTTGAAAATTAAGTGGTTAAGTGTCAAAACCCTAATTTTTGAAACCCTCTTGATTCAACCTTTGACTGATAATTTCACTGATCAAAACATCTCCAAATCAGCTGTAACTTTGGATTCCGCAATAAAATCACAATATCTTTCATCCCTGAAAATTTGGAAAAAAGTTGCGAGGACTGTGTGCACTCCGAGCGCCATCATCCCCGACATTTTTTCCAAAATTTCAGGAGCTAGATCTTACTGTATTTTCCTGCTAAAATCCAGAATTTTGGCTGATTTTATCAATTTTAACACCTTCAAAATTAAAGTCAAAGTTGGTCTAGGGATTGCTTGGATTAACGCTTCTAATCATTCAAAAATCATTGAAACTGAAATTTTGTGTCAAAATTGTGTTCTTACTGTCCTAAATCTGAAAAGTGTGTTTGCATTCATTCGAAATTTCAGTGCTTTATTCAAATTCTTGCAATTTGTGACTTTTGAAATTAAGTGTTTAATTACAACAACTTTAATTTCCGCTTTCAAAATTGAATTTTGCGTGAAATTGAGTCAATTTTTAAATTTCAAAATTTGCATTGCTCTTGACATTCCCTCTAAAATCATAAAATTCAAAATTTCAGTTCCCCTCTCTTTTTCAAAATTCGAATTTTTGCATTTTTCGACAATCTGGGTAGGGTTCAATTTCGAGATTGCAACTTTAATTTGGCCTATCTACAGATCGTAAAATCACTCAATTTTTTCAGATTAGCTTTAAAATCATCATACCTTTCATCCTTGCAAATTTCAAAAAAAGTTGCAAGGACCGTGTTGCACTCCGAGCGCCACGGTCCCGGACATTTTTTCTGAAATTTCGGGAGACTGTCGTGATTGCATTTAACAGCTTAAATCCAGAAGATTGGCTGATTTTATTGAAAATTGCTACCTCTAAATTCAAAATCTTCTCTCTCTTTCTAGTGCATGAGTTTTACAACAATAAGCCCTACTTACACTATTCCCGTTAGACGAAGCCGTAGAATTAAGTCCTTCCAAGGTTTAATTACTGAGGAGATGGAACCTAATTTGAATGGCCTTTTTAACAAGGACATGGGTAATTCCTCTAATCCTCCTAATGATGAAGAAGCTCTCCATGAGGTTTCTGAAGAACAACTTTCAAAATTGGATAACCAATTTGATGATTTTCGACAATGGATGTCTCAAGAATACCCCGATAGTCAAGCTCTTCCTTTAATTGAGGGTCTAAAACGTATGCTTCAAAGTGATAAAAATGGAATTGATATTTTGCGTGGTATTGCACACATTGTGGATTTGAATGTGATGCCTATGAAGAGTTGTGCTGAATCTTTAGGTTATACACAACCTCCTACACAAGTCAATCATTCTATTCCTTTGATGACTTCTATTGCTAGCATACCTACCTTTACATCAAACATAATGGCTACTTCTACACAAGACATTCCTCCTGTGATCACTAGTCATGGGGGCAATCCTTCCTCTTCAATTAACCCTCTTCCTTCATTTAATCTGACTTCTTCATTCATTCCTTCAATGAGTGTTCCTATTACATCTCCACAAATGAACATGATGCAAGGGGGCAATTCATTCAATCATTCCATTCCTCCTTGTAGTGTTCCTCCTGTCCAATCATCTCCTATGACTAATTATCATAGAGTCCCACCACCTTACTCTTTACCTTCTTTCAATAACATAACACCTCCATCTCAATCTAACACGTCTAATATGAACTCTTTGACTGAAGCGACCATTAACAATCTTGCACAAACTGTCTCTTCTTTACAGCAACAAATTGCCTCTATGAATCAATCTAAGTTTAGTGTGCCCACATTTGATGTTGCGAGTCCACTTTCTCTTGACATTGTTTGAGCTATTCCCCCTAAACATGTTGAAATTCCGCATTTGGAGCTTTATAATGGTAAGGGTGATCCTCTAACACATGTTAAGACCTTTCAAACAATATGTACTGATTTTGCTTATGACCAAAGGTTGCTTGCAAAATTGTTTACCAGAACATTAAGAGACAAAGCCCTACAATGGTATTGCTCGTTGCCTTCCTATTCTATTACTTCTTTTGAACAACTTGCAAATGCTTTCATTCAACAATTTCAAAACAATATAAGTCCTAAAGTTACTTTGATTGATTTAATGCATTGTAAACAAGGTGTTAAAGAAAAAGTGACTGATTTCATTGGTAGATATAAGCATTTGTATGCTCAAATTTCTTTTCCAGTGCCTGACAATGATATTCAAAGAATCTTTATTTCTAATTTACAAAAAGATATTCGAGACAAACTTCTGTTTTCTGAGTTTACTTCTTTCCAACAGTTGTGTGCAACTCTTCACAATTATCAACTGACTGTGAGTCAAATGGAACAATCACATCCTATGGCTCCGAGTGATAAGGGTGATAGTAGTCAACAACCATTTGGGAAGTTTAAACCGAACAGAGATTCCATCAAATTCAATGAAAACATCATCAACAACAATGTGAATGCAGCATCAGGTGTGCCTCCTATTTCTAAATTTTTCAAGAAAGAAAGAAAGTATACTCCTTTGAATGAATCATTGCATAGTATTACGAATAAGTTATTGGAACAAAATGTGCTTACTCTTCCTCCTATAAGGCAAATTGATCCTGTAAAGATTACTTCACCTTATTTTGATAACAAAGCTTTTTGTCAATTTCATCGTCAGCCTGGGCATGATACTGAAAAATGTTTTTCTTTAAAGGGTAAAATTCAAGATTTGATTGATAATAATACTATTTCTGTTTCTGGAGTGGATTATAAAGGCAATACATCTGTAGCTCCTCCTAATCAAAATCTTCAGATTTTCACTGATCCATTACCTTCTCATACCTCTAATGCGATTGAGACTAATGATTCCTCTCTTTCATCTGATGGTCTTGTGTCTATGACTCCAAATGTGATTAACTTTGTAGAACAGCAAGAAAACCCTAAAGAACCTTCCATCACATTTGATTCCAGTGAAACCATTAGGGCACTTGATGGTCCTTTATACATAGTTGCAAAAGTCAAGAATACACCTTGTCGTGGAGTGCTTATTGATCCTTCGTGCATGGTTAATGTTATTACTGAAGAATTTCTTTTTTCTTTGCAATTGAATCAAGTGATATATGACAAAACAGATGTGATTGTGAAACTATTTGATGCATTTTCTTCTCCTGCAATTGGTTCTATTACATTGCCTATTGAGGTCCGTAACAAATCCCTTGATGTGAACTTTGCTATTATTCCATCTTTCGAACAATTTCGTGTGAAGCTTGGCTATCCTTGGCTATCTTCCATGAAAGCTATTGCTTCTCCTATTC
The DNA here is from genome assembly GCF_030272615.1 of Cryptomeria japonica. NCBI lineage: Eukaryota > Viridiplantae > Streptophyta > Pinopsida > Cupressales > Cupressaceae > Cryptomeria > Cryptomeria japonica. The sequence continues at coordinate 437,060,710 of NC_081410.1, forward strand.
ACAAGTGTTTGAAATTTCCCCATAATGGTGAAGTTGTTACTGTCAATCATAGTCTCTTTAAACCAGCTGAAAGAACTTCTAGCGTTCCTATTGATTATTTTTGGCCTAAACAATTCCAATCTCTTCCCCCGCGAAGTGATCATCTTTTCAAATCTTATCAAAAGTGGAAAACAGATATGATCCTATCTCTAAGTGAACCTAGAACACCCAAACTTGACATTCCTATCATTCTTGAGAAGGAAGTTCTTCCTTTGAAAGATAAAACTAATGTCTTTCCTCAAGAAGATTCCCAACCCATCCCTATGGATGTGACTATGTCTATATCTAATAAACTTCCTAAAAGTAGACCTATACCTCCTCGTCATGATGGACTTGGTCTCCTTCCTAAACCAAATATTCCTCCCTTATATGGAGCAGTTCCTCCTCCTTCTTTTTATAGAGAGAAGAGTCCTTCTTATTCTCCTATTATCCAGCCTAAGAGACCACAACCTAAACACCCAAGTGATAAGGATGAGAACATTCCTCCTCCTCAATCTTCTTCACTTCCTACTAAGACTAGACGAAATCGTTCTGCACGTGAACGTCGACGAAAGCATCGTCTTAGAGCTCAAGCAGCTGCTTCTCAAACTTTGCAATCTCCAAAAATACCTTCAACAAGCATTATTCCATTTTCTCCTCAGCCGACAATTGAGCCGAAATCTCCTAAACATAAGATGCATGATGGTCTTGATCCTGTGCGAGTTAAAGATCCTATTTTTATAAATCTTGATGATGATATAGATGAAAATGTTATTCATGATGAAAATGCTACTTCTCTTGCTTCTGATAGTGAATATGAACTTGTTGATATTGATAACCATTTATCTAATGAATTTTCTAAAGCACTTATCCTAGCTCCTAGACAAGAACAACGTGGCTCGGAACATGAACATAGCCCTTGTTTGGATCTTGTGATAGCTCCATCTGCTGTGTTGAATGTTCCTCCTCTAGCGTGTTCCCTGCCTTCCCGAAACATTGATCAGCAAGATTGGGGGGTAGATGACGTGCTAGACTAGTTACATTAGCATAGCAGATTCTCTCCTCCTCTCTTTCGTTACTTCTTCTATATGTTATTCTCATTCTTCTATTTGTTGTCCTTGGTGTTGTCTACTTGAGGACGATGCAAAGAATTGAGATCTCTTTTGGTCTCTCTCATGTTGACTCAAAAGATACATGTGTTCCCTTCTTCTAGGTGACATTCCTTGATTGGGGAATGAAGAACAATTATGCATACATACATATGATATACATGAATTATCATATAGCATACTGACCCTGAGGAAAGCGAAGTCACCTCGTGCTTTGTGTTTTGTGTCTATTATCCTTGGGTTTATCTCACACTTGGGGGCTAAATCCTTGCGATAACGTGCTCCTTTCCTTTCTCATTTCTTATGTGTATCACTACGTTAAAGCAATCACCCCCGGTGAGGCGTGTGCGATCGCTTTAATGTAGGGGGGCATACATCCCATTCATATCTTTTCAAGATACTTGAAAATTTCTTGACAAATTTAGCTTTGCCTTGAAAATTTTCGGTATTTCTCTTGCATGACTCATAGTGAGGGAACCTTACTACTGACAGTCATGGTTCTCCCTCGTGATCTTCCCTTTTACTTTGTCAATCGAAGTCGTAAGATCTTTAGTCCACTGGGGGCTTGGTGTATCTTGCCTCCTTGACGTGGTGAATGTCTTTCAATGTTGTTTCCTTGTACTTTACCGGAAGTATGAGCATACGCCTATACTCCCGCTAAAGTGGGGGCTAAATGTAGCGTCCTAAAATTGTGACACTTGCAATTTCGACTGCATTTCGGTCTTCATGATGGCAACGCAACACGCAACCTGAATGGAGACCCCGAAACCTGATTATGACACTGAAAACTGCATTTTCTTGCACCCTGGCCTGAACCTCCTTTGCACCCTGCTGTCCTGGGAGGTGGAACCAGAGTGCCCAGTGCCCTGGTCCTTCAGGACCAGGGCGCCCAGCGCTCTCGTCCCCCAGGACCATGGCGCCCAGCGCCCTGGTCCCTGGGTCCTATTTTGGGCCCGGTCTCCTTTGGACTTCGGGTCTTTATGTTTGCAAATTGGAAAATTATCTTTCCTGGTCGGCCTAAGGTTGGGAAAATCAGTCTATCAGCCCTAAATGACAAGTATATAAACTACATTTTCCTCTCTCATTTGAGAGAAATACATAGAAGAGGGTCATATGTGCAAAAGTGTGGAAACTATACTCAAGCATTCAAGCATTCAAGCATTCCTTCAAGCAATTGATCATTTCAAGTCTCCATTCAAGGCTAAGTGTTGCATTCAAGACAAGGATTCAACCATTGAAGAGGAGATCACATACTACATGCTACATACAACATACTACTACAACATACAACATCTATACCTTCGCACATAAGGATACAAACATCCTTACAACAAGGTATTAGTACTTGTTTTACATTACAGACATTTACATTTACAGCATTGCTCATTTCTTGGTTAATTCCAAAACTGGGGTTTGACCTAAAGGCAAACCCCTAATCCCTAACCCCCCAATTGTCTTCGCTTTTCTGTGTGTAGGTTGCAGGTACGCGGCTGAAATTGAAGATCTGGAATCCTTGTGCAGAGACGAACAGATCCCCCTTCGTTTCGCGGATTTTTCGGAGGACAGTGGCACCGGGCACCATCGTCCTGACAACTTTTGCTCAAATTTGCAAGACAACGCCGTATTGACATTTTACTGCTAATTCCAGGTCCGCAGCTTCATACTATATTCCTATCTCAGTTTATAAGCGAATCTTTCTCACTTTCTATGCATTCCTAGCTTAATTCTTCTATCAACATTCTTTACAAAAGAGGGTAGCCTTGCTGTCATAACCCTTGAAACTCATTTAGCATCCAATCTTGCATTGCGTGGGATTGGATCTTGTGGGTTTCAACCCCTCTTTTGAATGTAAAGTCTCTCCCCTAAGTGAAAACCATCAACCCTAGTGAATCTCCCTTCTCTCTCCTTGGAGTTGGAAGAGGGGAGAGCAACTAGGGTTCGATCGTGATTTTCCGCTTTACACTAATGCATGTACATAATGACTCAAATGAACTCATGAGACAAAAAGGTATCTTGGAAGGAGAACTGGCTACTGCAAATCAACATAAAGAAAAATTCAAGAAAAGCTTAGAAGAACTTGGTGACTTGTTGAAGAATCAAAAACCAAATGGTGACACTAATGGCCTTGGCTTTGAAGTTGGTGAAAGCTCCAGTACTGCAAACACACATGATCATAGAAAACTAGTAAGACAACTAAATGCTTATAAATTCAATGGAAAATGCTTTAACTGTAATAAGTATGGTCATAGAGAAAATCAATGTAGATCTAGAAATTATCAGAATACCAATACACCCACTGGTCAATGTTCAAAATGCAACAAAGTTGGTCATAATTCTGAAAATTGCAAAATGAATGTGAGATGTTATGTTTGTGGAAGATTTGGACACTTATCTAATCAGTGCAGAACATAAACCGACATAGGTTATGGGAAAGCTATTTAGAAAAATAATGTGACTTGTTATGCATGTAACAAAATTGGACATATTGCTAAATTTTGTAGAAGCAAGTCCTCACCGGTAAACAACAATGGTGCTAGTCTGAAAGGTAAAGAAAAGGTTGAAGAAGTAAAGCAAGAATTCTCAAAACAATGGGTCAGGAAATCCGAAATAAATATTGACAGGAATACTCCTCCACCAGCAGAATAGAGTAGCACTCCACCGGTAGGAGACTCGTCATCTAATTAAAGAAAAAGACTCAACAAAATATTGCTCCAATTGACAAAATTTTAGATGAAATAATAGAGGAAGGAAATCTTAAGAACATCAACAAACTATATGATACATTATCAGTTGATGACAAGAAGAAAGTTGAAAACAGTGTAATTCTGCACTTGGACATCTATAAGAAATTTCTAATGCAAGTTGTGGATGAATTACCGACAGAACTATTTAAGAGACTTGAAGCTAGAAGGCAAGCTGTTGTAGAGCTTGACAAGAAAATAAAAATTGAGAAACTACTTGTTGTTTATCTTGTTAACTCACCAAAGGAAATATATGATATGATCTCAGAGGCTAACCGGTCAGTATTCTCAACTGCACACTAGCATGTAGCACTTATGGTTGGTAGAGTAAATGAGGCTGCAGAGGAAACAGCTAATGCATGGGACATATTTCTTGTTGAGAAAGAAAAGAAGGAAGAGTATAGAAATCCCAAACCTATCAAAGTATATCAAAAAGATAAGGACAAGGGAAAAGGCAAGGTTGGTGGACCTCTGAGAATAAAAATAACAGATAATCTACCCCCACTACCTCTAGATACTCCACCGATAGTTACAACTGAAGATCAACCGGCTAATAAGAGTATGGATATACCACAAGAGGATACAAATCTTAAGTCTGAGGTATTATACACAGTTGATATTGATACTCAAAAAGTTAACATTGTGGTAGATAAGGATATAACTGGAAAGACAGATATGGTTAGTGAGGCACCGGTAATAGATAACACAGAAGGTAAACCGACAGATGATAACATAGAGCATCAGGTAGAGCAACAAATAGAGCAACAGGCTCCATCACAGCAATAGGTTAATATAGAGTCAGTACCATTGGCAACAATTGAGCAAGAAAAACCTTTGCTTAAGGAAATGGAAACACAAACTGACCTACCAAAGGTCACAATAAGAAAGGATATTTCTTCCACTGGTGGGATACAGAGTGTTGGCCCTTCAATAGCAGGATTCAAATCAACTAATGTAAAAAAAGTTCTTTTGGACTCAATAAAGAAAATAACAGACTATAGCTCACAAGTGTACAAAGCTATAGATTATACAATTCCAATTTTGAAGATGATAGCTCCAAAATGTAATATAGATAATAAGGATTCTTTGAGTCAACTTGACACTTTGTCTAAGTATATTACTGACAACACTATGATAGTTGAACAAATAAAAGAGGAAGCATCAAGGAGAGATTAAAGAGAAGGAAAAACACAAATTCTTTGAGGAAGAAATAAATAAGTGTACAAGGCAGTTTGACACACTTCTACTAGAATTATGTAGCACATTAAAGGAATTCAAAACTTTGAATAGAGACACTTGTAACACTAACTTTTTGACAGTTGATATAGATAAGAAGATCAGCAAGATACAGGAGGAAATCAATCAATTAGCTGACAATTTCATTAATTCAACTAATTCATTATCAGTTTTTGAGAAGAAGATAACAGGTTTTGAGGAAGAACTATTAAAGCTTGAAAGAGAAAAGGAAAGAATAAAAAGTAAGGCGAAGGATCTTAAATGGAGACTAAGTCCAAAATTGGACTATCTTGCCACCTTAAGGAAAGAAATATCTAATGCCCCCCTTCAAGCACAAAAAACACTGGCAGAGAAAATGCAACACCTCACTGGTATAGTTCAGAGGACAAAGGCTGTAATAAAAGATAGCAAAAAGTTTCTTGAAAGCCTGAATCTAGTTTTGGCAGATCTTTTTCAGATTGTAACCAACTGATTACAGGGTTGAAACAGAATACTACACTCTATTGACACTTTGACAACCTTTGTCATTGATGCCAAAGGGGGAGTAGTGGTATGAGAAAAATCCAATAACTCAGGGATCATCTACTCAGGGGGAGCACACATTTTTGGTAACATTTTTGGACTTCAATTTTTGGATACACTTTTGAATTTTTCTCATGAGTGTTGCCATCAATGCCAAAGGGGGAGATTGTTGGAAAATGCACACTCCAATGAGACATTGTAGGTGATTGAAGGTTTTGTCATTGATGGCAACCTTACAATCCTATGACACCGGAAAGGCAATTCACTGACACTAGAAAAATTATATTCTACACCGGCAACAGACCACCAACACCGACAATGAAAGGAAGCATACCGACACAGAAGCCGACAGGAATTTTGTTTGTAATTTATTTTGTTTATTATTGTAAAATCATTGTAAGCCAACTTGGCAAATTGTAAAATGACTCATACATATAAGAGATCATTGTAGAACAATAAAGTAAGAATAGAGGAATGTAACTAGGTGAAATAAGGCAGACCTATTATGTGAATTATAGGTTAAGGATTTATGTAAGAAGTAGAGCTATAAACCGGTACTGGATCTGGCATAGTAGATGCTATTTTGAAGCAGTACATGAAACTGGATTTATATAATCCATTTTGTAAGTCAGTGAGACTTCCCATTTTGTAATTGAGCAATGAGCTCTAGGCACTTGGCCTTCCTGCATGTGTAGGCCCCTCTTGTAGGAGTAATATTCTCTTATTGGCCTGTAAGTGAATATTGTGGGTCACAAATCCCACCGAGGTTTTTCCCACACTGGGTTTCCTTGTTAAACTATTGTGTTATGGTGTGTTTTTCATGTGATTGCTTTTATCTCTATTTATTGCATTACTTTGTGTTTACCTGTATATAGTATTAATATGTTCTACATGTTTTAAATTAAGAAAATCTTTAAACCGGTTAGATACTGATTCGCTCCCCCTCTCAGTATTTGTGGGAATCCTAATAGTCATTGATTTTAACCAGTTTTGCAAGGTCACCAGTGAGAAAGAAGTGAGAAATATGATGGTAATATACATGAGAGTGAGTAGAAAGAAGGAAGGCTTACCAGTAAGGTATAAACTAGGATGAAGACTATGTGTGTGTTAACATGTTTAGCAATAACAACCAATAGAGAAATAAACCGGTTTGGAGATTAGCAGCCTATTTATGATGAAGAGGAAGAATGTTGAAGATATCACAAACCACTAAAGAAGATGACCTCACTAGTAAAGGCATATATGTTAGACACAATGCACCACTAAGAGGGGGAGGGTGTGTTAGGTCCTGGAGACAACTGAGAGGGGGGGGTGAATCAGTTGTCAAATAAATTCAAACCAAAAACAACTTAACCAACTTAATGCTTAATACAAGTAAACCAGTTAAGTATGTCGGTAGACAATTTTAACAGTTAATTGCTATACTGGTAAAGATTAATGCATGAAACATAAACACAAAGTCATCCACAACACATGACACCAATATTTGTATGTGGAAACCCTGTAAGGGGAAAAACCGTGGTGGGAAACCTTACCCACAATCAGATGATACTATTGTAGATAGTAAGTGTACATAAATGGGGTTTGTAGATGCAGAAAGGCCAATAGCCTAGAGCTCACTGCTCAATCACAAAATGGGAGTCACAATGACTACAGTTGGATGGTTAAATCCAATAAGAATGTACTACACAAAATAGCATCTTCATATGCTAGATTTAGTATCGGTGTAATGCCGATATGCTTTAACAAAAACCTAGCTTCACCTTCAAATAATTTCTGCATGTATTGCACTACTTAATCTCGCATATACCTTCACACAATTCTTTTTTGCATTCCACACTTGATCTTACAAATAAGATCTTAGATTTATACCCTAACCTAAGACCAATTTTAGTAGGTCGGCTCTACAAGATATTACAATAAAAACATTTTACAAACAATATAATATCCAATGCAATAACTGATTAAACATGTTGGCTTAATGTATTTACAACAATAATTAATCATCTTCATAGCGTGCCATGCTGATCTAGAAAAGATAAACCTACTGGTGTAACCCTAGGTAACCCTAGACCTATTTGTTGGTAAAAGAAAATATGCAAATATGAATATACCAATGATTAATTCATTGAGATAAGATGTCCACATGATGTCTTTGGTATTACCAAGTGTCTTCCATATCATTCCAAGTACCAGTGATCATTATATCCTACTTGTGAACCATATACCATTAACTGTGCGATAGTTACTTACTTGTCGGTGAATGTTGTTGGATCTCCAAAGTGTTAGTGTTTTAGTAGGTGTTGACATCAATGAAAAAACCATACCAAAATACCAACAGGGGGTGAATCAATGGTTCTCAAAACTTTACCTTTTGGCTTTCCTTTGTGGGTGATACCGGTTTGTGAATCAGACACAAGGCAAACTTACCGGCTAGTACTGAAACTAACTCAAATACACACACACACACACACACACACACACACAAGGAGACATCGCATAACACCAATATATATGAGGAAAACCCAATGTGGGAAAAACCTCAGTGAGAAATGTTGCTGGATTCTACTACTCCAATCCAACCTCACAGTAAAACATAGTTACATAGTTTAGGGCATCACCCCAAGGAGCAAAAACCCCTGACTGTAGGGCACCTACCCAAGGAGCTACAACCCCTAATAGATTTATGCGCTATAAGCCAAAGGAGCACCAACCCCTGCACCAAGATACAACTCAGTGTTCACAATGCAAACTTCAAATACATAAGTTATTATCATGTTACAAGTGAATCTTGCAACCTTATCAAATATCTTACTCTGTCGGTGAAGTACTTCTCTCTTCTACCAACTCACTCTTCTTCCTTCTCTGCACCTACTGCTTCTCTACTGGATTTGCACCTCACTCTGTACACATCACCAGTTTCACACTTTGCTGGTGTAGTCCCTATCAGTTCTTCTCTCCAATCGGTTGAAAGATTCAAACAAGTTCACTCTCCCTTTCTTGTAGATGCTTTTTGAGCACTCATCTGATCTTGTCTCTACTTGCAGAAGTCTAACACTTTGCAACAACACAATATTCTCTCTATTCAGCTACAACAAACAATCTCTTAGACCATTTTACTTATAGCCCAAATTTCCTGCCAAACGTCAATTCAAAACTCAGGCGGTTAGGGTTTTTTCACCATCTTTGAGACATACCAAATCCAATCAGATCTTGCAAGATCTGATCTTTTTGACATCCGAATGCATATCTCTGCCATAGTTGTGTTTCCTCAATCACGCCCTTTAATCCTGGTGATTTTTTTTTTACCTTCTTAGCAAATCCTTCGATTAGTCACAAGAGATATGTCGGGTTGTTTCCTTCATTTCCTTGATCTTCTCAATCTCTTAGCTGGCTCATAGTTGTCTTTCAGACCTTGAGCCTCAAACCCCTACAATCCTTCTGCAACATGTCCCATGATTTGAGTGACTTTTCATTAAAGTTGACCAACCTCTACAACAACCCCACCGTTGTACATTCTATCTATATCCAACCGTCGGTTTTCCATGTTGACTCCATGTTGATAATTTTCCAGCTCATCACTACCAGTCAGTCCAAGTAGGATCACCGGCCAACCAACTTACTGGTTCCTCAGTTCGGATAGTTTTCTAACCCTTCTAGTCTTAACCATTCTAGCAATTGCCTTGCCATATTTGCTCTCATCTTGAGCTGTTGATGGAACTCTCAAACTAGTTTCCAAATGGGTGAGTCTAAAGTATACTCATTCCCACAAATGGGAAAACTTTTGCAATAGCACCTTGCATATATAACCATTGGACTCATATACCGGTTACCACTCTCGATTACATCATGTCATTAAACTTCACAAGACTCCTATTTTCTTTTAGAGAGATCAGATTCCTATACTTACATTTACACATCCTTTCTTCCTAATCAAGGATGTTCCTTCCTCTACCTATTTGTCAGGGTGACAAATACTTCAGACTTCCTTTGACTCTTCTCAAGATGACTACAACTTCTTCTGGTGTGGGTCATGTTGTTTTGCAGCCTCACAACATACTAGTTCATTCTTCTCTTCCAGTGTTGAAGTAATTGAGATAACATTCTACCTCTTCATCACAAGCAACTGCTCACAACACTTTTCCATCTCTTCACACAAGTCAGGCACTAACTTGTGTATAGATGACCTCTGATGTCATCTTCCTTTCCTTTACCAGTGTTCAGCAACACAAGGTGATATCCAATATATCACATCTTGTACTCCTTCATAACAGTGTTGTACATACATCTCTTCTACTGATAATCATCCCATACCGGTTGACATCAATGACAACATAATGCCAACAATCTCCCCCTTTGGCATTGATGTTAATACTTGTAGTATCTAACATACTACAAAATTCTTCTCCACCTTTGACATAATGACAAAGGGCATTGTCAGGATATTATTTCTCTTTGTATCCACCAGTCACTGACAGAATACTTTCTCCCTCTTCATCTTCATTGGATGTAACACTTCCTTTGATACCACTTGTTATCTTGTCACCAGCTATTACATCTTCTCAAGTCACAGTACTTGAGATGGGGAACTTAACCATCAACTGACACCAATTGGTATGATACCAATTGTTGATATGTTAGTGAATATTGTTCTTCTTTTGATCAAACTGCAACACCTTGCAAATTCCATCTCCTTCAGTTTGGGCAGTCAACATTCTTACCAATTCAAGCGAACTATCTCTTCATCATGAGACTTTTTATGATGAGCACTTGAACTCCCCCTAAGATATACATCTCAGGTCCTCATCTCCGGTCAGGTACAATACCAGAACTTCATTCTTCACCATATATCTGTTGAGTTGTTCAAGAGTGATCATCTGATGATCCTTCAACTCCATTATAACCATCGCAACTTAAGACATGATTATGGATTTACACAATGCTATATAATGTTATCATCATGCCAGAAATCAAACTGGCTAGCCCAAAAGCATGCATTCCTGCATGAACATTCATGGGGCCAACATATGTCATTCGGGTCTTTTCCAATACCACCTAAAACACAAACTCAATATTCTCTACTACCGGGGCTATTGCAATGATTTCTAACTTCATTGTCTTACATAACCTGCAAGTACTTGTTAACAGTCATACCGGTTAACACGATATCAATTTTTAACCATAGCTTCTTGATACATGTAGTGGTGGTCCATCAATGATCTATAGGTGTGTAGTCAAGGAGACACCTACACACTCTTGTCATTACATTAGTGGTGCTCCTTGGGTTGGTGCCCTAAATATTTATAATTCAATGTTTTACTTGTGAGGTTGGATTGGAGCAGTAGTCTCCAATAGTTTTTCTCACCGAGGTTTTTCCCACTTTGGGTTTTCCTCGTACATCTAGTGTTGTGAGTTGTGTTTGTGTGATTGATCTCTTTAGGATTTCCTTCTTTCTTTACTGGTTTGATTGTTTAGTGCTTTCCTCATACAACTGGTATTCTAAAGTTGCTTTGAAAGTTAAAAATTCAGGAACCACTGATTCACCCCCCTCTCAATGGTACTCTGTGTTCAACAATCTTAAATTCTATCTTCATTTCCTTAGCAAAAGCTCTACATAAATAATCATCACCACCAAAAATTATGTCATCCACAAAGACTTCTGCTATCAACATTTTGTCTCCATCAGTCTTTAAATATATGTTACTATCCTTATTGGTACACTGAAATCCTATCTTGATCAGGTGTGCATGCAATCTCTCATACCAAGCTCTCATTTCCTATTTTAATCCATGCATTGCCTTATGTAACTTGCAAACCATATCTTTATCCTTAGAAAAATAAAATCCATCTAGTTGTTCTATGTACACTTCCTCCTCAAGGATACCATTAACAAAATTAGATTTAACATCCATCTGGTAGACCTTAAATCCTTTAAATGTAGCATAAGCAAGTAACATTATTACAACTTCCAATCTTGCTATCGGTACAAAGGTTTCACCGTAATCTTCTCCTCCTTCTTGTGCATAGCCTTTGGATAAAAGTATTCCTTTATTCCTTTATTCCTTACAACCTTTCCTTCTTCATTCAACTTGTTTCTAAAGACCCTCTTTATGCCAATCACATTCTTGTCTTCCATTCTATGAACAAGTTTCAAAGTACTTTTTTTCTCTATTTGATCTAATTCCTCATTTATAGCATTAATCCATTCATCATCCTTCAGTACCTCTCTCACTATTTTAGGCTCAATAGTTCAAATCAGACATGAATTTTCTCTGATTTTCCTTCTAGTTTGTACAACAACATTCTTATCTCCTATAATCTAGTCTTTTGAATGATTAAGTCTGACATACCTTCATATTACCAATTTTGGTGTTGTGCCTTCTCCATCTTTTTCTTCATCTTCTTCATTGTTTTCTTCATTTACCAGTTGAGAACCTATTTTTGCATTGTTTTGTTTATCATCCTTTTGCATTTTTGGTTCTATAAACACAAGTCTTTCTTCATCATTATCAGGCTCAGATTTGTTGGTCTCTTAAGGTTTCTCACAAAATTCATCAACCATAACATTTACACTCTCAATGATCTTCTTAGTTCTCTTCTTATAACATTTGAAAGATTTACTCTTTGTAGACTAACTAAGAAATAAACCTTCATCACACTTCGCATCAAAATTTCCAGTGAAATCATCATGTTTAATGAAACATCTACTTCCAAAATTTTTAAATTAACTCACATTAGAAGTCTTTCCATGCCATAATTCATAAGGTGTTTTATCTTTACCTTTCTTGACAAGTACTCAATTCAAAGTATAAATAACAATGTTGACTGCTTCTCTCCAAAACATCTTCGGTGTGTCATCTTGAACTAACATGGTTCTAGCAGCTTCCACAATTGTTCTATTCCTTCTCTTAGCTATCCCATTCTATTGTGGAGTTCTAGGTGCTGACATCTGCCTCTTATTTCCCTGTTCATCACAAAACTTCACAAACTCATCAAAAGTGAACTCTCCTCCTCGTTTAGATCTCAAACATTTCAAACTCTTACTAGTTTCATTTTCAACTAAAGCTTTAAATTCCTTGAATTTATTGAATACCTCAAACTTTTCTCTTAGAAAAGTTACCCACATCATTTTTGAAAAATCATCAATAAAGATCATAAAATATTTATCACCATAATAGCTCTTATTCCTCATAGGACCATATAAATCAATTTGAACTTGATCACTGATATTCTATGAAGAGAAAGACTTACTCTTGAAAGATACTTAAGTCATCTTACCCATTTGGCAGTCCTTACACAACACATTGTCTAGTTTGACAAGCTAGGGCATACCTCTCATAATACTTGACTTACTAACCTTTATCAAATGTCAAAGTTCACATGACAAAATCTCTTGTGCCATAACTAGTTGTCATCAATATTATCCACCAAAAAACTATTCACATTAGTATTCAGATGAAAAAGATTACCTCTAGTTTAGTTTCCAATAGCAATCAATTCTCCTTTACTTCCAAGGATCTTGCACACTCCACTCTTGAACTCAAAATGATATCCTTTATTATTTAATTGTCCAACACTTAGTAAATTATGTTTTAATCCATCTACCCAAAAGACATCATTTGCATTACTTTTTTCATTCAATGAAATAGATCCTTTACCTTTTACCATGTAGCGTGAGTTGTTACCAAACCTTACTACACCGCCATCAAAATCTTCAAGGGATAAGAACTTGTTTCTATCACTAGTCATGTGGTGCGACAAACCACTATCTATTATCCATTCATCACTACTCTCCATGTGTGATACCAAAGCTTTTTCATTAATTAAATCTTCCTTCATAGTAACAAAGACTATCTCCTCATTATCCTCTTCCTCAGATTCCTCATCCATCACACCTTCATCTATTGCTAAATAGAAATGTTTCTTTTCTTTTCCTTTAAATTTATTGAACTTTTCCTTTTTCTCACCATTAGGATAATTTGCAGTAATGTGCCCAATCTTATTGCAGGAAAAACACTTTAGAGGAAGTTTGCCTTTATACTTACCAGTGCCTCTAGGAAATCTTTTAGCCAATAGTGCCTCAAGTTCCATTAGACGATCTTCATCATCACCATCAACTCTGATACCACCATGATTAGAGCTGCTATCATGATTATGACAAATATCCTTTCCTTTCCTCATAAATGTACCAGTAACAAAAGCCTTAAAAGATGATTTAGATGACTTAGAAACACTATTATCAAAGTTGTTTAATTCAAATGCAGTCAATTTACTAATTAGGGAATCAACAATAACTTTATCTTTAGTAATAGATCTCAATTCTTGTATTGCAGACAACTTAATATCATATTGTGGTAAGAGAGTTCTAAGCATTTTACTAACAATAGTATCTTCTTCAATTTAGCTCCATCACTCTTAATACCACATACAAATTCCTTAATCCTTAGTCCATATTGAGCTATATTCTCACCATCAACCATTCTCATATCATCGAATTTCCCTCTTAAACTTTCTTCCTTTGCCCTTTGTACATGTTCATCACATCCATAAATCAAACCTAGTTTCTCTCATACTTCAAATGTAGTCTCTAATCCACAAACATCTATATACTCAGAGTCAGACAAAGTACTTATAATTGCTTCAAGTGCCTGGATGTTTTGTTTATGTTCTTTAAGTTGATCAAGTGTCAAGGGACTGGTAGTAGGAACTTCATACTCATTTCTCACATGATGCCAAAATTGAGAAACCATTCCTTTTATGTATATCTTCATCCAATCACTCAATATCCGGTAGTTGTCCTTGGTAAACTTGGGACCCTCCTTCTTCATAATTTTTCTAAGGATCTTTCCCTTAAATTGTTAAGCTTTCTGCACATAGAGAACTAATGATCTAATACCAATTGTTAATCTAAGAGGATCCAGTTAATATGGAGAGATGGGTTAAATAGTATTAACAACAATTCATAACTTAAACTTAAACTAATAAAACTTCACCAAATCAATCACAAACTAGTAATAAGCTATTTACCAATACCGATAACCATTGATAACCATTAGCTAAACTAATTTATCAACATTTATCATTAAGTGTTCATCAACATGCATAAACTAAAAATAGATCAAATCAACAAATTAGAAACATTCACCATATGAACACCATGTTTTTCATATGTGTAGTGTCGTAAATTGTACGCACTTGCTAGGGTGGTACAATTTCACACCTAGTTTAGCACCCGCCTTGGCGCATTTTGTATTTTGCATTGCATTTCCCCTTTAGCACTTAATTAATTAAATTAATTAGGTCTAAGGTCCTATTTTATCATTTCCTACATCATAAAGTTGGGCCCTTTCATTAAAGTGTGCCCTTTTCATTTTATTCCTCCAATACATCATTTAATCAAAAACCCTAATTAGGTCCTATTTTGAACTTGGGGGCTTGATTTCGAGGGTCAAAACATCTCAAAATCAGCTGTAACTTCGGGATTCTCTCTAAAATCATCATATCCGACAGTCCTGAAAATTTGGTGAAAAGTTGTCGGGACCATGGCGCCCGTAGTGCAACATGGTCCTGGACATTTTTCCCGAAATTTTAGGAGCACGATCCAATCATAAAATAAAGCTTAACCCCAAGAAATTGGTGGGATATTCAATCTCTAGGTCAGCCTAAAGTTGGAATTAAGACCTAGGGTTTCATATATAAGAGCTCTCTTTCTTCATTTGAAGGGATCCGAATTTTTGGCTTTCGAGGACCTTCTATGCAACGAAAGAGAAGATCTTTGAAGACTTCAATAACATTCAACATCCCTCCGTCAAGCATTCATCAATTTCATTCATTTAGGGCTTGGGAGACATTGAAGAACAATAGGAGATCACCGACTGAAGATTGGCTTGTACTCCTCCCTTAAGGGTTGGGTATGATTTCATGTTGTTTTCATGTCTTTGCATAAGCTTCAATATATCCTTTATTCATGCTTTAGATTACTTTTCATCTTGATTTAGAGCATTTACATTATCATTTACAAGCAATTAGGGTTTACTTTCTAGGTTGCTCTAGTTTGCTTTCTTGCATTTAAGGACCTTGCACACACACTAGGTCTGCACACACAATACATTTTACAATACAACTTGGCTATTCGTGGAGGTGGAAATCACCGAAGCGGGGGTTTGACTAAGGCAAAACCCTATATAGCCGCCCACCACACCTTTTTAGATATAAGTGCAGGTTTCAGAATCCGGACGACGCCGCAAGTTACAGATCCGGAAGAAGTAGACAGAGACCGAACTTCACACCAAATCTCAGAGCAAAAGACTAGGATAGGGGCGTGGGGCGCCCTGGTCCTGCCAGGACAGGGGCGCTGGGCACCCTGGTCCCTGGGACAGGGGCGCTGGGCGCCCTGGTCCTCCTGACAGACAACATTTTCAGCATTTTTGACAGCTTTTCCAGAGTGCAAAAACAGCAGTTTCCGGAGCAGTTTCAGGGGCAGAATTAGGACAGTGGCGCCCACGCCCCCATCTCGAACATTTTCAGTCAGATTTTAACTTTGGGTATGCATTTGCATTCTTGTCTCATCCTTGTATTTACAGCTTTCCATCATTTAAGTTCAATTCTGTAATCTTGTTATTAGTTCATACTTACACTTTGGGGTTAGGGATTGAACTTGCATCATTCTATCTATCATTTGCAACAAGGGAATAAAAATCCTAATAGGTATCTCGTGGCTCTCTCTTCCACAAAAAGAAGTAGCCAATTGTGTGATACCTCTAGGCTCTTTCGTATTCCACAAATGTGTGATTAAAAGTGAGATTAGGGCATGTTTGCTTAGTGTCACTTTTTCTCCTACACATTTTTGGTGAACCCGACGTGAACTCCAATCTTCTCTAATTCTGATTTATGTTTTCAAATTTGAGTGTTTATGCTATTTCAAATTCAAATTTGTATTTACAAGTTTTAATTTCTTGCAAGATTAAAAAATTTAGAGGAAATTTTTGCTAAAACCCTAATTTTTCAATTCAAAGTTGAACTCGTGGATAGCTTAATTTGGATCATTAATTTTAAATCTGATTTAGGAACTCATTTGAATCATAAATTTCATTTTCTAAATCTATATTCTAAGTGCTTGCATTGGTTAAAATTAAACATTTCCTTCTATTTTGCATGTGAAAGAGGAAAATTGTTGTCATGATGCATTCATTTCATAGATGTGATAATGGGTTAGCTTCCCTTGTTTCAATTTTTCCATCTCCTAAAGAACTTCCCCCTATCTATAACAACATTTTAGTGCCTAAAAGAATTGCTACCAATCCCTTTGAGACTCTCCCATTCTCTAAGGATGTAGACTTTAAGAGTGATCTTGACAATTCTCCTAAAATGTGCCCTTCCTATTTAGCTATCCTAGAGGAAGAGAATGATATCATAAACACCTTTCTTAATGTTACTTCACCTTCCTTCCATGATGCCTCTCTAAGTGAAAAGGTATTGATGGACATTGACTTATTTTCTTCTAAATTTGGTCCTTCCAATGGGGGCATGTTACAAGAGGTTATGAACACTTCTTCCAAAGATCTCCTTCCTAAGCATGAATCTTTGGAGAAGTCTGTTCATGTTCCTCCTAAAAAACACTCCCTTCATGAGGATCCTTTTGTGCAAGAAGATGACATTATCCCTACATTTCCTATTGATGGCATTTCCTTTTCCAACAAAATTCCCACTAGAGATGATGAATTAATGATAAATGCTTACCCTTCTCCTAAAGTTTGTCTTACCCATAAGCATCCCTTAGAGAAAGAAGGTGAAATAATAAGCAATTTCCTTAATTCTATCTCCCCTAAAGATCATATTGAACATATTTTGAGAAAAGAGGATGAGTTTGACACATCTATTGATGCTCTCCCTCCTAATGATGAGGAATTAATAAACAATGTTATCTCCTCTCCCGAAATTGACAATACTTCAAACATTCCTTTCAACAACTTCACTATTTGGGATGAACCATTAGAAGAAGGTGTAGATTATTCTCTCTCCCTTGATAATTTCTCTCCTTCCTTGAATCTCAATTATTCTCCTTCTAAAAATAAAGCATCTCCCTCTCCTCAACTTGGTTCCACTCATAAGGAAACCCTAGTTCAAAGCAAGATGGTTAACATCTCTTTCAAAGATCTCCCTCTCAAGAGTGAGACTTTAGAGAGCAATGTTGATCCTTCTCCTAGAGAGTTTATTCCCCATGTAGGTCATTTGATGATAGAGGATGATATGACCTTTCCTCTTCCTACTAGAACATCAATGCCTATCCCTTGTCTCTCTCCTAAAATTGATAAAATTTTAGTGCAAGAGAAGACTATCAATAATCCTTCCAACACTTTTGTTCATTCCTCTAAACCATCCTCAATCAATTTGATACATGTGAATGAGACACCTAACAAACCTCTTTTTACTGTCCAAGGTGCTTGTTCTTCTCAAAATTCTCAACCTTTAAATAAGCCTATCTTAGTGGTTCAAGGTGGTTATGCTAATGATTCTTTTTGCACTCCTAAGAAACCTATTATTACTGTGCAAGGAGGTTATTCTTCTAAGAGCCCTTATGAGTATGCTAAGCAACTGACTAGAGAGAGTTATCATGCGGTTGCTCATACCTATAACACAAGAAACAATAGGCAACCTAATCCTCCTCCAGTTATCCCCACTTCGCTTCCTCCTTCCCAACCTATTCTCCCGCAAGCTCCACATATTTCACAAGTTCTCGGTAAGGAATATGATCTCATAGAACAACTTAAAGCTACCCCTGCTAAGATATCCCTTTGGGATTTGATCCAAACTTCTTCTGCTCATCATGGAATGTTACAAGATGCCTTGAAAGATTTGAATGTTCCTCCACCTAATACATCTAGTAATATAGCATCTTTAGTTAACTCTGTGATGAATCCTAAAGCTCAAATTGTGTTTACCCAAGATGAGTTGCCTACTAGTGAAATTCAACATCAATATGATCCCTTGATGATTGTGGTTATCATAAATGACACTGCTATAAGACGAACACTAGTAGATAATGGTTCTGGCCTTAATGTGTGTAGCATTAATCTATTGCATAAGATGAATGTGGATACATCCCTTATTGAGCCTGACTCTCATCCCATTCGAGGCTTTGATAATGTGGCTAAGTCTTCATTAGGTATTATCACCTTACTAATCACAGTGGGACCTGTTACTTTGCCTACTCCTATCCATGTTATGTCGGGAAATCTAACATACAACTTGTTATGAGGGAGGCCTTGGATTCACAGTATGCAAGTTGTCCCCTCTTCATTGCATAGACAAGTTAAATTCATTTATAACAATAAGACATATACCTTGATAGGTGATACTAATCTTCAGGCTTGTTTGCAAACATCTACTTCCAAAGGGAGTTCTTCTAAATCTTCCTCTTCTAATGATGACTCTTTAAACAAGATACCTATGAACAAATCATTACCCTATGATAATCAAAATTCTTTGGATGAGTCTGTAGCTCCTAAAGAAGATTCTTCTCGACTTGAATCTACACATGAAAAGGCTTTTGATCCTGAGAAGGTTCTCGCAGAAGACGATTGGGGATCTCTTGACTTTAATCCCACCTTTGTAGGTGAGTATAGGGTTCCTCCTAGAGTGCTTAAAGTTAAAGAGAAGGAAGAAACTAGAGATCAATCAGTCTTACCTGAACCTATGAGCAATAATTTTGTGACCGCTTCTCAAACTTCTTCTCCTCACACTTCTAATTCTGAAGAGTTTGATTCTTTGTCTTATGAAAAACCACCTTCTCTTCCTGAAATGGCTGATCGTTATGGTCGTGGTTTTCGCATTTTTGCTAAGCATGGGTATCATGGAAATGGTTGTGGTGCTCATGAACAAGGGATAAAAGTTCCTCTAGAGACTAATTTTCACAATTATGCCTTTGGACTCGGCTATAATCCCTGCACACGTACCAAAGCATCTAAAAGACCATCTCTCAATGTGAATGCTATATTTAGTAGTGATGATGATCTCACTTCAACTAAATCATCTTCTACTTCTATCATCTCTCATTCCCCTCATAAGGAAATCTTGGCGATGAACAAATCTCTTTATGACTCCCCTCAAATTTCTAAATCCACTTATGAATCTTTATTTCCTATTCATCATAAAGTCCTTTCCTCCAAGGATAAGGCTCTAATAAATTACACTCATCCCTCTCCTAAGATTTCTTGTGACTTTTCTTGTTCAATTTTTATCATTTTACACATGTTTTTGATCTCACTTATAGTTGAGCATTTAGCATGTCATATTCAAATACCTCATTCAATCCATCATGTCTTTAAATAACATTAATGGCTATTATGTTGCTCATCATTATGTGACATTGGTAGCTCATTTACTGGGGGTTCATTGTCATTCATGATGGTACAATTTCAAGTGCAATCATATTTTTGAAGCAACATAATAGCCTAATTTTCTATGTTATCTCTTGTTCCTATGGGGACAAGAGTGATTTCATACATATCTTCTTTTTCTTATGTCTAAATCTCTTCCTAGAAGATTGTGTAAGTCCTCATTGAGGCAATGATCTTTCCTTATTTTTATCTAAGGATCCACTTTTTCCTATTTCGTGGATGGTGTGAAATTTATTACTTGATGTTATTCCTTGTATGCATTTGTTGTTGTTTGTTCAAGGATTCTCTCTTACAAGAGGTGTAAGTCCTTGACTACAACCTCTTTTGCACTTGGTAAACTACATCCATAATGAATTCACTCTCCCAATTGGGTTAAAAAGAGCGTCATCCTTCATTAAGAATCACTTTCACCTCGCAAAAGAAGGAAGTATTGCATTCTTATTCTCTTCTTTGTCTTATTCTAGAAGATGTTATATTTGTCTAAGACAATTCCTCTTTGGGATAGGTGTCTTTTGTACAAAGGTCTCTTCTCCTCTAAGGATCTCCTTTAGACATACTACAAGATATCCCTTTTTCAACTATCTTATCCTTGCTTAAAGAGTGCAAAAACTCCCTTGCTTGGATCTATGACATTGTTGCATTTTTTGGGGTATCTTCTTTTGTGATGAAGGTAGGTATCCTTGTTCTACTTTGCTTATG
The DNA here is from genome assembly GCF_030272615.1 of Cryptomeria japonica. Lineage (NCBI taxonomy): Eukaryota > Viridiplantae > Streptophyta > Pinopsida > Cupressales > Cupressaceae > Cryptomeria > Cryptomeria japonica. The sequence goes on from NC_081410.1 coordinate 437,081,434, forward strand.
ACATAAACATTACACTTTTTGAGCAATGGGTCATTCTCAGAACCAGAGCACAAACTCTTAGAGCGAGATGTCATCCCTTTTTTTACTATACATATACAGGTTGTAGCATACTCGGGCATAGACTCCTATGAGGTGCTTCTAACCTCCCTTACACACACATGCACGAGGTGGAGTGGAACTAGTGGCATAAGGCTAGACTTTCTCACTCTCCTCCCTTACATGGATCACCTAGACAAGATCTAGGGGCGAGAAGTCCATGTTTTCTCTCTCACTATTCTTCTCATGGATCAGCAATGTGTGTATTCATGCTTTTTTTTTCCTTTCTTTCTCTTTGCATTTTGTTTCCATTTACATCCTTCATCTTGTGTTAGAGAACTCTCAAATCCTCACACTCTTTGTTGTGTTGGAATTGAGATTTAGTCCTCTTTCTTACCAAATGATTCTCCATTAGTTTTTGATCTCATATCAAATCTTCTTGTGAGCATTTGTCATCAATATTCTTTAACAATTCAAAGTGGTAAACATGATACCCTATTTCAACTCACTAAAATTAGCAAGCCGAAACAGGGGGGGGCATATAGCTACCCTCAAATTTTCATCACCTTCCTTAGTAAGCATTAGGTGATTTTGTGATCAAACATGTGGTTTTGTAGGTTGTGGTTCCTAACTGTGTACTGCAGATACCGCTGGGGGCTTCGTTCGATAGACTTATGGATATATCCTTTTTTCAAATAATGTTTACTTTTCTGTACTTTAGCTTGCATATGCACGTAGTGTTCATATGACCGCTAAAGTGGGGGCTAAATGTAGTGTCATAAATTGTACGCACTTGCTAGGGTGGTACAATTTCACACCTAGTTTAGCACCCGCCTTGGCGCATTTTGTATTTTGCATTGCATTTCCCCTTTAGCACTTAATTAATTAAATTAATTAGGTCTAAGGTCCTATTTTATCATTTCCTACATCATAAAGTTGGGCCCTTTCATTAAAGTGTGCCCTTTTCATTTTATTCCTCCAATACATCATTTAATCAAAAACCCTAATTAGGTCCTATTTTGAACTTGGGGGCTTGATTTCGGGGGTCAAAACATCTTGAAATCAGCTGTAACTTCGGGATTCTCTCTAAAATCATCATATCCGACAGTCCTAAAAATTTGGTGAAAAGTTGTCGGGACCATGGCGCCCGGAGTGCAACATGGTCCCGGACATTTTTCCCGAAATTTTAGGAGCACGATCCAATCATAAAATAAAGCTTAACCCCAAGAAATTGGTGGGATATTCAATCTCTAGGTCGGCCTAAAGTTGGAATTAAGACCTAGGGTTTCATATATAAGAGCTCTCTTTCTTCATTTGAAGGGATCCGAATTTTTGGCTTTCGAGGACCTTCTATGCAGCGAAAGAGCAGATCTTTGAAGACTTCAATAACATTCAACATCCATCCATCAAGCATTCATCAATTTCATTCATTTAGGGCTTGGGAGACATTGAAGACAATAGGAGATCACCGACTGAAGATTGGCTTGTACTCCTCCCTTAAGGGTTGGGTATGATTTCATGTTGTTTTCATGTCTTTGCATAAGCTTCAATATATCCTTTATTCATGCTTTAGATTACTTTGCATCTTGATTTAGAGCATTTACATTATCATTTACAAGCAATTAGGGTTTACTTTCTAGGTTGCTCTAGTTTGCTTTCTTGCATTTAAGGACCTTGCACACACACTAGGTCTGCACACACAATACATTTTACAATACAACTTGGCTATTCATGTAGGTGGAAATCACCGAAGTGGGGGTTTGACTAAGGTAAAACCCTATATAGCTGCCCACCACACCTTTTCAGATATAAGTGTAGGTTTCAGAATCCGGACGACGCCGCAAGTTACAGATCCGGAAGAAGCAGACGGAGACTGAACTTCACACCAAATCTCAGAGCAAAAGACCAGGACAGGGGCATGGGGCACCCTGGTCCTGCCAGGACAGGGGCGCTGGGCGCCCTGGTCCCTGGGACAGGGGCGCTGGGTGCCCTGGTCCTCCTGACAGACAGCATTTTCAGCATTTTTGATAACTTTTCCAGAGTGCAAAAATAGCAGTTTTCGGAGCAGTTTCAGGGGCAGAATCAGGACAGTGGCGCCCACGCCCCCGTCCCGAACATTTTCAGTCAGATTTTAACTTCGGGTACGCATTTGCATTCTTGTCTCATCCTTGTATTTACAACTTTCCATCATTTAAGTTCAATTCTGTAATCTTGTTATTAGTTCATACTTACACTTTGGGGTTAGGGATTGAACTTGCATCATTCTATCTATCATTTGCAACAAGGGAATAGAAATCCTAATAGGTATCTCGTGGCTCTCCCTTCCACAAAAAGAAGTAGCCAATTGTGTGATACCTCTAGGCTCTTTCGTATTCCACAAATGTGTGATTGAAAGTGAGATTAGGGCATGTTTGCTTAGTGTCACTTTTTCTCCTACACAATATGAAAAGACAAATAGGGAAAAACCATGGTGGGGATTGGTACCCACAAAAATTGTACACTCTTTCAGAATGCACCTTGTTAGGAGCCTTGCCCAATTATGAGCTTACAATGATGCCCTGTTAGGAGAAGACCATGTTAGGAGTCACCCAGTTAAGGGATTTCTATGATGAGCCTTGTTAGGAGATTTCCCCTGTTAGGTGCAACCTCGCAAGAGGATTTGAGACTTAGATGTTGAGCTACCCTGTTAGGGGATTTATAGTTTAAGGCCTGTTAGGACCTACTTGGTTAAAGGATTTTGTCTGCTGCAACTATTAGGGAACAACATAGTATGATTTGGGTATAGCACTTCACTGCTTGCTTGATTAGATCCATTTTTTTTCCAATTATACAACACTCTAGCAGATAACACACACTGGTCTGGCTTCACACTCTTTTCTCAAAAACAATTGACACAACAATCATAATCTAAACCAACCTAAATAACCTTTATAACTTTCTCAGTTACAAAACCCAAGATACATAAACAATTGAAATGAATTTAGAATACACATCATCACAAATCATCATATTTTACAAGACAATTCTAGGTGTTGAATGATCACAACTCATCACTGCAACTTGATCTCATAGGTAGTTAAACCCACAAAACATTATTCTAAGTCCTTCATTGTTTTCCAAGATATTCCTGCCTCAATCACACCAAAACATCACCTTATCCTTCCACACGGATTGTGCCACGTCACCATAAACATTTAAACTTAATGTAAATAACCGCCAAACCAAAAATAATTACCGGTTAAAAGAATTTGATATTGGTTATAAAACCCTTCTTAAACCCTCGAGATAATATAATAAAAAACATGAACATGATTTCCAGTATTCAAAAAAAGATGCAGTTCCAGTAAAAGATACATTACAATGATACAAATACATGTTCCAAACCATAACACTTGATTCTTCACCAATCTCCAGAACCAATCAAAACATTTCCACATTTACCGGTTAAGGTTCTAATTCCCAATTCACTATCTTTATTGTTGGTTCACTGTTAAGTCATCTCCTCTACCGATTATACCTTACCGACTGACCTACAAGACCTAGATGACAAAATAAACATGAAAAAACATAAAATACCATCAATGACGCACACAAATAATTGATCAATGTCATCAAGCCAATCAATCTCAATCTCTTCATCACAACTCAACTATATTATCACCAACAATCCTATACCAGTTCAGCCAACATTCTCCATCTGCATCATCAATTATGCCAATCACACCAATAGTATATAGTTCCTGTTAAGGAAAAATTATTGTATCTTACTCAACTCTACAATACTGTTGTGTTTTGATATTTTTCTTCAATCTAGAGCACAATTCTAACACTTGCGCATGTAAAACTAGGCACGATTGACCATACCCATCTCTAACATCATCATCATACCATAAATTGATTAAATTAACCTTTCTTATATACATTTGCATCACAAATTTAGAACCCTTTCATGTCATCTTCAAGAACACGTCACAAAAGATGAAACATGTAAATAAGTTAGCTTAAATTCATCTCCAATGCATATGAGAACCAAAACAAATGTCCACACATCTCCCACATAACAAATCATCATCCTTGAATATGTAATCAAACTCCAAAATCAATTCACAAGATTTGTGAAATGACTTACCACACGTTATAGTTGGTATACACTATTTTTACCAAAAACCAATCTATCAGATCTTTCAACTTGCATGAAAATCATCATCAGAGGCCACAATCTTGGAATAAGGCATATCACATGTCCACAAACATTCTTTGAAATATGCAAAGTGAAATACTTAACCAGAATAATCTTCCAACCAAAACACTAAACTCATCATTGAAGGCCACAATACTAGAATAAGGCATATCACATGTTTACAAACCTTCTCTAAAATCCACAAAGAAAAATACTTAACCAAAATAATCCACCAACCAAAACATTGAACACTCTACCAAATGTCCTTTCTTTCTTATTGGACCTTACCAGACTTAATAAATCTTCAATCAATCTTTCAGAATGATTAAAACATGAACTATGGATGTCGAATCAAATATGAGTTGCCATCAATGACAACATCTGAATCATAAATGTAGTGTCTCTTGCCAATAATCTCCCCCTTCAGCATTGATGACAACACTTAGTGAAATATAACTAAGTGTTAGAACAAAACCAAAATGAATACACTGTAACCAAAAAAATTTTTGTGTTGGAAAATGTTGTGTGTGTGTATCTGAGTGATGAGATACTTGCTAGACCAGTAAGAGGAAAACTGCAGAGTGTGATTGGAGAGTAGAGGAAATGAAAAGGACCTATCTTGGCATGTAGTGCTGTTATTAGATCAGAGTTTTACCTATTGTCTTCTAACCATTTCAACAGTTGGAAAATCCATTTACCAGGTAGCTTTAATAGGCTTATTGTAAATCTTGTGACCAAGTGACTCAAGATCATTGAGTTCTTCAAATCCTCTAGCGGGGTAACCTTTAACAGGGTATATAGCCATCCCTTAACTAGGTGATCTTTAACAGGATCGGTTCCTAGCAGAACCTTATTGTAAAGTCTCTTTTATTAGACTAGGATCCTAATAGAGAGAGCTTCAAAAGAGTTCAAAACAGGCTTGTGGGTATTCATCCCCACCATGGTTTTTCCCATTTGGGTTTTCACGTGAAAAATTTGTGTGTCATGAGTTGTGCATTTTTCATGTGATGATTAAGTATTCTTTGTTTGAGTGATTATGCATGCAGAGCTAATGGTTATGGTATTGCTGATATAACACATGCATATGTTTATGGGTGAAGTATTTATCAAGTATTAAATGTATTTGGAGTGTTCAGACTTACCGGTCTATGTTGTCTAAAGTTTTACTGTGTTTAACCAGTATTACCTTGGTTAAGTTTAGTGATGAAGACAACTGGTTAGTGTTGTTTAACTTGATAAATTGTTGAGAGTTTTTTTGTCTGTACTGATTCACCCCCCTCTCAGTACCAATTAGGGTATTTGTTGTTCATCATTATTCATCAATTGGTATCAGAGCGCCTTGAGGTCCTCGGTGATATAAGCTTAACCACTTGATGTAAAAGATCCTGCTATAATGATGAAGAGGGAAGGTCCTAAGTTCAATAGAAATAACTTCAAGATATGGAAAGAAAAAATGAAGATTTACATCAAGAGTATGTTAGGTCTCGGAGACAACTGAGAGGGGGGGGTGAATTAGTTGTCAAATAAATTCAAACCAAAAACAACTTAACCAGCTTAATGCTTAATATCAATAAACCAGTTCAATATGTCGGTAGATAGTTTTAATAGTTAATTGTTATACCGGTAAGGATTAGTGCATGAAACATAAAGACAAAGTCATCCACAACACTTAACACCAATATTTGTATGTGGAAACCCTGTAAGGGGAAAAACCATGGTGGGAAACCTTACCCACAATCAGATGATACTACTGCAGATAGTAAGTGTACATAAATGGGGTCTGCACATGCAGAAAGGCCAAGTGCCTAGAGCTCACTATTCAATCACAAAATGGGAGTCACACTGACTACAATTGGATGGTTAAATCCAATAAGAATGTACTGCACAAAATAGCATCTTCATATGCTGGATTCAGTACCGGTGTAGTTCTGATTGTCTTCACAAAAACCCTCCTTCAATCTTCAAATTATGTATGCATGTATAGCTCTGCTTATTCTCGCATATACCTTCACACAATCCTTTTTCACATTCCACATTTGATCATACAAATAAGATCTTACATTTATACCATAACCTAAGACCAATTTTAGTAGGTCGACTCTACAAGATATTACAATAAAAACATTTTATAAACAATATAATATCCGATGCAATAACTGATTGAACATGTTGGCTTAATACATTTACAACAATCATTAATCATCTCCATAGCGTGTCGTGCTGATCTGGAAAAGATAAACCTACCGGTGTAACCCTGGACCTATTTGTCAGTAACAACAAATATGCAAATATGAATATACCAATAAACAATTCTCCAAGACAAGATGTCCAAATGATGTCTTCGACATTACCAAGTGTTTTCCATTGCTATTCCAAGTGTCAGTGATCATTATATCTTGTCGGTGTACCAGATATCGGTGACTATGTATGAGTCACTTACTTGCTAGTGAATGTTGTTGATTATCCAAAGTGCTATAGTTGATAAGTGTTTAGTAGGTGTTGACATCAATGACAAAACCATACCAAAGTACCAACAATCTCCCCCTTTGGCATTGATGGCAACACAAGATGGAAAAACCGTCAAAGTGCCAAAACAAAAATGCCAAATATGATAAACAAACAATCTCCAAAAAGAGATCATAACCAGAAATCAAAATATAGATACAGAGAGTAATAATCTCTCCCAAACAACAATCTCTCCCCCTGGGAGCAACATGTGTTTTCCTTGTGTTTTTCCATACCAATCTCTCCCCCTTTGACATCTAATGCCAAAGTTCTTACTAGGCCAAGTTCATATACAAAATACCAATCAATTTATTATACCAACTCCTCCCCCTGAGAAGTAGCTTCCCATCAAAGTTGGAAAAAAGATTTCTCTATTAGTTCTATTAGTGATGACAATCATCAACTTCCTAAGTCTCTACCAGTGGGGTATGACCCCAAGCTGATCTCTAAGATATTAAAAAGTCTCCTTAGGAAGAGGTTTAGTAAAGATATCTGTAATCTGCTCTTTAGTATTCACATAAACCAGTTTTATTTCCTTTGCTTCAACATTTTCCCTTAGAAAATTCAGTTTGATAGAAACATGTTTGGTTTTAGAATGTAATATCAGATTCTTAGATATATCAATTGCTGTAGTGTTATCACAATAGATAGTAATAGGTTCCTTGCATTTTACCTTTATGTCTTTTAACATTTGCTTAAGCCATAGTACCTATGTACAGTTAGTTGCTGCTGCAACATATTCTGATTTTGCTGTTGATAAAGATGTACAACTTTTGTTTCTTACTCAACCAAGAAACTAGTCGGTTTCCAAGAAAGAATGCTCCGCCAGTGGTGCTTTTTCTATCATCCACATCTCCTACCCAATTTGCATTTGTGTATGCACATAATTCAAAGATTTCATCTCTAGGATACCATAATCCAAGATTTATAGTGCCTTGCAAGTACCAGAAAATCCTTTTTACTACTGATTCATGATTTTCTCTAGGATTACTTTGGAATCTTGAAACAATACATACTGCATTCATAATATTAGGTCTGGTTTGTGTCAAATACAGTAAACCTCCTATCATAGATTTGTATCTAGTTGGATTAACAGGTGTATATTCATCCCTTAGTGATAATTTATCATTTGTTGTCATAGGTGTGCTTACTGGTTTAGAGTTCTCCATCCCAAATTTCTTTAGTAACTCTTTTAAGTACTTGGATTGACTCAAGAATATACCTTTATTAGTCTGTGAAATCTACAATCCTAAAAAGAATTTTATTTCTCCAATCATAGACATTTCAAATTCTTGCTCCATTTTAATAGAAAATTCTTTACATAATCCATCTTCTCCTTCAAAGATTATATCATCAACAAATACTTCTATAATTAAGATGTCATCACTAGTCACTTTATAGTATAAATTGTTGTCTGCATTCCCTTTAGTAAAACCAATCTTTAAAAGATACTTATCCAATCTTGCATACCAAGCTCTTGGAGCTTGTTTCAATCCATACAAAGCTTTTCTTAACCTGCAAACCATATCATTGCCATCTATCAAAGAAAATCCATCAGGTTGTTCAATGTAGACTTCCTCTTCAAGATCTCCATTCAAAAATGCACATTTAATATCCATTTGATATACTTTGTGGTTCTTGTGTGTTGCAAAAGCCAAAAATAATCTGACTACCTCAATTCTAGCTACCGGTGCAAAGGTTTCATTGTAATCAACTCCTTCCTTCTGAGAATATCCCTTACACACTAGTCTTGCTTTATTTCTGACAACCTTACCATCTTCATTAAGTTTGTTTCTGAATACCCATTTGGTTCCAATTACATTGTTATCTTTAGGCTAGGGAACTAATGTCCAAGTGTTATTCTTCTCAATTTGTTCTAATTCTTCTTCCATAGCTTTAATCCAAAATTTATCTTCACATGCCTCATTATCAGATGATGGTTCAATTTGAGAAATAATACATACCTCTTCATTTGCCAATCTTCCTCTTGTCATAACTCCTTTAAATTTGTTTCCAATTATCTGATCTTCAGAATGATTCAGTCTTACATACCGAGGTGTATTTATTTGTTGTTGTTCCTCAGTTACTGTGGAATCCTCAGATGATACCGGGGTAATTGGATCTTCATTCTATACCTGTGGATTCAGTGTATGCTCATTTTTCCAAATTTCTATTGCCGATTCAGAGTCTATGTACCTTGAAGTTCCTTTGAATTGTTCATCAATCTTTACATTTGTACTTTCAACAATTTTCTACAATCTTTTGTTAAAACATCTATATGCTTTGCTCTTAGATGAATAACCAAGAAATATTCCTTCATCACTTCTAGGATCAAATTTGCCAATCTACTCATCTCTTCTGATATAACATTTACTTCCAAAAATTCTAAAATATTTAAGAGTAGGAGTAATACCAAACCATAGTTCATGAGGGGTCTTACCAGTTTCACCTTTGATGTGAACTTTGTTGAATGTATAGACCACTGTACTGACTGCCTCTGTCCAATATACATGTGGTAGTTTTGCTTATGATAACATACTTCTTGCTGCATCCAAGATAGTTATGTTTTTCCTTTCAACACCTCCATTCTGCTATGGTGTCCGAGGTGCTGATAGCTGTCTTCTGATTCCATTTACTTCACAGAATGTATTAAACTCCTTAGATGCAAATTCTCCTCCTTGATCTAATCTTAGACATTTGATTTTCTTACCGGTTTCATTTTCTACCATTTCTTTGAACAGTTTGAACTTTCCCAGTGCTTTTGATTTTTCTCTGAGAAAAGTAACCCAACACATTCTAGAATAGTCATCAATGATTAGCATGAAATATCTATCACCTTGTAAGCTTTTAGTTCTAGCTGGAGCACATAAATCAGTGTGAATCAAATCAAGAACATTATTCGATTTTTCTGGAATACTTTTGAAACTAGCTCTAACTTGTTTTCCAAAATGACATTCCTTACATACTATATTCTGAGGTTTGACAATTTTAGGTAAATCTCTAACTACCTTAGTAGTATTGATTTTCACCATGCAATCAAAGTTTACATGACAGAGTCTCTTATGCTATAACCAACTTTCATCAATATGTGCAATTAAGCATGTCTTTTCACTGTTATTCAAATGAAAGATATTACCTCTAGTCTGATTACCGGTTGCAATTTCCAAACCAGTTCTATTCATGATTTTGCATTTTCCATTTTTGAATTGTAACTAAAATCCTTTCTCAACTAATTGATCAAAACTCAAAAGATTATGCTTTAATCTTTCAACATAGTAAACATTGTCATTATTATTCTTACCATCAAGAGTTATTATACCCTTACCTTTGATTAAACAAGCTTTGTCATCTCCAAATCTCACTAAGCCTCCATTGTATTCTTGAAAGTTCAAGAATTTACCTTTGTCTCCTGTCATATGATGTGAGCACCCTGAATCAATGATCCATTCATCCTTTACTTCAACTTTAGCTACCAAGGCCTATTCTATTGGTTGAGTAGTAGGTGCCGGTTGATCTTCTGTTATAGCAACAAAAACCCATCCATTGTCTATCGGATCCTCATCAGAATCATCAGTCACACCTTCGTCAACAATGTAACAAGATTGTCTTTATTCTTCTTAAATCTGTATCTTTGATATTCAGGGTTAGGCTTGTATGTTCTTCTAGCTTCTTCTCTTAGTCTAGCATGTCTATCAGGGCATCTTGAAGCCATATGACCAATCTTATTGTAGTTGAAACATTTAAAGGGTGCTTTACCTTCATACTTACTTCCAACTAGAGCTTTAGGCATTTTCCTTGCAAATAGTGCTTCAAGTTCTTCAAGTTTTTCATTCTCTTTCCTACTTTCTTCAAGTTCTCTTGCATAAAAGGCTTTGCAATTAGATTTGTCAAATGATGGAGTAGATGTTGTTGATGCTTTAAAGGCCAAATCTATCTTTATAGTAGCAACAGGATCAAATTCTTCAATTTCAAAAGCTAAAAGTTTCCCAATCAATGTATCCCTAGTTACTGATGTATTAGGCATTGTTCTTAACTCAGTTATAGTAGTGACTTTTGTTTTATATGCCGGTGGCAATCCTCTTAAAACTTTTGAAACAATTTCATCCTCACTTAAGGTTCCTCCACAACATTTAATACCCAAAACAATCTCATTTACTCTTTCCATAAAAGCAAAAATCCTTTCATCTTCTTCCATTTTTAGATGTTCATACCTGACCTAGAAGCTTTCAAATTTTGCAATTTTGACTGTGGAATCTCCTTCATTCAATGTTTCCAAATGATCCCAAATAGCTTTAGCAATAGACCTATCTGATAGTCCCATGATTTGTTGATTTGATGATGTGCTCAAAAGTGCTTCTCTTGCTTTGGAATCATTTTCTTCATCTTTTGTCAAGTTGGGTGGATTTGGCTGACTTTGAGTACGAGTAGTATAACCATTCTTTGTAACATCCCAGATGTCTTTTCCAATACAATTTAGATGTGTCTCTAGTCTGATCTTCCATATGCCATAATTGGTTCCATCAAGTTTAGGACTGTCCTTCCTGAAATAGGTAGTAGACATTGGATCTCCTCAAGCTGTTAAACTTTTGCAAAAGAGGACTAGGCTTTGATACCAATTGTTAGGTCCCGGAGACAACTGAGAGTGGGGGGTGAATCAGTTGTCAAATAAATTCAAACCAAAAACAACTTAACCAACTTAATGCTTAATACCGGTAAACTAGTTCAATATGTCGGTAGATAGTTTTAATAGTTAATTGTTATACTGGTAAGGATTAGTGCATGAAACATAAAGACAAAGTCATCCACAACACTTAACACCAATATTTGTACATGGAAACCCTGTAAGGGGAAAAACCATGGTGGGAAACCTTACCCACAATTAGATGATACTACTGCAGATAGTAAGTGTACATAAATGGGGTCTGCACATGCAGAAAGGCCAAGCACCTAGAGCTCACTGTTCAATCACAAAATGGGAGTCACACTGACTACAATTGGATGGTTAAATCCAATAAGAATGTACTGCACAAAATAGCATCTTCATAAGCTAGATTCAGTACTAGTGTAGTTTTGATTGTCTTCACAAAAACCCTCCTTCAATCTTCAAATGGTGTCTGCATGTATAGCTCTTCTTATTCTCACATATACCTTCACACAATCCTTTTTCACATTCCACATTTGATCATACAAATAAGATCTTACATTTATACCATAACCTAAAACCAATTTTAGTAGGTCAGCTCTACAAGATATTACAATTAAAAAAATTTACAAACAATACAATATACGATGCAATAACCGATTGAACATGTTGGCTTAATACATTTACAACAATAATTAATCATCTCCATAGCATGTTGTGCTGATCTGGAAAAGATAAACCTGTCGGTGTAACCCTGGACCTATTTGTCAGTAACAGCAAATATGCAAATATGAACATACCAATAAACAATTCTCCAATACAAGATGTCCAAAAGATGTCTTTGACATTACCAAGTGTTTTCCATTGCTATTCCAAGTGTCGGTGATCATTATATCTTGCCGGTGTACCAGATATCGGTGGCTGTGTATGAGTCACTTGCTTGCCAGTGAATGTTGCTGATTTTCCAAAGTGCCAGAGTTGATAAGTGTTTAGTAGGTGTTGACATCAATTACAAAACCATACCAAAATACCAACAGAGTATGGGTGCTCAACACTAGAGCTATGTTGAGAATGACTATGTGATCCCTACTAGCACTCTGACCGATGATCAGAAAAAGGAGATTCAGGAAAATGGGAAAGTCATGGAAGCTCTTATCAGTAGTTTGTCTGATATTGAGTTCATTGATGTACAAGATAAGGACTCTCCTAAAGATGTATGGGACACATTGGAAACTATTTATGGTGGTGATGAGAATGTAAAGGAAGCTAAGGAAGAGAGCCTTAGAGGAAAATTTGGAGACATGAGGATGGTTGAAGGAGAGACCACTCAACAATATGGCATAATGATTAAGATTGTGGTTGGAGATATCAAAAGTACTGGTGGAACGATTGAGGATGCCACTGTTGTTAGTAAAGTCTTGAGATCATTATTACTAGTCTATGAAATCAGAGTTGTTGCTATCCAGCAGCTAAGGTCTATCGACAAAACCAAGATATCCTTAGACTCTATCATTACAAAGTTGACTTTATATGAGTTGAATAGATATGATGGTAGTGTTCAGAAGATTGAGTCAGCCTTTAGAGCATCTGCTACACCATCCAGAAAGGAAAAGAAGTTGGTATCAGTTATGAATCCAGCCAATGCAAAGATATGGATGATGAAGAGATTTTGATGGAGTTTGAAGCTCTTCTTGCTAAAAGACTGCTGAAAGGAACTGGTAAATTTAGAGGTAAGCTTCCTCTAAAATGTTTTTCTTGCAATAAGATAGGACATATAGCTGTTAATTTTCCTAACAATGATAATAAGGATAAACTGGAGAGGTTTAGAAAGTATAAAGGAGGTAGTAGAAGAAATTGTCTTGTTGCAGTGGATGAAGGTGTTACTAATGAAGAATCTCAGGATGAAGAAAATGAAGACATAGTATTTGTAGCTATAAAGGAAGAAGTGTCTGGAAAGAAAGCCCTTGTCTCTTAAATTGACAACTCCAATGAGTGGATTATTGATAGTGGGTGTTCTCACCACATGACTGGTGACCGGAGAAATTTTTTGTCTCTAGAAGAATATGATGGAGGTATTGTCCGGTTTGGCAATGATGCACCATGTTTGGTGAAAGGTAAAGGATCCATCTCACTAAATGAAAAGAGAAGTGAAGATGATGTCTACTGAGTAGAAGGTCTTAAGAATAACCTATTAAGTGTTGCTTAGCTAAATGATAACAAACTCATTCTGGAGTTCAAAGGTGGATTCTACAGTATAATTAGAAAAAGTGGTGAACTTATTACCACTGGTAAGCAGACCAGATGTAACTTATTTCAGTTGAAAGCCAAAATTAGTTAGTGTTCAATGGCTAAGTTTGATGATAATTGGATATGGCATAGGAGACTCTATCATATAAACTTTGGTAATATTGTTAAAGCCAGTAAGATCAAGGCAGTGAGAGGATTGCCTTTGCTAAGCAAACCAAAAAATTGTTTGTGCAGAGAATGTCAACTTGGGAAGATGTCTTCCTAAACTTTTAAAGGTAAGTCTTTTTCAACAGAAAACTTACTTGATCTTGTGCATACTGATTTGTGTGGTCCTATGAAAACTAGAAGTATTCAGGGAGATAGGTATTTTATGATTCTTACTGATGACTACTCAAGAATGATGTGGGTTACATTCTTGAAAGATAAGTTTGAAGAATTTGGAAAGTTCAAAGCCTTCAAAGTATTAGTAGAGAAGGAAAGTGTCCAAGGGATAAAGTGCCTAAGAACTGATCAAGGAGGTGAATTCACTTCTAATGAATTCAACAAGTACTGTGAAGAGAATGACATCAAGAGGCAATTGTCTGCCCCTAGGACACCACAACAGAATGACATAGCAGAAAGGAATAATAGGACTATAGTTGAAGTGGCTAGAACAATGTTGATCCAAGGAAAGGTTGCTCACACTTTTTGGAGAGAAGCAGTGAGTACTGCAGTCTATACTATGAACCAGGTACTCATCAAGAAAGGCCAAGATAAAACCCCTTAAGAGTTCTGGACCGGGAAGACTCCCACTGTGAGTTATTTTAAAGTATTTGGCAGTAAGTGCTATATCAAGAGAGGTGAGAATCTAAGCAAGTTTGATGGTAAAAGTGATCAAGGAATATTTATGGGATATTACACTAATAGAAAATCTCTCAAGTGCTACAACAATAGAACTCAAAAAATTGTTGAGAGCATCAATGTCAAAGTTGATGAATCCCTTGAGAAACTTGAGAAAACCAACAACGAGCAAGTGGAAGGTGAACCGGGTGTAGCTTTCTGGGGACAGGCTACAAAAAAATCAAGTAAAGATCTTAATGTTCTTGTACTGGTAGAAGCTGCGGTAGGTGAAGAAGAAGATGGGGAAGAAGAAGAAGAGGAAAAGATTGAAGAGCCAGCTAGGGTCATTCCTAGATATGTGAAACTACATCATGATCTAAAGTAGATCATAGGAGATAAATATGTAGGGATACTCGCAAGAAGAAAGGTGAAAGATAACTCTTGCATGATCTTTGAATTGGAGCCTAAAACTATTAGAGAGGCATTTGCAGATGAAGACTAGACTAAGGCAATGGAAGAGGAGCTAGATTAGATTGAGAAGAATACAACATGGTCTTTGGTACCCAAACCTGAACGCAAGAATGCCATAGGTGCCCAATGGGTCTTCAGAAATAAGTTGAACAAAGAAGGCATAGTTATAAGGAATAAATAAAGACTTGTATGCAAGGAATACACTCAGGAAAGAAGGAGAAGACTATGGAGAAACCTTTTCCCTAGTGGCTAGACTGGAAGGTGTTTGAATAATACTTCCATTTACAACATTCAGGGGATTCAAGGTATATCAGATGGATGTGAAGTCTGCATTCTTGAATGGAATCCTTGAAGAGGAAGTGTATATAGAGCAACCAGATAGGTTTTCCCTATTAGAAGATAGTAACATGGTGCGTAGATTACACAAGGCCCTATATAAATTAAAACAAGCACCAAGGGCATGGTATGAACGATTAAACTCTCATCTTGTGAAGATTGGATTTGAGAGAACAAGTGAATACAACAACATCTACCTGAAATCAGAAGGTAATCTAATTATGATCTATGAAGTGTTTGTAGATGACATAATCTTTGGAGGAGATGATGAAATGAGCCATGCATTTGCAGATGTAATGAAGAAAGAGTTTGAGATGTCTCTGATTAGAGAGATAAAATTCTTCATTGGTCTACAGATTCAACAAATGAAAGAGGGTAGCTCTATTACCCATTCCAAGTATGTCAAAGAGGTAGTGAAGACTTTTGGCATGGAGGAGAGCAAACCGGTTGGTACACTAATGGTGACCGATTGCAAATTGACTGAGGAAGATGATTCAGTGTTGATGAATGATAAAGATTACCAATCAATGATTGGTAAGATGCACTATGTGGTACACGATAGACTGAATATTGCTCATGCAGTGGGCATAGTAGCTCATTTTTAGAAAAGTGCAAGAGAATCCCACTTGGTAGCTATCAAGCAGATTCTTAGATATCTGAAAGGAACAATTGACTATGGATTGTGGTATCCATATAATGGTGAATTTAATCTCAAACTATATACTAATGCCGATTGGGCAGGTAATGTGGACAACCAGAAGAGCACAACCAGTGGAGCATTCTTTCTTGGTGGAAGACTAGTCTCATGGACGAGTAAGAAGCAGAGTTGTATTTCCCAGTCTATAGCTAAAGAAAAATATGTGGTAGCATTTAGGAACTGCACTCAAGCAATCTAGATGAAACATGTAATGAAAGGTTTCAAAGTACCTATATCTGAACCGATGAATATATTTTGTGATAACACAAGTGTAATAAATGTTTCCAAGAATCTGATATTGCATGCTAGAACTGAGCATATTGAGCTTAAGTATCACTTCTTGAGAGAAAAGGTTCATAATAAGGAGGTTGTACTAGAACATGTTTCCAGTAAGGAGCAACTAGTAGATATATTCACTAATCCCTTACCGAAGACTACATTTACCTATTTGAGAGGTGAATTAGGGGTTCTGCCCCTTCATGAAGTCAACTAAAGTTGTTTGTTCCACATTAGTCAGGTACTACAGTGTGAAATATTTCAAGATTGATGTGTTGAAGGATGCTACTCCATAGGGGGAGTAGCATAGTGGAGAATGGAATCTTGTGCCTCCACTTTGGCATTGTTGTCAAAGGGGGAGAAGACATCTGATGTATGGGGAGAAGATATTTGATGATGCAGATACACTAGTCTATGATGTTTATAGTTGCAATGCTACACTGAGTATTGCCATCAGTGCCAAAGGGGGAGATTGTTGGATGATGAACCAACATGTTGATATGATGATAATGTATGTTGTCATTGATGTCAATAAGTGCAAGTGAATAGGTATGAAGAGATGCAGTGAACCGATGTTGAGGTTTTACTAAGTGTGACTACCGGTTGGTAGTCTCAGCCCTAGAGTTTCCAGTTTGACAATAACGCTTGTGTGATGGAACCGATGACATCCTTTGATGAGTTAGCTAAGAGATGAGGATGAGATCAAGATGCCACATTAGTTTTGTATGCGTGAAGGATTTCTTTGAGGATCTTACATGTGAATATTGATTGCATTAAATGTCTACCTTGGGAATGATCATTCTTGTTAACGGTATGAGAAGAGAGTGTAATGGGTTATTGATTCCCATGTGTGGTGAACAATGGATGATGCTAATTGTCTTGTGATCTGTTTGAGATTGTATTGCTCTATGCAAAGTGTTTGGATGGTTAGGATTGGACCACTTGTATTATAAACCTAAAATGCTTAGGGTTTAGGGTTTATGCTACCGACCTAATTGTTGCCTATAAGGTCAATGATGTTTGTTATTGTTTGTGTTGGCAAATATTGTGTGTATGTATCCGAGTGATGAGATACTTGCTAGACCAGTAATAGGAAAACTACAAAGTCTGATTACAGACTAGAGGAAATGAAAAGGATTTGGCTTGGCATGTAGTGTTGTTATTAGATCAGAGTTTTACCTATTGTCTTCTAACCATTTTAACAGCTGGAAAATCCCTTTACCAAGTAGCTTTAATAGGCTTATTGTAAATCCTCTAGCTAGGTGAATTAAGATCATTGAGTTCTTCAAATCCTCTAGCGGGGTAACCTTTAACAGGGTATATAGCCATCCCTTAACCGGGTGATCTTTAACAGGATCGGTTCCTAGGAGAACCTTATTGTAAAGTCTTTAACCAGACTAGGCTCCTAATAGAGTGAGCTTCAAAAGAGTTCAAAACAGGCTTGTGGGTATTCATCCCCACCATGGTTTTTCCCATTTGGGTTTCCACGTGAAAAATCTGTGTTTCTTGAGTTGTGCATTTTTCATGTGATGATTAAGTATTATTTGTTTGAGTGATTATGCATGAAGAGCTAATGGTTATGGTATTGTTGATATAACACATGCATTTGTTTATGGGTGAAGTAGTTTTCAAGTATTAAATATATTTGAAGTGTTCAGACTTACCGGTCTATGTTGTCTGAAGTCTTACTGTGTTTAACCGGTATTGGCATGGTAAAGTTTAGTGATGAAGACAACCAGTTAGTGTTGTTTTAGTTTGATTAGTCATTAAGAAATTTTTTTGTCAATACTGATTCACCCCCCCCTCTCAATACCAATTAGGTTATTTATTTGTTCATCATTATTCATCAGTATGAGATTCTTAAAGATATTGATAGAATTTGAATTGTAATAATGTATAGCAATAAGCTCATCATAAATAACTCCTATATCCTTCAACATACAAGATATCATCAGTGTTTTGCTTACCATCAAGAGAAATATAGCTACTACCATAGATTACACAAGCTTTATTATCACCAAATATTACCACACCACCAACAAAATTTTCCATATTCACAAACTTTATTACCTGTCATATGATGAGAGAAGCCACTATCAATAACCCATTCATATTTCTCCTCAACTTTAGCAGCTAGGGATTTCTCCTCGTTAATTTAGCTTGTAGAATCTATAGTGACCAAATCATCTTCCTTGATAGGAATGAACCCAAATTTATCTCTAGAGTTTCCTTTATCAGACTCATCATTTGTTACACCTTCATCAACAGCATAATAACACTTCTTCTGATATTTAGGATTATAAGGCTTAAATGTTTTCTTAGGATTCCTATTTCTTTCTAGACACCTTGATGCAAAATATCCTATCTTATTACATGAAAAGTTTTTAAGAGGAAACTTCCCTTTATACTTACTAGCACCTTTAGGAAATCTTTTAGTAATAAGTGATTCAAGATCCTCGAGATTTTTTTCATCATCTTCCATCTTGTTCATCTATTTCTCACATCTAGACACTCTTGTAGAACTTTCGCCTAGATCATATCTCTACTTCCCTGATACAGTAACTTTGAATGCAAAATCAATCTTAGGAAGAGAGTCACCAAACTCACTTAACTCAAAAGCAGAAAGCTTTCCAATCAACATGTCTCTTCTCACATTTGTCATCAACAACAACATCTCTATGTTTGTAATAAAGAGGCAAGGATCTTAACACTTTAGTAACATTCTCAGATTCTTCAAGGACTCCACCACCACATCTAATTCCACACACAAGCCCATTCACTTTATACATAAAATAGGTAATATTCTCATCTTCACTCATTTTCAGGTTCTCATATTTTCCTTTCAGGCTCTATAAATTAGTAACTTTTACTTGATTGTCACCTTCATGCAAGGTATCCAACTTTAACTAGATCTCATGAGTGGTCTCAAGATCTATCACATTAGTCATTTAAAAATCTATCAAGGCACTCAGTAATGCTTCCTTGTCTCTAATATTTTATTCTGCTTCCTTTAACTCATCTAGAGTAGTATGACCATTCCAAGGAACATTATAGACATTCTTAGTGATCTTCTAGTATTCTTCTCTAATACATCTCAAATGACATTGCATTTGGCTCTTCCAAAGAGTGTAGTTTGTTCCATCAAACCTTGGACTATCTTTCTTGAAGGCAAAGTTTGTTGGCATTAGATTGTCATTGATGTCAATAATTGACAAGATGTAGTGGAGAGATCAGATTCACAGGTTGGTAAAAGTGTTGTTGTAGCATTATATAACACAATGTGTTATATGCACAAGGAGATATAGGAGGAATGCATGAAGTGTGTCATTGAAGCATGAAAATGGACAAGGAGGACACATGCAATTATGTTTAAAATGAATTATGAAATCTAGTTTGACTTAGTAAAATCTAGCTGCAGTTATGTATAACACACTATGTTAGTCGCATGCAATTATAGGGAGTATTAGTTGTATTTGTCAATAACATGCAGGTTATCACTACCTATAAAGCTACAAAACTATGATAGGGAAGTCAATAACACAATGGTTATGCAAGACTCACTATCTCACAACATGAACTGCTAAAGATAAGTGACCATGTAGGGCAATGTTGCATTGTGGTGGATGAAGTCAAAACACGATGGTTTAGCCACCCTACCAACTCGCAACAAGAAACACCTAAGATAAAAAAACTTTGTGGGATAGTTACTAAATTGTGACGAAGAAGTCAATAACATGACATGTTATCTTCCCTTGTTATTGTTGGACACAATGGATCACTGAGAGGGGGTGAATCAATAATTTAAACACTTTTTATCAAAAAGAAGATAGCAATATTATATAAAATATATTGAGTGCTAACCGGTAACTCAAAAAGTGCAAACAAGGTGTGTGAATGGACTTTCTAAAATATTAACATAACACATGCACAAGAATGCATCACACAACACCAAATATATATGAGGAAAACCCAATGTCGGAAAAACATTGGTGAGAATAGGTGTTGGAGATCTTTTGCTCCAATCCAGCCTCACAATAAATTTCTGATTACAATATTTAGTGCACCAACCCAAGGAGCACCAACCCCTTATGAAAACCAACCCCTACCCAATTTATAGGCTACAACCTACAGGAGCTATAACCTTTGCACTAAGCTTCAACTTAGTGAAAAAAATATAAAAATCAGTTATACAAATGAAATCACTATTGAAAATAAATTTTTTCAACCTTACAAAAATCTCCTCTGTCGGTTTCAACCTTACCAGTCATTATTCTCTCCACCCACTCTACAACTTGACTTTGCTGATAAATTTTATATATCCCCTCTCACAATGTCTTCACCCTTTCAACTCAATCTCGATCACTCTTAATCAAGTACAACTTATGCTGGTTTGTTACCTCTATGTTCAATGCACACTCCACTGATTGTTCCTTACACTGGTTTACCCTACTTCTCCTTACTTGTCTATTCTTCACTCATAAACACTTCAAGTGTTTATCTCTTTGGATCTCAAACAACAATTTCACACTTGCCTTTTCTCTGCAGCAATAATAATCATAGTCTCAAGTCATCATATTTAAATTCGAGCTGTCCCACCAAGAATCAATTCAAACTTAGGGTGGTTAGGGTTTCCTTCACCCAACAAAATCTGGATGAGATCCGATCCAATATTCCTTGGATCGATCACCTTTACTCGAGGAATGCATCTATACACATTTTCCATTATACAATGCATATTTTCTAAAGATAGCAATCTCGTCCATGATTTTTTGCCTTGAAATCTATCGAGGTCATCTTACAGTTTGATTTCTTTGCTTCGATCTAGGCGCCAACTACTCGATCTTTCTTTGTCATTCTTTCTTCCTCGAGCCACATTAGTCAATTATCATCCCATGATTTTTGGCTATTTCATTAATGTTGACTTAGCTATTTCAATAACCATGTCAAAGGAAACTTCACTGACCTCTGCATACTTTCTACCTTAGCTCCAAATGGCATCACATTGTTCATACACTCAACTCACCAATTCAAGGTTGGTTTACACTTGAAAAATCACCAAACTCATACTGGTACAAGTCCTTACCAATGAGTCCTAATCATCCTATTAATAGGTGGTGCACACTACACTGGTAGCACATCTTCACCTCTTTTGATTTGTGATCATTTTAATATTCATCCTCTTCATCAAAAACATGAAGCCAACCTCCAAACTAGTTTATGCTCTACCAATTATCACTCAATACACTAACACACACATGCATCTCACCTCATACCAGTGAAGTCACTGATAGTCTCAATAACTACTTCTCTTCCACCATACCGATTGGCAAGCCTTCATGTTAATCTTCTCAATACCTTATTTATCTTTCACCATACCGGTTCACTCTTTTTTATACTAGATGACATACCTCTACCGGTGGCCTGCCTGCAGTACCGGTTGACATCAATGACAACTCAATGCCAACAATCTCCCCCTAAACCATTGATGCCAACATTTTATTTTGTGGTTTCTCTCCCCCTTTGATAGCAATGGCAAAGGGAACCTTAGTCTGACACCAATAATCTCTCCCTTGACTGTATCTAGTTAAGGCATGCTCTCCACCTATGTGGATGCTTCTATTAGGATTCCCAAAGATACTAAGAGGGGTGGGGTGAATTAGTATCTAACCGGTTAATGGATTTTCTGAACTTTTTAAGTAAATTGTATTCCAAAACAATGTACCGGTAAACAAGAATTAATGCAGTAAATAAGAACAATAAACACAGCATAGAAAGCGCACCATAACACAATATTTTTGGCGAGGAAACCCGGTGTGGGAAAAAACCTCGATGGGATTTGTGACCCACAATATTCACTCACTGGCCAATAAATGAATATTACTTACAATATGTGGTGCTTGCACATGTACGAAGGCTCACTACCTAGAGCTCACTGCTCAATTACAAAAGGAAGTCTCACTGACTTATAAAAGTGGATTATAGAAATCCAAAGTGATGTACTGCTACAAAAATTATCTGCTATGCCAAGTTTAGTATCGGTTTAAGCTCTTACAATAACCATAAACCTTACTTCAATATTCGCTCATCATATCCATCTATCATATCCTTGCTTACCAAATGTTCCTACAAGATCTCATACTTATATATGAGTCTTATTACAATATGCCATGTTGGCTTACAAAAAGATATTACAATTAAATACATTATACAATAAACAAAATCATGGCAGCCAGGATGCCAGTAATCATCTTTGTCGCTACCGATGAACTATCTATCGGTGTTGGTGCCTGCTGGTGCCATAGGATTGCAAGGTTGCCATCAATGAAAATACCTTCAATCACCTACAATTTATCATTGGAGTGTGCATTTGCCAACAATCTCCCCCTTTGGCATTGATGGCAACACTCATGAGAAAAAGTCAAAATTGTATCCAAAAAGTGTTGTCCAAAACTCTTACCAAAACTATCAAAATTGTATGCTCCCCCTGAGCAGATGATGTCTTCTATCAATCATTTTTCTCATCCTACTACTCCCCCTTTGGAATCAATGACAAAGGTTGTCAATCAATGTCAATTGAGTGTAGTTCTTGTCTGGATCCCTATAACCGATGGGTTACAATCTGATATAGATTTGCTAGTGCAAAATTTAAGCTGTTAGTGAAGCTTTCACTCTCCTTTAATGCTGATTCTATCCTTTGAATTGTACTAGTGAGTATGTGCATTTTCTCTTCTGGTGTCTTAAGTCTTGGAATAAGTGCCTCTGCAATCTCTTTTCTCAAAGAGATGAGAATTTCAAGTTTTGGACCTAGTCTACATTTTAGTTCCTTTGCCTTGAACTTTAATCTCTCCTTATCTTTTTCAAGTTTTTCAATTTTCTCTTCAAAGCCTGCTATTTCCTATTCTATTACCGATATGGGTTCTGATGAACTTATGAGATTATCAACAATATCATGCATTTCCTTTGGTGCTTTGTTGATCTCTTTATCTATGTCCTCTATCAAAATGTTAGTCTTACATGAATCCCTATACAACTTCTTAAAGTCCATTATTGTATTGTTAAGTGCTGGTAAAAGAGTGTCTATGTGTTCTATGCACTTCTTTACTGGCTCCTCAAAGAATTTTTCTTTCTCTTTATTCATTTTCTCACTGAAACTCTCCTCATTAATTTGATCAACTGTTAGTAGGTTGTCAGTTATATAATTAGACAATGTGTGTAATTGGCTCAAAAATTCTTTATTTTCCACATTGCACCTAGATGCAATCAATTTCAAAATTGGGATGGTATCATTAATTGCCTTATATGCAAGTGCATTG
The DNA here is from genome assembly GCF_030272615.1 of Cryptomeria japonica. Taxonomy (NCBI): domain Eukaryota; kingdom Viridiplantae; phylum Streptophyta; class Pinopsida; order Cupressales; family Cupressaceae; genus Cryptomeria; species Cryptomeria japonica. Next base: position 437,104,956 of record NC_081410.1, read on the forward strand.
CAATCAGTTATTTTCTTGATGGAATCCAATAATACCTCTATTACATTGGCCGGTTTGAATTCATTCAAGGAGGAGCTAGATGACTGTCCAACTTCCTTAACAATCTACAATTCGCTAGTGTGAGTAACCGCTTTTCTTATGTTGACCTCTCGTAGGTCAGTTTGAGTCTTCATCTCAACTAGCAAAGGATTGGGTTTCTCAGCTGTTGCCAGTGGCACAGTCTCTGTTTGAATCTTTACCTCAATCTTCTTCTCTTCATGTTTCTCAGTGTGTACTTTTGTTGGTCTTTTTGAGCTTTCCACTGTCAGTTTCTCTGATTGTGTCTTAGTTTTTTTGATCGATTTCTCTGTATGTACCTTTGAACTGTCTACTGCTGGTATCTCAATAGAATTTACTATGTTATTAGTGGTCGATTGCTCTAATTCAGTAGGTTTTTTAGTGTGTACATCAATGGCATCTGTCTTTCCAGTATCAAGGGGATCAGTTGATTGTTCAGTATGTGTTTCAGTCCCAATCTCAACATTTCCAAGTGTATCCTCAACATATGTCTCTACTGCAATGGTCTCTATCAGTGGCTCAGTTGCAATATCTTTCTTCTTAGTCGTTTCCTTATCAACCACAATGTTTACTTCTTGTGTGTCAATATTCATAGTATACAACACCTCTGAATCAGGATTGGTGTCTTCATGTGTAGTCTCCATACACTCAACATTATCTATTACCAGTGGTGTATCAACAGTCTCAATCAGTGGAGTATCAGAAGGAGTTGGGGGTAGGTTATCTATTACTTTTATGCTCGGAGGACCACCTACCTTTCCTTTACCTTTATCGGTATCCTTTTGATAGACTTTGAAAGTCTTTGGCCATTTAAGTTCTTCTTGATTTTCCTTCTCCACAAAGAAGATATCCCATTTGTCTGCTATTTCTTTAGATATCTCATTCACTCTTCCAGCCATTAAAGCTACATGCCAGTGACCAGTGGAAAATACAGTCTTGTTTGCCTCACCTATTAGTTCATCAATTTCTTCTGCTGACCTCACTGGGTGAACTGCAAGTAATTTTTCTACCTTTATCTTCTTATCTGGTTCCACAATTGCTAACCTTTTTACATCTAATCTTCTATACATGTCACTTGGTAGATCATCTACAACTTCTATCAAAAATTTCTTGTATATGTTTAAGTGTAAAATAAGACTGTTTTCTATACTTTCCTTTTCTTCATTTGAAAATATATTATACAACTTGCTGACATTTGAAAAGTTTCCATCTTCATTTATTTTATTCAAGAGGTTGTCTAAGGGAGGGATAACTTCTTTTTCCTTCTTCTTCCTTGGGGTCATTTTCCTTTCCGAAGGCCTTACTACTCGTTGTTTCTTTCTAGCTTTCTTGGGTGCAGGTGAGGGTACTAGTGAGGGTTTTCTTTTTCTTTCTACCCTTTTAAATTCTATTGGTATTTCATTGTCAGAGGAGGTAGCAACCAGTGAAAGATGTGCTTCCGGTTGTATCCCTTCCAAGTCACTCTCCTTGATACCAGTAATATTTAACAAGTCTTCCTTGATTATTTCTGCCTCTCTTGTTGCTTTTCTGATTGTTTGTTCTATTTTCTTTACTCATTTCAGTGATTGAAATTTTCTTTCAATAATTTCTACATTTCCAAATACTTCTTTTGTAGGTTCTTTAGGAGCTTCAAGTAGGGCTTTTACATATGTTTCTATTATGTTTTCATCTGCCTCATAACCCATCTCTGTAACCCAAACTATTCTTGGAACTACTGCCTCCATCCATATTTCATCCTTCTTTATAACAAAACATATCTCCTTTTGGTATTTGTCAACTATGGCTTTAGATAGTCTTTCCCTAGTCTTCATTCTAGCTTTTAGTTCCTGAAAGTGTTCAATTATGTTCTTTTCCCTATCATCTCCCATGCCATTAAGAATGTCCAAAATTTGTTTTCCTACCAGTATGTCAAAGCCAAATTCTTTTCTACCTATACCAGGAACTACCTTGGTGATGTATAGCAATAGACATACAAGTAAGTTACCAAATATGAATGTGCCTTTCTTATCACCCTTAATTTTCTTCAGGTTGTCAATTAACTCATCCTTTAGCCATTCACATATGTCAATCTTTGCATTATTGTTTACCATGTCATAAGCACTCTTGATACATAAACTAGGAACAATGTTTAATCTGTTGGCATGTGTAGTCTTGTATACTAGAATCATGCTAATGAATCTAATATTAATATCCTTTACATCATTTACTCTTAAGGATCTCTTTTCATAGGTTGCACCAGTTAGGGTCATTATAGTGTTGTTTGGAACCTTTTTAGTCTTATCAGGCCTTCTACCGGTGGAAGGTAAGCCTATCACTGCCCTAACTACTTCTCTTATTATTTTATGGATGGAATCTAGCCAAAAGAACTCCCCATGAACTCTACTCAATACAACCCTTATAACTTCTTTGGGAAAATCAAGAATGCTAAGTATCTCCATAAAACCTAGGGTTTCAATTATCTTGTGTTCTAGTTTTACATTACCATTTTCATCACAAATTACAGTCTTATACATGTTCATAATCTCATCAACACCAAGTTCTTCAATATGACAATGTATGTAAATCCTAGGGTCTTTAGCATATACAACTCCTTTGGGTATATTAAAAAATGTTCCTAGGGTATCATCTTGTTTCACAACTTCGGGAATGATTTTCAATATGGGCCTAGGGTGTTTAACCACTTCACTTATAGTAGGGTTTACAATGAATTCAGGTGTAGAGGAGGAAGCCATTGTATAAATACCTTAATCTGCCTTTAGGTTTTGAATGCTTGAATTATTTGCTTCACTTCTTGCTATGGATGCCTTCGCTTAGGTTTTTCATGCTCTAAGGAAGTTTGAATGCTCGGTGAATGAAAAAGAGTGAAAAACATGCTTTATAATGTCATTTCCTTCAACTACCACAATAAATGTATGTCGGTTAAGTGAAACTTAATACATCTGCCAGTAAAGAAGTAATTCAACTTCTTACCATCAACCGAGGGTAAACTAGCATGTTTTTCAATTTATTGCCATACCCCCAAAAGGTTTCTTTTTAGTTAGATGAAGAATCTCCTACCGATGGAGTGATACTCTATTCTACTGGTGAAGGAATAGCTTCATTAACATTCTTCAACATTTTCTTTACCTTTCAAACTGGTTCATTTATTATTTGTCGGTGATGCCTTACTTCTACAAAATTTTGCAATATGTCCAATCTTGTTACAAGCATAACATGTCACATTGTTTTTCTGAATAGCTTTTCCATATCCTATGCCGGTATGTGTTCTGCATTGATTAGATAAGTGTCCAAATTTTCCACAAACATAACATCTTACATTCATTCTGCAATTTTCTGAGTTGTGGCTAATTTTGTTGCATTTAGAACATTGACCGGTGGGTGCATTAGTGTTCTGATAGTTTCTAGATCTACACTAATTTTCTCTATGACCATACTTGTTATAGTTAAAGCATTTCCCATTAAATTTTTGAGCATTAGGTTGTCTTACCAGTTTACTGTGATCATGATTATTTGCAGTACTAGAGATTTCACCAACTTCAAAGCCAAGGCCATTAGTATCTCCATCAGGTTTCTGATTTTTCAGCATGTTATTAAGTTCCTCTAAACTTTTCTTGAATTTCCCTTTGTGTTGATTTGCAGCAGCTAACGCATTTTCCAAGATTCTCTTCTATCTCAAGAGTTCAGTTTTATCATTTTGTGTATGCATCAAATCTATCTTCAACGTATCATTTTCATGACTGAGTCTTGTGTTTTCATTTCCAGCATCATTTAGTCTTCTAACCATGTCATCTTCATTCTTCTTTCTATCTTCAATGTCTTTAGAAAACCTCATAGTCATATCTTGCATCTCATTCCTCATTGTACCGTTTTCCTATCTCAACTTGTTCACAAGGTCATTAAGAGTTTCTTTTTCACCATCATCACTTTGCATGTTCTCAGAAAGTTCTCTTTTTTTGTTCCTAGCAATAGTGAGATTTCCTTGAAGTCCTTGAATGATTTCCTATGCAATCTTCAGATCATCTTCAAGTTTGATATTCTTCAACTTTTCTGCATCATAATCTGAAAGAGCTATTTCCAATTGCTTTCTCAAGTTTTCCATCTGTACCCATGTTAGAATCTCCCTCAAGCTGTTAGGATTTTGAAAATAGAGGACTAGGCTCTAATACCAATTGTTAGGATTCCCAAACATACTAAGAGGGGGGGGTGAATTGGTATCTAATCGGTTAATGGATTTTCTAAATTTTTTAAGTAAATTGCATTCCAAAATAGTGTACCGGTAAACAAGAATTAATGCACTAAATAAGAACAATAAACACAACATAGAAAACACACCATAACACAATATTTCTGGTGAGGATACCCGGTGTGGGAAAAACCTTGGTGGGATTTGTAATCCACAATATTCACTCACTAGCCAATAAATGAATATTACTTACAGTATGTGGTGACTGAACATGTAGGTAGGCTCACTGCTCAATTACAAAGGAAGTCTCATTGACTTACAAAAGTGGATTATAGAAATCCAAAGTGATGTACTGCTACAAAAAGCATCTGCTATGCCAAGTTCAGTACCAGTTTAAGCTCTTACAATAACCATAAACCTTACTTCAATATTCACTCATCATATCCATCTATCATATCCTTACTTAAAAAATGTTCCTACAAGGTCTCATACTTATATATGAGTCTTATTACAATAGGCCATGTCAGCTTACAAAAAAGATATTACAATTAAATACATTATGCAATAAACAAAATCCTATCGGCTAGAATGTCGGTAATCATCTGTCATAGTCGGTGAACTATCTACTGGTGCTAGTGCCTACCAGTGCCATAGGATTGCAAGGTTGCCATCAATGACAATACCTTCAATCACCTACAATTTCTCATTGGAGTGTGCATTTGTCAATAGCTTCATGATTCAAGAGTCATAAGATAGTAGCAATGGTTGACTCCCCCCGAATCATGCATCCTCTTATGCGTTTAAGTGCTACCAGATGGTGGGACAACTCCCATTTTTTATCTCAAGTATTCAAATGGACCCAACGGAAGTGGCTTAATAAATATGTCAGTAATCTGCTTACCAGTGGGAATATATTCTACTATGAACTCCTTGTCTTCTATCTTCTCCCTCAAGAAGTGATACTTGATTGCAATGTGTTTTGTTCTTGAGTGCATTATTGGATTCTTGGACATGTTGATTGCACTTGAGTTATCACACTAGATTGGAATAAGTTTTTGTATCTTCGGTTGTATGTCTTTCAGTGTTTGCTTCATCCATAAAACCTATGAACAACATGTAGCAACTTCTATATATTATGCCTCGGTAGTAGACAATAACACTAGATCTTGCTTCTTATTTTGTCATAATACTAATCGCTCTCCTAAGTAGAAATCACCTCCACTTGTACTTTTCCAGTCATCAATACTTCCTACCCAATTTGCATCAGTATAAGCTTGTAAGTTGAAATCCCCTTTCTTTGGATACGATAGACCATAGTTGATAGTTCCTTGCAGATACCTGGAGATTCTTTTGACTGCATTTAGGTGAGACTATTTAGGAGCAACTTGGAATCTTTCTACCATGCAAACAACTTGTACAATAATTGGTCTAGATGTTGTTAGATATAATAGACTACCAATCATAGACCTGTACAGTGTTTGCTCAACTTTTGAGGACTCATCTAGTTTTCTCAACATACAACCGGTAACCATGGGAGTACTTACCAGTTTGCTGTCCTCCATTTGAAATTTCTTTAGCATGTCTTTCCCATACTTGGTTTGGGAGATGAAAATTACTTTCTCCTTCTATGAGATCTGCAAACCAAGAAAATAGGACAACTCACCCAACATGGACATCTCAAATTTTGTCTTCATCCGATCTGCAAATTCTTTGCACATGACGTTGTTGTCTTCACCAAACATAATATCATCCACATATACAACAACAATAATCATTTGATCTCTAGTTACCTTGACATACACGTTCTTGTCTACATTCCCTTTCTAGAATCCTTGCTCCTTCCAGTACTTGCTAAACTGAGAATACCATGCTCTGGGAGCCTGCTTCAAACCATACAGGGCTTTCTTCAACTGACATACGAAAATTTCATTTTTATGCAATAGGTACCCTTCTGGTTCTTCCATATACACCTCTTCTTCAAGAATACCATTGAGAAAAGAAGATTTTACATCTATCTGATACACTCTATATCCTTTATAGGCTGAGAAGGCTAAAAACATTCTTATTGATTCTAATTTAGAAACCGGTGCAAAGGTTTCTTCAAAATCAATACCTTACACTTGAGCATACCCTTTGTAGACTAACCTTTCTTTATGCTAGACTATCTTACCTTCTTCATTCATCTTGTTCCAGTAGACCCATTTGGTACCTATGACAATCTTGTCTGCTCGTCTAGGAACAAGTTACCAAGTCTGATTTTTCTCAATTTGTCTCAATTCTTCATCCATGGCATCTACCCACTTCTCACTTTTGCTAGCATTATCAAAAGTTTTGGGCTCTACTTTAGTCATGAGGGAGAAATTTACCTACTCACTTTCCTTGGCTAATCTCCTTCCAGTCTACACACCATCATTCCTATCTCCTATGATCTGTTCTTCTGGATGATTCTTCTGCACATACCGGTTCAGGATCTTATTTGGTGCATCTTCTACTAGTCCATTTTTAGATTGTTCTTCATATTCAATATCTGATTCATCAATGTAAGGTGCTAGTGCATATTTTCCTCTATGTGAGTCTTCATCTATTCTCACATTTACACTCTCAACCACCCTTCTCAATCTTTTGTTGTAGAATTTGTAGGCTTTATTGTTGGCTGAGTATCCCAAGAAGATTCATTCATCACTCTGGGAATAAAAACTTCCTAATCCATCAACATCTCTCTTGATGAAACACTTACTTCTAAATACTTTAAAGTGCTTGAGTGATGCTTTCCTTTCATACCATAACTCATAAGGAGTCATTTTACTATTCACTCTTAACTATACCTAGTTTAATGTGTAGACTATAGTATGAACTACTTCCTTCCAGTATATATCTAGTATGTTGGCCTCATTCAACATAGTCCTAGCCATCTCCTCCACTATTCTATTTTCCCTCTCTAACACCCCATTTTGATGAGTTGTCCTTGCAGTTGAATACTATCTTCGGATTCCATGTTTCTCATAGTAGTCAACAAACTCATTGGAAGAAAATTCTCCACCTCAGTCTGATCTTAAGAATTTTACATAGTATCCACTTTCATTTCCTACCATCTTCCTGAAAAATCTTGAATCTCTCAAATTCTTGTTACTTATCATGCAGAAAGGTTACCCAAGTCATTCTTGAGTAATCATCTATGAACAACATGAAATACCTTTCTTCAGGCAATTCTCTTGTCCTTGTTGGCCCACATAAGTCTCTATGTATCAATGCTAAAGGTTTTGAGGTGTTGCATTCTTTTGTTTTAAAGATGACATTTTCTTTCTTACCTCTGACACATTCATCACAGAATGTGCTTGCCAGTTTTATGATTTGAGGTATGTTTCTCACATATCGGTTCTTGCTTATCTTAACCAAATTATCAAAATTCACATGGCCTAGTCTCTGGTGCCACATCCAACTTTCATCAACCTGTCCCATCATGCATAGGGACTCATAGAATTCCTTCATATTGTAGACATTACCCTCTATTCTCTTTCTTTTTGCTACCACCTGACTGGTACTCTACTTTCTTATCTGACACCTAGTAGAGTCAAATGAGAACTTGTACCCTTTGTCACATATTTGACTAATACTTAGCAGGTTATTCTTCAGTCTTTCTACATAGTACACATCATGAGCCTTGAGCTTGCCATCAATATTTAGTGTACCCTGACCTTTGATCTTGATGGAGGAGTTGTCACCAAACTAGACTAAACCACCATTCCAATTATCAAACTTGATGAACTTTTTATTGTCTTCGGTCATGTGATTTGAGCAACCACTATCAACTACCCATAAATTCCTCTTTTGAGCATGTAGAGAAGTCTACATAATCAGGTTGGACTCTGTCTTGTTTTTCTCCTTCTCTACCCAAACCAATTTCTCTTCTTTCTTTTCCTCTTTTGTTACTTTGTGTTCCGGTTTTGTTTCTAACTTCTGATCCGATACTATTTTCTTTTTCTTGTTAGTTCTCAGCTGGCAATATCTTGCTATGTGACAAAAATTTTGACACTTATAACATTTCAGGTTAGCACTATAAGATGTACTCAAAGCATTCTTGTAAGACATTTGCATATTACTCCTACATTCATAACTCTTGTGACCAAACTCATTGCAATTATAAACATGTGACATTTGTACTTTCTAATGTAGCAAATGAGTTTCTACTCTCAAAACTAAGATTGACATTCATTTTCCTACAATATTCCATTCTATGACCGAACTTATTACACCGGTGACAATAACCATGAAAATTTGGAACATACGAGTTAAGTTATCTTGAACCTGCAAATGACTTCCTCACTGGGGGTCTTCCTTTCATGCTACTAGATCTTGTGAATCCTTCATGATCAACACTTGCATTTGTCCTTGGATTGTTAGGATAACCGGTGGACAACTAAAAGGGGGGGGGTGAATCAATTGTCAACCGATTATATTAATCAAACCACTTTATAACCTCTAACTGGAACATATAAACATTGAGTATCAGAATAGCAGAAACAAATACGAGTACGCAATAAAACTTAAGAATGAAACAAAGAATTATCACAATGCAACCATACCACATAACACCATGATTTGTACATGGAAAACCCAGTAAAGGGACAAACCACGGTGGGAAGCCTACCCATAGTCAGATAATAGTTCTGCAGAAAGTATGTGATATAATAAGGGGCTGCACATGCAGGAAGACACACTTCATAGAGTGTAATACTCATTACAAAGGAGTCTCATTGACTACAGAGAGGTTATAACCACCTCAATATGTCACAAACCCTATTTTTCCATAATTATTTAATTAGGAAAATAATGTTTACCTTTTGAAAATGAAATGGAAATGAAATGAAATTGGAATTGTTAATGAAATAAGATAGGAGATCGAATGCACTGAAATGATTTATATGCAATTGAATGATCAGTAATAGTATTTATTACAAAATTGGGATCATCACTGCTAATGAGCAACTGAGTGCAGGAATAGGTGAATGCAAATGAAGGTGAGAACATGGTTCAGGTAGAGTTGTCTTAGATCTTATATTTTGTTAGAATAGATGGAATCTCTCACACACCACATTAGGATTTATAATTTTCATCATGAAAAGATGAATGATTTAAATGACCTTATTTGAGTGTTTGTTTAAATTGGAATGATGAATTTGGACTGAGTAGTAGATTGATTTAAATATTTATACATGTGCATGTATTGCATGATTTGAGTGGTGATTGAATTAAATCCAAGTTGCATGAGTGAATGTGAAAAATTATGTCTTATTTTAAAGTAAGATTGTTTTGTTAATGGGTTAGATATGAATATTGATCGTAGGTTTATACGTTCTTTATGTGCAGATAGGTATAAGTGTATGAAATGTCATACTTATGAGTTTACTTGGTTAATTTGATAATAGTATAACATATATATGTATATGAGATATGGATTCAATCATATACATATATATCTATATAGTTATATCCAATTATTGTGAAATTTGATTACTTCATGAATTTTGTTTTATCTATAAATAATCATTTGAGATTATATATATATTTGAGTTGTAATGATAATTCGATCGTGGACTTATAAATATGTATGTAATTATTGAACATGTAAATAGATTTGCGAAATTAAATTATTTTATGAAAATCCATATTATATATATAATCATAGGAAAGGTTTATTAAAGAACATGTTAATATTAACGTTTTATATATATAAATAACCATTGGAAAGCGACTTAAATTGAAACCTAACAACCAAAAAAGGGTGGTTTAATAAATTCTAAGTGAATGTGAGGGAGGTCGATAGTAATATCGACCACTCCCCATATTCATACGAAGGGGTTGGTATTACCACCGACCACTCCTCCCTTTTTAATAAAAACAACAAACCATGTTGCAAGCTACAAAAACATGTGGCATGAATTAATAAAAACAAGGGTTACCAGCCCATGTAAACCCACCGATGTCTATACCTTGAACGACATGTGTAGCAAGAAGTTAGTTTTATTTAACTTTGCATGTTATGTGTTAGTTGATAATAGTTGACTTGGCATGAAGTAAAAGCCACGAGACTTGGAAATTATTTACAAAAGGATCATTATTAACGGAGACTCAAAGAAAATAGTGAGTTAAGAGAGGGAAGTCGACTTAGCATAATGAGAACTTAGAAACCGTATGCAATGACATGTGTGGTTTGGTGTCACATAGTAGATAACAAATCACTTTGCATGGTAAACACATAAGTGTTCAAACTTGATTGGGACTATTATGTTATGACTAAAACATGAGTTTTGTCATTTAGAACCAATCCACCACTAGGCGAGATAGCTAGTATATAGGAAAGAGGGTAGATGCCAACACTATATATAGACCATTGAGTTGGAAGAGAAGAGGGGGACAGATGTAACGAAGGATTAGAGAATGGCATGTAGAAGAGAGAAGTAGTGGAGATTTAGATATGTTTAGGACCAAGTCGTAAAATATCAATGATGATCATCTCTGATTTAGAGTCGAATACCGAAACAAGGAAGAGTGGTAGACACGCCAGAGGAACAACAACCTTCTTGAGAACTTGGTGAGATAGAAAGAAGATAATAATTCACCGAGTAGAATTAGTCACAGGTAGGCTCTGTTCTAACAAAGTTTGTTGTAGAAATCTAAAGAGAAAATGTTCTATTTTGATTAGACTTAGACAAAATTAGAGTCATACTTTTCAGATTTCTGATTCTAAAAATTTTGTCGAATGACATCAAAATACGTTCTTTATAAAACTATATTCTATACACAAATGTCTTAAGGAAAGATATTCAAAAAGATTGTTGATAAACATAAGTGAAATTCATAGAAATTAGACTACCCAATCCTCTAGAAACAGAGTAAAAGGATAAAGTGATTGTGTGTACAAAACTTGTAAATTTGAATAAAAAAGAAGATGGAATACTACGACAAGGAATTATTAGAAATTGAAGCTTATTTTGAATTTGTGTAGAGAAGACTTACACTTTCGAATTTGATCCTTGCATGAAAATTAAAGATGATTATTAGGTGTCTCATTTGAAAGGCCATATAGATAGGAGCTTTATGAATTTTCATCATGTTAGATTGTTGTTATGGAAAATTAGAAAATCAGTGAGTTGAGTTCTTAAATCATGGAAACTCACATATTAGTATTAAACTAAATATGTTGTTCGAGAAAAGAGGTAAATAAACCAAGACACATGAAAAGATAGAGAGATTAGCTAATATAAGCTTAGAATTCTAAACCATAAGAAATGGAATTCATGTTAATGATTACGCTATTTAAATATTTTGATAATTGAATAAAAGAATGTGTACTCATTTTAATCAATTTCTATGTAAAGATACATACATGTGTTACACCTTCTTAATATTTAGTTATTGTCTTTAAATTGCTTGAAAGATAGAAGCAAAAGATTGTTTTCTTTCAGATGTATATTTGTTTATCCATGAAAGGTTGGTTCTTGTCAGATAGGATTGGTTTTAACGAAAGATTGGTTCTGTCAATTTCTACTTAATGAAAGATTGTCTTATTTAAACATTATATTTTTATCTTATGAGAAATAGGAAGATAGAATTGAAAGGAAAAAGATTGTCTTCTTTAAACATTGTATTTTTATGAGAATTAGGAAGATAGAATTGAAAGGCAAAATATTGTCTTCTATATATATTTATTCTAGATTCATGTGAAAAAAAGCTAGATAGGATTGTGTTTGTTGAAAGTTAGCTTCCAGGACAGGTGTCAAATGTGGATTATAGAGAGAGAGTTTGCTTTTTGCAAACTATATTATTTTCTATGCATGGTATTATACTCGGTCGAGTAATCAATTGAATAAGCAATGAAATAGATGGAATTATTTTATTTATCCACTCTACCACAACCTTGATTGATATTGCTTGTTTCTTAATAGAATTATAAAATCGAAAATGCATGTATCATCTAGGCACACACTAGATTCCATATTGTCTTTCGAATTCTTTTGGTAAGCAATTCATGCAAGGTTGGGTATTCTTGATTGACTAAGAATTTTAGGGAGGTGTAATCTTCAAGGTTGATCAGAAAAAGAACCTAAATCTTGTTCTCATCTTCATGCTAAAGATTTCATTGATGATAGCTTGGGTTGCAGACCAATGAACACATCTCACCCTTTGCTTTGTATTATTTTGTTATTGAACTTATGACAACTTGAAATGCCTAAGTATTGTATGATTGAGATACTACTTTTATCAATTTATTGAATGAAGAATCTTTATCTTTAATAGAAATGTCATGTTTATTATGATTTAAATGGAATAATCAAATGAAGCTATGGATGGAAAAGTGGAATGAAATAGACTTATTAACTGATTTATGAGTTTATTTAAGAATAAAGAGTATTTCGGCTATTATTGAAGTTAGCATGATTTATGTCTTTACATTTTGGTATCAGAGCTTGGTTTATAACTCTAGGGCCTATTAGTCTGCTTCATGAATTAAGTCACATGCTTAACAAATCTACTATTGGATATCTAACGCATGACACTTGCAAATTAAAAAGGAGCACAAACCCTTTTCAAGGTGAATTGATGACAATGACCTAGAAGAAGGATGACAGTTGATTAAGGATGAAATATTTCCCTACTACTATGAAATGAATTTAGGATATTTATGATGAGAATGATAAGATCAAGGAAGGCAGTGTCTACTTATAGGATGGAAGAAGAAAGGAATCAATTCCTAAACCAAGAAAGAAGAAATAGCTAACCAAGCTGAGTAGGATAATAGAAAATCCGACCTACCATTCCCTTGGGAGATAAGAATAGTTGGGCTACCCTATTAGGAAAATAGATGAAGAATATCTATATGAGTATCTTCCTATTGAGTCAACTATGTTTAGTTCAGATGAGTCAAAAGGATATACCCCATTGGCTTCATGAGAAGAGATATAAATTTGGGTGATATCATTTATGAACAATCGATAAATAAAGTCACTTTTTGCGAAATCAACATGGTGCCCACATAGGCAGAGAAAGAGTATCTCTTAGTATTGGCATACTTATGTAATACCCTAAAAATGGTCATCTAAACCATGGGCCCCTAGTATCGACAACATCACCAAGGTCCTAACCAAAGGCAATTAAATAAATCTTGAGCACACAATTAATTCTAAAATCATCAAATGTCACATGACAAAATTAATCAATCAATATTAATTAATTAAATCATTCCAAGTAAATCATTTTAAACAATTATCTTATTTATTCTATTAAATATCCTAGCATATTTAATTAAATAAATCAATTTGCCATTAAATCATTTTGAGGAATTAATTTTAATTAAATAAATCAATTGAGCACAAATCTTCAAAAATGGAAATAAATCAAAAAAGGAATTAATTGACCAAAAAATAATTAAAAATTTGAGAAAAGAAATCAATTGGAGATAATCTTGAAAAACAAATTCAAAATTGATAAATAATCTCAAAGAAAGTAATTAAAACAATTAAATCTTAAAATTGAATGAAATAGAGAATAAATCAGTTTTTTCTTGATTTTATCTTATTTTTAGTTCAATTTCCTTTAAAACTTAGAAAAGCATCCAATCACATCAATTCACCTGGATTGTGCTTCCTCTTGGAAAATCTTGACCACTCATCATCATTTGATCTCAGCCGTTGGTTTCTTTCTGAATTTTCTATAAATTTAGGCTCTCATCTCTCATTCAAAGATCCTAGAGGCTGGAGAATATTGTTATTATACTATTTTTGCTCTAGGTTCATTGAGAATATTGCATACATATTTAAATCATTTATCTCATTTATTGCTTAAATCTTGTTAGATTAATCTTGCATCCATCTACCATTCATCATGTTCATATAGATAAAATCCTTCGTCTTGATGTTGTCTAGTCACTGGTATTGCTTATAATCTGAGAGCAATCTTATACGCACATCTTTTAGAAGGCAATGGGTCGATTTGTTATGGTTTATTATTCATTGATTATATCTGGTTAACCATGGATGTAATGACTTGATTGAAGTGTTGTGTCTTGCAGATTCAGATACAGGTCCACTTTTCACACACACATTTGTGGCACCCACCGTGGGGCAGAAAACTACTTTTTCAGCCTCAAAATCATTTTTTTTTATCCTGCAGGTTTCGTCCGTACAACCTCTGTGAAATATCGTACGAGTATTTTCACTGCATCGTACGACATTATATTGACTTCTGTAGTTTATCATACGAAAAAAGATCATATCCTTTATATTGTCGTACGAATCAGAATATGGACTCATACGACATACTAATTTTCTTATAGTTTGTCATTCTATGCTGATTTATAACTCGTACGACATACTGCATATGCTATCTTTTTGTCATTCTATGCTGGTTTCTAACTCATACAATAAAACTATTTTGTCATTCTATTTTATGAATATTGCCGTACGATTTTGTTTTCTGATAGATTAAAAACAGATTACCTTTTAGGATTTTTGCTTAAATTTTGATGATGCTAACGCTGACCCTAGATTGTCTTCTATTTGCCTGAGATTTTTACAGCCTAACCAATTTCTTGCAGGATGCTTGTCAAAGAATCTATCAAATCAAACATACGCCTGTCAAATAATAAAAACAACATGACTACTGATATGTTGTTTTTGCAGGTTGCCTAAAGAAAATCGACCAAATATCATGTATTCTTTAAATTCATTTTTTTTAAGGCACTTAAATTGCTATCTGGTTAATGAACAAATCTGTCTTTCATGTTTTTAGAAAAATCTAAGAGGTAGGAGAGTACGCTCTTGTCTTTTATAGACAATCAGAAATCTAGACCCTCGAAGCTTTTTTCTAAGTTTTGAGATTTGTGTACCTTTAGCGGGCCTGTCAAAGTGGGAAAAAGTAATCACCCTGTAAGAATGACCCAAGTGAGTATAGCTGGACCTGAGCATTCCAACTCACTATAATAAATAGATCTCTGATGATTAAAGTCTCAGAGGATGGGATTATTTGAGTTTTCTCTTTGAGATCTCTCATATCGGGCATTTTATAGGGCCTCATGGTCTCAATCACGTTTATGTGACCACATCTTGTTTCGGTACCTTGTCGAGCTATAGGCCTCAATTATGCTTGCGTGACTTCAAGGGGTAATTTTGAATGGAATTCCTAATTAAGAACTATAAATTAGAAGCTACCCGATTCACCTCCGAAAGGTTGATAATCTTTGTGCAAGAGAGATAGTAACTCTCCCAAGACACTTGCCATATCGTGCCCCTATTAGCATTTGGAGTTGGCTAATACGACATTGAGAATCCAATGCATGAGACTCAGTGGCCGTATTCTAATTAGCTATTGGGTGTGTACCTAAGTTAGCAAGGAAATGTTTTCTTCTCTAAGCCAACTTCCATAGGGTTAGCGTATTGTGCTTGAATTATTATATATCTTGCGTGTTTTCTGTGTTTTCATCCCTGAAAGTAAAAATGAAATACTAAAACTGGAGAAAACAAATCAAACAATATCAAACAACTCAGTGATAAACTAGTCCATCCTGGTCAAAAACCAGTCCATCCCAGAATTGGTTATACTCAGTTATCATACTCAGTCTTTGCAAAACTCAGAATTTTTAGTCTCTGCTTTGTGAACAGTCGTACGAGTCTGCTAAATTGTCATCCTGCACCAAATCCTATGTCGTACAAGTATACTAAATTATCATCCTATATCCAATCTTGTGTCGTACGAAACCAAACAGTCTATCATTTAAGCTAAATCTTGTATCGTACGAAACAGAACTAAACAGAATCATTTGTCATCCAGGACCTACCCATTTGTTGTACGGTACTAGGCAGCAACTCGTACGAAACATAATTGTTGTCATCTTGAGCTTGTTGAACTATCATACAATTTCAGAAATTATGTCATATGAGTCTCTGATTTTGCTAGTCTAGAAAAGTTAAACCTGTCCAAAATAGTCTACAGTAAGCCTAAAACTGGTTATTGTCCTCATAAGCATAAACAACCTTGATAGTGTACCTCTGCAGTTGCGTTGCATGATTTTGTCGATCATATCTCAGCTAGTTCAAATGAACATTTTATCAAAACTAAGTCAACTTGGATAACATCTTACATAGGATAGATCATTCCTGAAACCATACTAGATCTTAATCTCTTAATTATTATGTTAAATGAACTACTAGCTACAATTTGATCTTGACTTCCGCAACACATCTTGCTCTTGGTCCTGTCGGTTAGAAATGCCTGTTCAAACCATAAATTCTCGTAGCAAAAGAGACAAAGAAAAAGAAACACCCTTTTTTTCAAAAGACAATCCATTCTTCGAAGAAAACCCCTTTTACAATAAACTGTCCTCGTCACAGATACCAGTTTACAATATACCAATCTTTGGTCAACCTTTATCTCCCACCATGTCTGGGGAAAGACAAGAAAGAGAAGCTAGTAAATGAAACACTCACAAAGATTTCAGCAATCATGCCACTGACAGTGATTCCTCATCAACTGAATCTAAGCTTCTTGAACCTCCTAAAAATGAAGTACATAGATGTTAGAATGATAAAGAATTCTGGAAAATGATGAAGGTCATCATGGCTAGGGAAAAAGAAGACTATTTCCTAGAATTAGCAAAACAAGGTGCCAAACTCCCTACTGGTTATAATGTGGAGGCCCTCGCTGCTAAAGAAGAAGAGACACCATGGGGAAAAATGAGAAAACAAATGCAAGCATTACAAACTATAGTCACAAGAATAGAAAACAAAGATAAACTGCCAAAACAATATGCTTTGGACACAATATGCCCATTCCCATTTGACAAAAAACTTTACATGTCTCCATTTCCTTCACAAGTTGAGATCCCAAAATTTGATAAATACGATGGTAGCTTAGATCCTCAAGATCATGTCAGAGAGTTTTGTGTCGCTTGTATGGAGTTTATGCATGATCAAATGTACCTCATGCGCCTTTTCCCAATAAGTTTAGGGGGTCAAGCAATGGAATGGCTTGCAAGCCTACCCAAAGGAATAAAAATGTTTGAAGAATGAATCCAACTATTTTTACAGAAATACTCATACAACATTCGTCACCCAGTCACTATGATAGAGCTTTGCAATACCAGACAAAAGATAGGAGAACCCTTTCTCACTTTCCTCCAACGATGGAGAAAGATGTTCTCTAGATATTCGTGGACCGTCCCAGATCTTGAGAAAATGGATATCTTTGTCAACAACTCAGTCCCTGAATTGAAATACAGTGTCTAGATGCAAGTAAACCCTTCATTTAAACAAAATGGTAGATAACACCCTCAGAATGAAAGATGTGCTTATCAAAAAGGGAGATATATCACTTTGGAAAGAAACATCGCAAGGTTCTAGCTCTAAAGAAAAGAGCAAATACTAAAAATATGGCAAAGACAGCAACAAGAACATCGTTAGTGATGGAGTGGTAGATACTATCCAAGAAAAAACAAAATCCACAATATTTAACTTGGCCATTGGTACACAAGCACTCAAGGCAGCTGAAACTACAACGGAAAATCCTCCAAAGAAAACAAGAGAGTGGTTTAAAGACAAGCCTTGGGTCATAAAACCTAAGCGTGATTTTACTCCTCTAGATGAATCATATGAATTGGCTTTTAAAACTTTATTGGCAAATAATCTAATAACATTGCCAGACAATTCCAAACCATATGACCCATAAATTAGACCCAGATGGTGGAGAGAAAATAAATACTATGACTGTCATCGAAACAAGGGACACAACATAAACAACCGCATGAAACTCCGACACAAAATCCAAGATCTCATTGGTGCAGGCAAGATCATTGTTAGAAGTCACATGGCTAATACTGATCACAAGGTTTTTAAATATCCCTTACCCAATTATGAACAAGGAGAATCCTCAAAATCCAAGGGAGGAGCTCGAGTCAATTATACTTACACTAATCATGATAATGTGATCAACATGATTGAATCTGTTCAACTTGAATATTGCAATGTGATCATAGTCCACGATCATCAAAGTCAAGCATAGACTGCTAATGCTGTGACTCATGCTCAAAGGAAGATTTCTCTCCCAAAAGCTAGTCCCCCAACTTTTGATCAAACGACATCAAAATTGCCAAATAGACAAACAGACACAATCATGGCTAAATCGAAACAACCAGCTTCATCGTCTTCCCTTGGTTATGGTATTGTTGAACAATTTAAGAGACCCAATGCTCAAATCTCCATTTTAGAATTGCTTAAGATCTCTTCTGCTCATCAAGAGGTCCTAGACAAGGCTTTACTTACCACCAATGTCCCTAAAGATTTAGACATAGATCGGTTTCAATCTATGGTGGGTCACCTAACCTCACCTCATTACCTCACATTCTCTGAAGAAGATGATAACTCACTGAGTCATCCACATAACCAACCATTATACATTGAAGCCATGATCCATAAACACCGCGTTAAATGTGTTTTGATAGATGGAGGCGCTGGGTTGAATATTTGTACTTACAGTCTATTAACACAGTTTGGGATTCTCTGAAAATGTTATTGATCCAACAAAGAAGATAACATCAAGGCTTATGATGAAGAAGAAAGAACTTCTAAGGGACTGGTATCATTACTAATCAGAGTAGGACCTATGGAGAGAGAGGTCATTTTTCAAGTCCTGGATCTTCATCTTTCATACAACATCTTACTGGGTAGGCCATGGATTCATGAAATGAAAGTAGTACCATCTATGTATCATCAATGTCTAAAATTTCCCTATAATGGAGTTGAAGTCAGTATTCTTGCCGATACAAGCTATACTTGCAAAACATGAACATAGGGTGTTGATGCTTTTGTTCCTAATAATAGAGTAGCTTCTGCAGCTAAAAGTTCAGAATCTTTGTTGAAAGATTTGGAAAAGAAACTGAGAATCACAAACACTAGCATGGATGGTTACAAGATAGAGCCTATACTCTCACTAATGTCTCTTCCTCCATCACCAAGATAGTTGAGAAAACCATCAGAGGGTATGAGGCCACAAACTTCAACTCCAAAAGTCATTTATGATGGCGCCTTTATACAGTCCTCTACTTCTCTTGCACGTGAAATACAAGGGGATGATGTCCTTAAATTTCTCTTCAAAGAAGATAGTGTAGATAAAGAAATACAACATTGTGAGATCTCTCCGACACAATATGGTCTAGGCTATAAGATGCTACAACGCATGGGATATTCAGGTACTGGTCCTCTTGGAAAATGTCAAAAAGGTATTGTTGAACCTATTCAGTTACAAACTAAGTCGACCAATGATAAAGCTGGACTGGGATATGATCCAAGAAAGTCATCAGATCAGAAGCACACATCTCACCATCAACGTAAGTGGAAGAAGGTACTACCTTTAACAATATGGGAAATTGATACTCAACAAACTCAGGAGGAATGTGATGGTGAACAAAAAGAATTGCCCACCCAAGGAGAGGAAATAGATGGTAATCAAGTTCCAGTTATATCAGCTATAATACCATAGGAAGTAGATGCCCCAGAGGATATGGGAGATGAAATATATAGAATTAGAGAATTGTTTGCACCGCTGAACATTCCAGTCACATATACTGGCAGAAAACAAATAGATGACTCAGAAACTGATTCAAATGAGTATGAATGGGGTCCACATCACATCTCAAATACATCTACTATAGAAATGCTTGAAGAACTCAGGGATACCGTAGATGATGCACAAGAGCTAATATGCCTAAGAATGCAAAAGGAAATAGAAGAAATTAGATTAAAACAACAAGAAGACTATGATCGATAGTGGGAGAAAGAAAGGACACAAACAAGTCCTTCACCTACCAATCCTCCTAATGAGATAGGACAAATCAACTACGAAATCACACAAGAAGAACTAGAAGCTACAACAAGAGAACCAGTCATCAATCTAGAAGAAGCTGAATGGAATAGATGACAGGGGTTAACAGAATCGTCAAAGTCATGTCCAAAAGTGTGTCAAATGCAAGCAATCAATGAACCAAATCATGAAGGAACTTGTAGCATCAAGGATGTGGGTGTTGATACTATATATGCCTTCACTAAGCCACTTGAAGATGAGCTAGCAACCTCATCCTATGACTCTGATGACTCAGATCGGAGCTCTATTTATGACAACAACTATTAAACAACGCATTATGACTACTCTATCATGAATGATGAGATACTGTCTACTATTACACCATGGTATGTAGTCCAGTCTGAAGTAGGTGACAATGCTAGAAGTAGGTCAGTTGAGTTAGGTCCAATAAATAATAACATGAATTTCAATAATCATGTTGTAACTCTTCTTGGTCTTGAGACACATACGCAAGGTAGTCTTCTGGAACTCGACTGGTTGGTCTAAAGCCATGATGATAGTACTGTGAACTCCCTTGAGCCTGTTCCAACCTTATCCTTAATGCATCTGAAACTGATTGATAATACTCTTTATAACCAACCCTTGAATGTACCTACCTTTTCCAATGACTATACACTAGCCTGCTATCTCAATGTAGTTGAACCCATGTACTCTTCCACCGGTGAACAAAATGAAAACATGACTGAAGCAGATATCAAGTATCTTAGTCGCAAAAACAAGAAAAAAAAGAATAAAAGATTCAATGGCGAAAACCACATTGTGGCAGTGTTAGACTCCAAAAAAGAGAAAATCAAGGACATACCTAAAGGTGAAAACCTCTTTGAGGCACCTGAAGGTGAGATACTTGATATAATGCTGAGTCACTGCTAGGAGAGATCTTCCATATTGATCAAGCCAACTCAGCCAGTGAACATTGGGAGTCAAGAGATACCGCATATCATTCATTTAGCTAAATCACTGTCAACAGAAGAGTTAAATGATTTCAGCAATCTGTTTTTAGAAAAGAAGATCAACTTTGCATGGACATAATCATATATACCAGGACTAGATCCTGATCTCATCATGCATCATCTCTCTATTATGCCAGGAGTTAAACCAATCAAACAAAAACTCTGAAAGATGCATCCTCATGTGGCACTGCTAGTCAAGGCTGAAGTAGAGAAATTGCTAAAAGCTAGATTTATCAGAGCTATCAGAGCTATAGACTACGCAAAATGGATATCAAATACAGTACTTTTATCAAAGGCAGACAAATCTATTAGAGTTTGCATAGATTTTAGGGATCTCAACAAGGCATGTTCAAAAGATGATTTTCCATTGCCCAACATTGATATGATAGTAGATATGACTATTGGATATGAGATGTATTCATTAATGGATGGATTCTCTGGTTACAATCAGATCAAGATAGCACCTGAAGATCAAGAGAAGATAGCTTTCACATGTGCATGGGGAACCTTCTGCTGGAATGTTATGCCATTTGGTCTAAAGAACGCAGGAGCAACTTACCAAAGAGCAGTAACCACTATCTTCCACGACATGATGCATAAAAACATGGAAGATTATGTTGATGACACCTTGGTAAAAACTATGAAAAGATCTATGCATATTCAAGAGCTAGGCCTCATACTAGATAGAATGGAAAGATTCAAGCTCCACTTAAATCCAAAAAAATGTGCATTTGGAGTAACATCAGGAAAATTGCTTGGGTATATAATATCAAGAAAAGGAATTGAGGTTGACCCTAAAAAGGTCCAAGATATAATGGAAATGCCTCCACCCAAGAAAATCAGTCAGATGAGAAGTTTACAAGGCCATCTTCAATCAATAAGGTGTTTCATATCTCAGCTAGCAGAAAAAGCTCAACCCTTCATGAAGGTATTAAGGAAAGGGATTCAGTATAACTGCGATAAAGATTGTGAACGACATTTACAACAAATCAAAGAATATCTTTCTAATCCACCCATATTAATGCCACCGATTCAAGATAAGCCACTGATCCTATACATATCAGCTACATATACTTCACTGGGGGCACTTCTGGCATAACAGGATGACAATAAAAAGGAATGAGCTATCTATTACATCAATAGAACTTTGGTGTCATATGAAATGAATTATACTATAATAGAGAAAACATGCTTAGCTTTGGTCTTTGCATCACAAAAATTAAGGCACTATATGTTGGCACACTCTATTAAGCTGATAGCCAAGATTGATCCCCTCAAGTATCTTCTCAGTAAAGCAATGCTTACAAGAAGACTGGCCAAATAGGTCATGGTCCTTACAAAATTTGACATTGAATATGTGGAATGTACAACCATCAAAGGATAGGTTATTGCAAACTAACTTGCTGAAGCTCCACTTGAAGATGATCAATCTCTGCATATAGAATTCCTAGATGAATCAATCATGCACCTTACTGAACAATCATGGAAGATGTTCTTTGATGGGTCTTTCACTCAACATGGTTCTAGTGCCAGGATACTATTTATTACTCCCCAGAAATACTCAATTCCAAAAGCTTACAAGATTCTCTTCCCTTGCACAAACAACATTGCAAAATATGAAGCTTTGGTAAATGGGATCAAGCTGGCCATCGAGTGGAAGATTGTTGAATTACACATCTATGGAAATTCTCAACTCATTATCAACCAAATCAATGATCTATATCAGGAAAGAGATGAGAAACTGATGCCTTACAAGAGAATGGTGGATGATCTCAAGAAATAATTTACCTTTGTATCATTTCAGCAGATCCCCAGAACAACAGATAGAGCAACAGATGCAATGGCCACTTTGGCATCTATACTGCAGCTACAGGAGTCTAATTTTTGCTTTGAATTCCTGGTGGAAGAGTTACATTACCCTGCCTATGATTCTCCTGAGTCCCAGATGGTATGTTCTATTATTGGACATGACTCATCTCATTATAGCCACATTTATTCTTACATGCATGACCAAGTTGTCCCTGCTAATCTTTCCCGAAATGAAAAAAGGAACCTAATCCGTAATGCGTCACGGTACGTCATCATTGCTAACGACCTATTCAGGTGAGGTTTAGATAATACTTTGCTTAGATGTTTAGAAACTGAGGAGTCCCAACGTGCATTATCTGAGGTTCATGAAGGTGTTTATGGATCCCATTCGAACAATCTAACTTTAGCATGAAAACTACTAAGGGCTGGCTACTACTGGCCAGACATGGAGAAGGAAGCTATAAAATTTGCTAAAACCTATGAAAAGTGTCAGCTGCATGGACACCTTATACACACTCCAACAAGGGATCTCATACCCTTTGTAACACATTGGCCCTTCCAACAGTGGGCATTTGATTTGATAGGCCAAAATTATCCTGCATCATCTAATGGACATAAATTTATTATCACTGCCACTAAGTACTTCACTAAGTGGGTAGAAGAGGTTTCGCTCATCAAGGCAACTGGAAAACAAGTAGCTCTATTTATTCTTAACTATATCATCTGCAGGTATGGTATACCTTCATCAATTATAACAAACAATGGAGGATAGTTTAAGAACAAAGATCTAGATGAACTCTGTGAGAAGTTTAAAATCAAACAACACTGGTCCTCAGTATATTACCCTCAAGGTAATGTACAAGCAGAGACATCTAACAAAAACCTACTAACTATCTTGCACAGAATAGTGAACAAATCCAAGAAGGATTGGCACCTACAGCTCAATCCTGCACTATGGGCTTATAGAACAAGTATCAAAACACCTACTGGGGCTACACCTTTCTCTCTGGTGTATGGGTCCGAAGCAGTATTACCTATTGAAGTAGAAATACCCTCTCTAAGAGTTTCCTTGCAAGGTCTTGTTACTGATGAAGACTATTAAATATCTAGATTGAAAGAGCTTGAATTGCTGGATGAGCGTCGACAAGTGGCATTTGATCATCTCAAAGTGTATCAAAAGAGAATTTTGAGAGGATATAACAAGAAGGTTCGACATTGAGAATATCAGGTTGGTGATCTAGTCCTGAGAGAAAATCCTAAAAATCAACAGTTTCGAGATAGCAAAGGGAAGTTTGAACCCAACTGGTTGGGTCCCTATATCATTACTGCAGCTTTTGGCTCTGGTGCTTATCAACTTTCAACATCGGAAGGAGAACAGTTCCACAAACCGATTAACACCATCCATCTGAAGAAATTCTTCACCTAAATATTCTTTGCTCCAACAGCTTTTATAGCGGAAAAAGTCCTGAAAAAAATCATAAAAATCAGAAAATGTCTTGAAAAAAATCATAAAAATCAGAAAAATCAGAAAATGTCCTGAAGAAATCCTAAAAATTAGAAAAAGTCCTGAAAAAAATCATAAAAATCAAAAAAAGTCCTGAAGAAATTCAAAGAAAAAAAGAAAAAAGGAAAAAAGAAGAGAAAATGCCCTAGTGAAAACCTGGTAAATAGGCACCTTGGTAAAAAAAAAATATATGCATCTTTTCCAAGCAGGTAAAAACGTGGTAAACAAGCGCCTCTTGTACTCAAGCACTCCATCTATCAACACAATGTTGGCATTCCCACTTTCATGCAATTCTTTGATTTCGTTTGTACATAACTTTGGGTCACTTTTGTGACATCCTGGTACGTTGGAACCCTCATGGCTTGAAACCGATCATTGTCCTAGTCTTAGGTTAATTGACAGAGCTCTTTACATTTCCTAAGTAGTATCAACCAAGTCAACCTTACGTCGGTGAAACCTGGTCGTCCACTTCGAGTCAGTTACTTGTCTCCTGACTATTGAAGTTTTTTATCACTGAGTTAAGAAGCAAAACAACATAACGAAAAACAATCACTAAAGAGTTTGAGCTATGCATGAAAATTTTATTTGTGTGCTATCTTTTATATTGGTTTTCGATTATTATCCCTCTGAGTAACTCAAGGAAGTCTATCTTGACTAAGAGGAGCAAGGATTGGGGGCATAATATTTTCTTGTTTTCTGCTTGTAGGAATAATCCCCATGATCTGGAAACATCTAAATTAGCTGGGTGTCTATGATAAGAGCCTCTGCATCAAGGTGGAATTTCCTCACATACCTCGACTCTACTTATTTGAATGCTACAAGGAGGTCCATATCATTTCTTTGTCTAGTTTGAGGGAATTTCTTTATTGTGCAATCCAAGTCCCTACAAAATCTGTCCAAGGATATGAATGAAAAAAGGGTCATTACAGTCAAGATAATTAATATTGCACATGAAAAGAAAGGAACTCTAATCTGCCTGCTATAATTGTAAAACGCTCAATGATGAAAATTAAGCTTTTCAAAGTCTAGTGGCTAGGTTTGGGATTGCATCTCATTTTGCATATCATTTTGCATTTCATTCCGCATCTTGTGAATTTAGAGTGATTTCGATATTGTAACAATGGTCTCCTTATTTTCTGAATGAGAGTTGGAAGCTTCATCATTTCTTTGCTAAGTGGTCTCTTTCCATCATTTCTCTGATCGAGTACTTGTGTTTTGAGGTATTAGTTGCATACATAAACATATTTAAATAGATTCATACATTCACTATCATTCATTTGCATTCATCTTATTCCATAGAAAAATGAAGAAAAATTGCATTGCTCATTCTAGTTACTCATTCACATTCATTTATTTGCATAAAAAGAAACAAAAATAAACACCAATATTCCATTTGCATTTATTCATCCCTACTGAAAAGATATGCATACATATAGAATAGAGAATATAGAACAATATCTCATAATCAATCAACACAAGTACGATGAAATCAAATCAAGAGCTCGTAAATTGACCGTCCTGAGTCCATTTTCGGGATCGAAATTGAAATTTGATGTCAATTCTCTCATTAAAATTTCTTGATGTTGACCACTTAGCGCTTTCATCACAAACTCATTCTCTCTTCTAATTGCACTCAATTTCTCATGAATCAACGTTGTATCTCAATTTAATTTCTACAAATCAACTTTGCACTCAATTTCTTATCAATCAATGCAAAATTTTCAAAAATTCCTCTAAATCAATTTGTTCTCAAAACAACTTATCATTGCTCAAGATTGCCTATCATCATGTACCCTCGCTATCTTTCGATTTCGCTCTCGAGGGGGCATACTTGTGACCTTATGACCTCACATCTTCAAATGTCGAGAAAATTATCAAATCTTCATCAAAAGTCGAGCAAAAAATATTTTTCAACTAAAGAAAATCAATCAAATAAGACCTCATCGCTAGGGGCATCTCAACTTCATCGCTTTATATCAAGTTGGGATTTCTCAATTATCTGAATTGAATCAATATCTAGGGGTATATTAGTTTTATCACTTCATATCAAGCTGATATTTGTCTTTGTCTGAATCAATCTCTTAATGTTAATCAGTTTCATCACTTTTCATCAAGTTGATTATTCATTTAAACTCAATCAAGGGTTTAAATAGTATCTTTTATCACACTCAATCTAAGCAGGTGTTCAGTATTCATTTCTTGATCAAGCTGAATAGTTTATCCTCATTGTATCTTGATCAATCAAGTTCAAAATTGATTTTTATCATCACTCACTGTATCTAAGTTCAATCAAGTTCTAGATCGGTAAGATCCGCTTCTTGATCAATCAAGTTCAAGCTCGGTGTCTTTTGTTTTCTATCATTCCTAAGTTCAATGAAGTTTGGGAATGGTATCGCTTTAATCAGACTCCATTCATCTTCGTCACTTCAAGTCAAGCTAAACACCTGACTTTTAATCAAGTTCGTGATCAATCAAGTTCAGAACTGCATCTCCTAGACATCAAATTTTCTTTGAACCAACATGTTGCTCGCACATTAATTCAAAGAGGGGCAAATGTAATACCCTAAAAATGGTCATCTAAACCATGGGCCCCTAATCTTGACAACATCACCAAGGTCCTAACCAAAGGCAATTAAATAAATCTTGAGCACACAATTAATTCTAAAATCATCAAATGTCACATGACAAAATTAATCAATCAATATTAATTAAATATGTATTTAATTAATTAAATCATTCCAAGTAAATCATTTTAAACAATTATCTTATTTATTCTATTAAATATCCTAGCATATTTAATTAAATAAATCAATTGAGCACAAATCTTCAAAAATGGAAATAAATAAAAAAAGGAATTAATTGACCAAAAAAGAATTAAAAATTTGAGAAAAGAAATCAATTGAAGATAATCTTGAAAAACAAATTAAAAATTGATAAATAATCTCAAAGAAAGCAATTAAAACAATTAAATCTTAAAATTGAATGAAATAGAGAATAAATCAGTTTTTTCTTGATTTTATCTTATTTTTAGTTCAATTTTCTTTAAAACTGAGAAAAGCATCCAATCACATCAATTCACCTGGATTGTGCTTCCTCTTGGAAAATTTTGACCGCTCATCATCATTTGATCTTAGCCATTGGTTTCTTTCTGAATTTTCTATAAATTCAGGCTCTCATCTCTCATTCAAAGATCCTAGAGGCTGGAGAATATTGTTATTATATTGTTTTTGCTCTAGGTTCATTGAGAATATTGCATACATATTTAGATCATTTATCTCATTTATTGCTTAAATCTTGTTAGATTAATCTTGCATCCATCTAGCATTTATCATGTTCATATAGCTAAAATTCTTCATCTTGATGTTGTCTAGTCACTAGTATTGCTTATAATCTGAGAGCAATCTTATACTCGCATCTTTTAGAAGGCAATGGGTCGATTTGTTATGGTTTATTATTCATTGATTATATCTGATTAACCATGCATGTAATGACTTGATTGAAGTGTTGTATATTGCAGATTCAGATACAGGTCCACTTTTCACACACACAACTTAATGGACACATTTGTCGGATGATAGTTTATTTAGTAAGAGCTGAGCACCTATATAGTAAAGTTGTAAGTTGAGATGTTATTGATTTAAAAATGATGGTTATTATTAGAACCTAGATGCTTGATATGCTTGATTTATTAGACTAATAATTATTATAACTTATCTCTTGTGAAAGATATTATTCTATGTCTATAGTGTAAGAGGTAGGTACTATATGGATAGGAATTATGGATGATATGATGAAATCTGCATAAGAGTCTCTATATTCTAGCTTTTTGTCCTTATCTTAAAACATGAAATTGTTGATACTATGTTTTATACTCTCTCTCGCACACTCTGGAAAAGATACCCCAAGGTGTTGTAACACTTCTTATGTGACTACTCCTAATCACTCAGTACATTTGATATATATTCAGTTTGATGCTTTATTTGGTTTATTGATGAATTATTTGATCATTGGTTTTTGGATTAGTTTTGACTTCTTGACTTGATTTTATTTTCTTTTTATTTTTCTAAATGGATGAGTCACCAATTTATTATTTTGTGGTCCTTGGTCACACTTGACTTAATGTTTCATTATGCGCATTTTATAATTTACTGTTGAAATTGATCACTTGTTCTCTTAACCTTTATGGTGGCTGATCTAATGTTTGAATTTTTCATTGTCTTTTGGTTGCATATTGCATTCCTTCCTTATCATGTTCATAACGAACCCCTGATAGTATGTCCAAGAGATTATGAGCAGAGAGTGTAACAAACATAGGTGTTGTGTCAGTTAGGGCAATAATACGATGTATTTGTGTAAGTTTTAGTCTGAGTAAATTGAATGTGTGGAATAAGAGGATAGACCTTGCAAAGGTAAATATATTTATATATACATATTTAGTAGATAGACAAATTTGAATTAGTTCATCAATTATATGAGATCTTGCTTCCTTGGTTTTACCTCGAGATCATATGACCATGTAAGATGACTTTTGTTAAAAGTGGGTTTCGGAGTCTTGAACATCCAAGAATATATGGTCTTTGGCATAAAGACACATTTGAGATAATTATGTAGAAGGTTGCGCTAGTAGCTATATAACATATGTTATGATGTTAAGAATTTTCTGTCGTCATGGTTGCCTTGTTATTTGTGAATTAAAAGCATACCTAGTAATTTGGAAATCTTATGGATTGATAGAAGTTTAAGGTATGAAGTAGGTTGAGTTAGTTGGAATAGTTGGGAATAAAATGGAAGTAAAATGATGGGTTCTCATGGATCAAGGAAATTTTATCTACTATGGTTACTATAAGGTCAACTTGAGATATCGATTATTTCAAAATCACTTAGAAGAAAAACATTATTGAGGTTGGAAGTAGATTTTATGGATCGTAGATTTGATAGATTTAATACATTTGGGATAAGGATTTGAGGGTAATTAAGAACATCAGTAAAAGATGTACTCACTTAAAGGTGGAAAGTTGAGGAAGTTAATATTGCACCTTATTCAAAACATTTGGAAATATCTAGTTAGTCTAGAGATTGTTGATAAAGATGTGAGGAAACCAAGAACTTTGGAAAAGAACGTTGAGTATGTGGTACAAAGTTTAACAGAGAAAGTTGAGCATGATCATATAATAGGACTTTTGTATCAAACCTAAGTATAGGTGGTTGAAAATATTTATGAAATTTAGTCAAGAAATGCTTTTGAGAAAGAACAAGCATGACATTGTTGGCATTTCAATAAGGATATTGAGAAGGTTGTTGATTATTATAGATAAAACCGATCAAGGATGTTATACTATCTTAATATTATTATTTTGTTATTGATGTTGAGAAATTGATTTTCTAATTCAGTATGATGTTCCCATATCTTGAGAAGTATAAATTGATGAGTATAAAGATGTCGGTTAAAGACACATAAAGAATATGATGAATAAGGGGAGGAATAAGTTATTCAATGGGCAACTATTACTAGGTTAGACAATGATGAGATCATGATGTTTAGATTGTTTTGATATCATACATATGTTATTGATTGTAAGGTTAATACTACACTATGTTACTGAGCAAAGAACCTAGTTGGTAAACCCTAAGGTTATCGCTATCGGTTAATGAAGGCAGAATGTCTACCGAGTGAAGTTTAGTATTTACCGAGTTGCAACAGAGTAATAACATAATGCATTAAATGATTACATGCATTATTTAATGAAGGAAGCTGATGAGCTGGCTATGATTAAATGATTGGTATGCCATGAATGAAGTTTGTTAAAGAATCTATGGCAAAGGAAAATCGGCAAGAAGATCTACAACTCATATTGAAACACAATACCCTAGCACAAGTTCCAAGAAATGTATGCAAGTTCCAAGGTGGGGTAAAACATTTTCAGATCGAAGGATACATTGAACCTATCAAAGTTTGAAGATCTGATGGCTATGATTGATCATGGGAAATGTGATCAAGTAGATTAAGCGGTTGGCGAATTGTTTATAAATAAGGAATTGTTGATAAACAATGTATGCGGGCAAGTGTATGCACAGGGATGCTACATAGTGATTACCAAGCACAGAAGCTTGAAGACTTGTTTGAATAACATAGTATAGAGCCCAACAGAAGGACAAGATTAGTTCTATGTCTATATTTTAATGAACAAATAAGAATTTGCTTTAGCATTTTAGATGTGAAGTTGCAAATAGATTTTTATTATTGTTATTTTGTAAAGTGACAGAAAAACTCTTAACTGAGTGGACTTAACAGTCTTATTTGTAAAACCCTCTAGCAAGGTGACATTCTAATTGAGTGTTTGAAATCCTTTAACAAGGTCACTTCTAACAAGGTGAAGATCCTAACAGATCTAAGGGAAATCCCTTAACCGAGTCACATCTAGCAATGTGTTTGTAATCTTTAATAGGATTTGCTTTTAACCGAGCATACTCTAGAAGAGTATATTTCTTTGTTGGTCCAAAATCCCATAGTGGTTTTCCCTATTTGGGTTTCCATGTTAAATCTTGTGTTATGAGTGTTATGATGTTTATATGCTTTTGAGTTTGCATGTTTAGCAGTTTTGGTTATATTACTAAATTATATGTTACCGAGGTTGAATCTGATGTTTTTATGGAAGATTTAGTTCGTATGATTCACCCCTCCTCTCATCTTATTAGCTTGGCATCTGTACTTATCTTTAAGTATCAAAACTATCAATTGGTATCAGAAGAAAAAGTTTAAAGGTACTTGAGGCAAAGATCCAAAGATGTATAAGAGGGATGCATCGAAGCTGAACAAGTCAAGTTTCTCTACATGGCAGTAAAGGATGAAGCTGCACCTATCAGAAGTTGGAGAATATGTTGTATATTATCTGGAGAATTATTTCATCACATCGAGCACCTATCCATTGAAAATGGAAGAGATAAAAGCAAAGCAAGAACATATTCAAGCAATGATTGAAATAACATCTGCATTGACCAATTCAGAGTTTAATGATCTAGAAGGCTACAATGATGCAAAGGCAATGTGGGACAAGCTCATATCTATGTATGGTGGAGATGAACATGTTCAAAGAGAAAAAGTGGATAGTCTAAGAGGACAACTTGAATATATGAGGATGAATGAAGGTGAGAACATAACCCAGTATAGTACAAGACTAAAGGAGATTGTCAATCAAATCAAAGGAGCAGGTGGAACTATTGAAGAAAAGGATATAACAAGTAAGTTGTTAAGAACCCTTCTACCTGCTTATACAATCCGAGTCTCTGCAATCAATGAATTGAGGCTTGTACCCAATATGCCAGTTTCTTTAGATGCTACTAATGGTAAGCTACATGCATTTGAGTTAAGTAATTTTGATAACAGTGGGTCATCGGTAAATAAAGTTGAATTTGCATTTAGTTCTTTTCATATTGGTGAATCTGATGATTACAATGATAGAATGAGTAAGTACACTAAAGGGGATCACAGTGGAGCAAGTGAAAGATTTCGTAAGAACATGGAGGAAGTACACAAACTATATGAGGAAATCAGAAAGCAAGAAGAGTTTGAAGCACTTTTAGCCAGAAGGTTACCAAGAGGCAAAGGTAAGTATAAAGGAAAACTACCTTTGAAATGTTTCAATTGTGATAAGATAGGACATATGGCTTCTAATTATCCTGACAAAGATTCTACTAAAAAGAGAGATTACCGAGATGATAGACAGAAAGATAATCATTACAGAGGACACCGAGACTTTAGAAGAAGAGATAGAAAGTCATGCTTAATAGCTGATGAGGAATCCAATGATGATAAATCAGATGAAACTGATACAGAGGAAGTAGTTTATGTGGCTATCAAAGATGGATCAGATGAAGAAAGGTATGAAGAAAAATCCCTAATATTTCACATAAATACTAATGATTCTTGGATCATAGATAGTGGATGCTCACATCACATGACAAGTGATAAACACAAGTTTGTTATGTTAGAAGACTATGATGGTGGCTATGTAAGATTTGGTAATTATGCACCATATCTAGTAAAAGGTAAAGGATCCATAAAACTTCTTGAAAATGCAAGATGCAATGATGTTTATTGGGTTGAAGGTTTGAAATATAATTTGTTGAGTGTAGCACAGCTAAACAATACAGGATACTGAATAGAATTTCAGAAAGGAATTGTCAAAGTTCATGACAAGCATGGAAAGTTAGCTGCTACTGGGACACAAACAAAACATAACACATTTCACCTTGACTCAACTTGTAATAAATGTTTGTATGAAAAGATAGATGATACCTGGTTATGGCATAAAAGGTTTTGTCATGTAAATTTTGATAATCTGATCAAAATAAGCAAGAAGCACTGACTAAGAGGTCTACCAAGTCTTGAAAAACCTGAGAATGCTATGTGCCGAGGATGCGAGATGGGTAAAATGACAAGATCAAGCTTTACAAGTAAGTCTTACACTTCTAAGGGAATTTTAGATCTTGTGCACACTGATCTTTGTGGTCCTATGAAAGTTAAAAGTTATTATGGTGATAAATATTTCATATTATTTGTGGATGATTACTCAAGGATGATGTCAGTAATGTTTTTAAAAGAAAAATCATAAGCTTTTCAAATGTTTAAATGGTACAAGGCAAGAGTTGAAAATGAAATAAGAAGACAACTGAAATGTCTTAGATCAGATAGAGAAGGAGAGTTCACATCTGATGAGTTCAACTTAATCTGCAATGATCATGGTATTAAAAAACAAGTCTCTGCACTGAGAACTCCACATCAAAATGGAATTGTTGAGAAAAGAAACAGATCTATTGTGGATTGTGCCAGAACCCTGATGATTGAAAAGAAAGTGCCACAAACATTTTGGAGAGAAGCAATAAGCACAGAAGTTTACACCCTGAACCAAGTACAACTGAAGAAAGGTGCTTTGAAGACACCATATGAAATCTAGTATGACAAGAAACCTAATGTAAGTTATTTCAAAATCTTTGGAAGTAGATGTTATGTACACAAAGATGATAGAAATGGCAAGTTTGATCAGAAAAGTGAAGAAGGAACATTTCTTGGTTATTCTTCTAGAAGCAAAGCATTTAAATGTTTGATCAAATCATCTAACAAAATAGTAGAAAGTGCAAATGTGAAAATTGATGAATTTGTAGAAAGAAATGATGAAGGAAACTCCAAAGAACCAGAAGATTATGATTAATTTGTCTATGTTCAATTGACAAGTCTTACCGAGAAAACTACAGAAGGAAATGAAGAGAATATTCAATTATCAAGTGATGAAGAAGATCATACAAAGCCTACCGAGCCTATATTAGCCAAGTATGTCAGAAGACATCATCCACCAAGTCAGATTATAGGAGATAAGGATGATCCAGTGATGACAAGGAACAAACTAAGATAGAACACATGTCTGATATCTGAATTTGAACTGAGAATAGTGAAAGAGGCATTTAACAGTGAAGATTGGATAAATGCTATGACAGAAGAGATTGATCAAATCAAGAAGAATGACACATGGACACTGGTTCCAAGACCGAAGGACCAAAATGTAATCAGTACAAAGTGGATTTTCAAAAACAAGATGAATGAAAAAGGTGAGGTCATTTGAAATAAAGCAAGACTAGTTTGCAAAGGTTATGCTCAAGAAGAAGGAATTGATTATGGTGAAATGTTTGCACCTGTGGCTAGACTTGAAGGAGTAAGAACATTATTGGCATATGCTACTTTCAAAAATTTCAAGGTATATCAAATGGATGTCAAATCTACATTTCTGAATGGTATATTAGAAGAAGAAGTTCTTATTGAACAACCTGAAGGATTTGTTGAAGACAAAAATAAAGATCAAGTATGTAAATTGAACAAAGCTTTATATGGTCTGAAACAAGCACCTAGAGAATGGTATGAAAGATTGCACTCTTATTTAATCAAGATTGGTTTTATAAGGACAAGTGAAAACAATAACATGTACATGAAGAATGATGAAAATGGAATACTGATCTCAGCCATATTTGTTGATGATATTATCTTTTGTGAAAATGACTCTTTATGAAAGAACTTTGGAAATGAAATGAACAAAGAATTTGAGATGTCATTAATCGGTGAGATAAAGTATTTTATAGGTTTACAAATATTGCAAATGAAAAATGAGATTTTCATTACTCAATCCAAGTACATAAAAGAAATTTTGAAGAAATTTGGAATGGAGGATTCAAAACTAGTAAGTACTCCTATGACTACCAACTGCAAATTATCAAAGAATGATGAATCTGCATCTGGTGATGAGACACTTTACCGATCCATGATTGGAAAGTTGCAATATGTTGTTCACAGCAGGCTAGATATAGCACATGCAGTAGGTATAGTTGCAAGATTCTCTGCAGATCCTAAGGAAACACACATGACAACAATCAAGAGAATTTTAAGATACTTGAAAGGCACTGAGGATTATGGCTTAGTATATCAGAAAGGAAATGACTTTGATTTAAAATTTTATACTGATGCTGATTGGGCAGGCAACATTGATGACAAGAAAAGCACAAGTGGAGGAGATTTCTTTCTAGGAGAAAGACTAGTGAGTTGGCCTAGCAAGAAACAAGGATGTGTTTCACAGTCAACAACAGAAGCTGAATACGTTGTTGCAGCATTGAATTGTACCAACATAGCATGGATCAAACAATTGTTGGAAGGTATAAATGAGAAAGTTATCGAGCCAGTAACTATATTCTGTGACAATACTAGTGCCATTAACATTTCAAAGAATCCTATTATGCACTCTAAGACAAAGCACATCTCTATCAAATATTATTATCTTAGAGAAGAAGCTGAAGAGAAGAAAGTGGTGTTGGAGTATGTTAGCACAAAGGAACAAATAGCATATATCTTCACCAAGACACTGCCAAGGGACACTTTTGAGTATCTTAGAAGTAAGTTAGGGGTCCTACCCCTATCTTCCACTCACTGACCGAGTTCAGTGAAAGCATCAATTCAATGACTCTACAAAATATCTTTTAGGAGTTTATGTTGATTTACACACTTTAGGATGTTTTCTAAAGGTGTACAGGAAACAATACAGGAAATAATGCAGGAAACAATACAAGAAATAATACAAGGAACATGAATTGAAGATAAATGCTTTGACCAAGACTACATCGACACACAACAGCAGGAAATCACTTCATACTGGAAGAAATTATGTTTTAGCTCTTTACTTTTTGGCATTGTTGTCAAAGGGGGAGAAGACTGAAGAAAGAGGAGAAGATTGAAGAAGAGGAGAAGAATAATGTATGGGGGAGAATTCTGATGATAGGGGGAGAGCATTTCAGCATTTCAAAATCTCATAGCAATCTGAATCAATTAGGTCAAATCAATTGGTTTTGCCATCAATGCCAAAGGGGGAGATTGTTGGAATTTGACATTATAACAGACAAGGGGAGATTGTTGGCATTTCAATAAGGATATTGAGAAGGTTGTTGATGATTATGGATAAAACTAATCAAGGATGTTTTACTATCTTAATATTATTATCTGGTCATTGATGTCAAGAAATTGATTTTCTAATTCAATATGATGTTGCCATATCTTGAAAAGTATAAATTGATGAGTATAAAGATGTCAGTAAAAGACACAGAAAGAATATGATGAATAAGGGGAGGAATTGGGCACCTATTACCGAGTTAGACAATGATGATATCATGATGTTTAGATTGTTTTGATATCATACATATGTTATTGATTGTAAGGTTAATACTACACTATGTTACCGAGCAAAGAACCTAGTCGGTAAACCCTAAGGAACCTAGTCGGTAAACCCTAAGGTTATCGCTATTGGTTAATGAAGGCAGAATGTCTACCGAGTGAAGTTTAGTATTTACTGAGTTGCAACCGAGTAATAACAGAATGCATTAAATGATTACAAGCATTATTTAACAAAGGAAGCTAATGAGCTAGCTATGATTAAATGATTGGTATGTCATGAATGAAGTTTTGTTAAAGAATCTATGGCAAAGGAAAGTCGATAGGAAGATCTACATCTTAGATTGAACCACAATACCCTAGCACAAGTTCCAAGAAATGTATGCAAGTTCCAAGGTGGGGTAAAACATTTTTAGATTGAAGGATACATTGAACTTGGTCAAAGTTTGAAGATCTGATGGCTATGATTGATCATGGGAAATGTGATCAAGGAGATTAAGCAGTTGGCGAATTGTTTATAAATAAAGAACTGTTGATAAACAATGTACGCGGGCAAGTGTATGCACATGGATGCTACATAGTGATTGCCAAGCATAGAAGCTTGAAGACCTATTTGAATAACAGAGTATAGAGCCCAGTAGAAGGACAAGATTAGTTCTATGTCTATATTGTATTGAGCAAATAAGAATCTGCTTTAGCATTTTAGATGTGAAGTTGCAGATAGATTTTTAGTACTATTATTTTGTAAAGTGACAGAAAAACTCTTAACCGAGTGGACTTAATAGTCTTATTTTTGAAACCCTCTAGCAAGGTGACATTCTGATTGAGTGTTTGAAATCTTTTAACAAGGTCACTTCTAACAAGGTGAAGATCCTAACAGATCTGAGGGAAATCCCTTAACCGGGTCACATCTAGAAATGTGTTTTTAATCTTTAACAGGATTTGCTTTTAATTGAGCATACTCTATAAGAGTATATTTCTTAGTGGGTCCGAAATCCCATAGTGGTTTTTCCCTATTTGGGTTTCCACGTTAAATCTGGTGTTATGAGTGTTATGATGTTTATATGCTTTTGAGTTTACATGTTTAGAAGTTTTGGTTATATTACTGAAGTATATGTTACCGAGGTTGAATCTGATGTTTTTATGGAAGATTAAGTTTGTATGATTCACCCCCCCCCCCCCTCTCATCTTATTAGCTTGGCATCTATACTTATCTTTAAGTATCAGAACTATCAGACATCATAGTTGGTTATTGTCAATAGATTGACAAAGATTGCAAATTTCATACTTGGATAGATTTAAAGATGAATCATTGAATTTTGTGAACAAATTTATTCATTCAACTTATCGATTGCATGAATTTTCAAAAATAGAAATATCAAATAGGAATGTCTAGATGACTATTTGGATTTGGCCAATATTGAACACATCTTTGGGAACTAGATAAAATTTTAGTCAGCATGACATCTTTAAATAGATGATTGAACATAAAAGAGTTAATCAGGTTGTGGAGAATTCTTTTTAATGTATCACATGGATTAGAAATGCAAATGGAAGAAGTATTTGCCTTTGGATTGAGTTGGCATACAAAAAAATGTTTTCATACATTTTTAGGGAACGATATCTATTATGATGCTTTATGATAGAAATGACAAACATTTGTCAGTTGGGATAGAATAAAGATAGGATCATGATTGGCTCTAATATTCTTAAAGAAATGAATAAGAAGAAGATTGATCAAGAATATATTGAAAGAAATAGCCGGCAGACAAGCGATGATAATAGAAACAAGACTCTCAGACAATTGTTACTAAAGAAGAAATTCTTTTGAGGGAGAAGCCTCATAAGAGCTTAATTTTATTGAGGAAATCATCAAAGTTGGTACCAAGATATGTGGGACACTTCAATGTGCTAGAAGTTATGAATCTAGTTGCTTATGGGTATAGAAACCAACAATGGTGCTAGTGGAGCATGTCCAAATTCTTGATCGATGTAGTGTTAAGCTACAAGCAGAGATTTCACTCAGTATTGGATCTAGGTATTTGCTTGATGAATGAAATACTTGAATACTTTGATTTTTATTTACATGTTGTAAATTTGGATAGTATAGATGATACTATTATTGTTATATTTTATTGAGACCACAATGTATGGTTAATGTTTATGATGTTGATAAAGTATGTGCTTATTGATAGAATAATAAGGCATCGAGACGATGTCTCTTTTAAGAGGGGAAGGATGTGACGAACCCTATTTTTCCATAATTATTTAATTAGGAAAATAATGTTCATTTTTCACAAGTGAAATGAAATTGGAATTGTTAATGAAATAAGATAGGAGATCGAATACACTGAAATGATTTATATATAATGGAATGATCAGTAATAATTTTTATTGCAAAATTGGGATCGTCACTCCTAATGAGAAATTGAGTGCAAGTAAATGCAGGAACAGGTGAATGCAAATGAAGGTGAGAACATGATTCAGGTAGAGTTGTCTTAGCTATTGTATTTTGTTAGAATAGATGGAATCTCTCACACACCACATTAGGATATATAATTTGCATCTTGAAAAGATCGATGATTTAAATGACCTTATTTGAGTGTTTGTTAAATTGGAATGATGAGTTTGGAATGAGTAGTAGATTGATTTAAATGTTTATACATGTGCATGTATTGCATGATTTGAGTGGTGATTGAATTAAATCCAAGTTTCATGAGTGAATGTGAAATATTATGTCTTATTTTAAAGTAAGATTGCTTTGTTAATGGGTTAGATATGAATATTGATCATAGATTTATATGTTCTTTATGTGCAGATATGTATAAATGTATGAAATATCATACTTATGAGTTTACTTAGGCAATTTGATAATAGTATAACATATAATCATAGGAATGGTTTATTAAAGAGCATATTAATGTTAACATTTTATATATATAGATAACCATTGGAAAGAGACTTAAATTGAAACCTAATGACCAAAAATGGGTGGTTTAATAAATGCTACATGAATGTGAGGGAGGTCAATAGCAATATTGACCACTCACCATATTCATAGGGAGGGGTCAGTATTACCACCGACCACTCCTCTCTTTTTAATAAAACATCAAGCAACGTTGCAAGCTACCAAAACATGTGGCATGAATTAATAGTAACATGGGTTATGAGCCCACGTAAACTCACTGATGTCTATACCTTGAACGACATGTGTAGAAAGAAGTTAGTTTTGTTTAACTTTGCATGTTATGTGTTAGTCTATAATAGTCGACTTGGCATGAAGTAAAATCCACAAGACTTGGAAATTACTTACAAAAGGATCGGTATTAATGGAGACTCAAATAAAATAGTGAGTTAAGAGAGGGAAGTCAACTTGACATCATGAGAACTTAGGAACCATTTGCAATGACATTTGCAGTTTGGTGTCACATAGTAGATAAAAAATCACTTTTCATGGTAAAGACATAAGTGTTCAAACCCGATCAGGACTGTTGTGTTGCAATTAAACCATGAGCGGTGTCATTTAGAATCAATCCACCACTAGGAGAGATAGCCTGTATATAGGAAAGAGGGTAGATGACAACACTATATATAGACCATTGAGTTGGAAGAGAAGAGGGGGATAGATGCAATGAAGGATAAGAGAATGGAATGTAGAAGAGAGAAGTAGTGGAGATTTAGATGTGTTTACAACCAAGTAGTAAAAGATCAATGATGATCATCTCATATTTAGAGTCAAATTTTAGAGGAAAGTGATGAATACCAGAACAAGGAAGAGTGGTAGACATGCGAGAGGAACAATGGCCTTCTCGAGAACTTGGTGAGATAGAAAGAAGATAATAATTCACTGAGTAGAATCAGTCAGAGGTAGGCTCTGTTCTAAGAAAGTTTGTTGTAGAAATGTAAAGAGAAAATGTTCTATTTTGATTAGACTTAGACAAAATTAGAGTCATAGTTTTTAGATTTTTGATTATGATAATTCTGTCGAATAACATCAAAATATGTTCTTTAGAAAATTATATTCTATACATAAATGTCTTAAGGAAAGATATTCGAAAATATTTTTGATAAACATAAGTGAAATTCATAGAAATTAGACCACCAAATCCTCTAGAAATAGAGTAAGAGGATAGAGTGATTGTGTGTACAAAACTTGTAAATTTGAATAAAAAATAAGATGAAATACTAGGACAACGAATTATTAGGAATTGAAGCTAATTTTAAATTTGTGTAGAAAAGACTTACAATAAGATCATTACATACATCCATATTACAATGATATGCCATGTCGACTTTAGACCAAAACTGTAGTGTCCACCCTTGACTTGACTTGTTTTGACTAGAGTTTACTTTTAATTCATGCATGATAGGCATTATTGGGCATAGGCTATTTAAGATGATTTATATGATTATGATACTATCATTATTGATCACGTGATTTATTAGACAATATATATACTTATTATGTGATTGATTATCGAAAGATTATATTGATCATGTGATTTGATGAGCATAAGTGTTGATGGATTTTACATGCCTTACGATAATCAGGAATTATACTAATCATGCACTTGTTGATGTTTTTATGTACTGACCATATTTAATAACTATCTATGATAACTTGATTTTATGGTGTGTTTGATTATTTTCTGACTGTCTTCGAGATAGAGACAATGCCACATCACTCATTGTGAGCGAGATGTGTCATTGTGATTCTCTAACCCTTGTCTGT
This sequence comes from Cryptomeria japonica, assembly GCF_030272615.1. Classification (NCBI taxonomy): domain Eukaryota; kingdom Viridiplantae; phylum Streptophyta; class Pinopsida; order Cupressales; family Cupressaceae; genus Cryptomeria; species Cryptomeria japonica. The sequence continues at coordinate 437,145,801 of NC_081410.1, forward strand.
TATAATATATATGCATATGTCGTATCATTTCTTTGTGGATGTAGGATTTGTAGGTACCAGACACCGACTCCACTTGGCTCCACAGGTCTGAGCATGTCTTTAAATCCCAATGGCATGTGGTTCGGAGTTGGCACAAGTTCCCCTCACGTACTCTAGGTCTAAGATGTTCACCTTGTCAGGTTATCTTGATGTTAGCTGATTTGTTGATGTTTTATTTTATTTTGATTTTCCTTTTTGTTGGTCAAGTAAGTATTGTGGTGTATTGGTTAAGTCCCTTTGTCATGAGTTGGAGGTTTGGAGATCAAATCCCTCTAGCTTCTTTTGTGTGAATTTTGAGGTATGGATTTCTCATTGTCTAATTGGATTTCTCCTTATAAGGAATTTATTTAAGTGAATAATACATTTAATCTAATTGGTTTGATCTTTTATTTATTTATTTAATAAAGATTTATTTATTATTTGATCTATTTAATTTAATGTTGAGTATTTGATATTTAATTTATTAGCTTTTATTTATTGAGTTCAATTGAGTTATTATTTATTGGAGTTTTATTTATTTAATTTAATTTATTGATTTCCTATTATTATTAATATTTATTTATACATGTCTATGGTGGGAAATTATTTATTTAATGTTGAAGTGAATTTTATTTATTGAGTAATATTATTTTACCCATTAAGTAATTAAAAGGGGGTAATTTGTATTCTTTTATTTAAAAGTCATTTTCACCCCAGGTTAATGGTTTAATTTATTTTACCTACCCTTGGATTTGATTGGCTCGAAGTTTATGGTAGGTAGAAAATATATTTTATTTTCTTGAACTTTGGGAAGGTAGGTATGGAATATACTTTTTTGGAATATTTTGATTGGAGGATGGTTTTGTTTGGATTTGTTTTTAATTTTTTTTAATTTTTGATAAATAGGCCTTCCTGTGCATTCACGGGCGTTGACATCTTTGGTGAATTTCTGAGATTGATTTGGAGATTGCTAGTGGTTGGATTCAAATTGGTTTAAAGGCTTGGATTGTTTTTTTTGGATTCTACATCAGATTTTCTTTTATTTTCTGCATTTTCGAGGTTGGTGGTTTTACCGGCACTTTGCATTGGTTTTTTTTTTAAATTTTCTGCAAGGTGTCTGAAAGATTGTTTGGGGGTTTAGAAAATAATTTAAATTGATTCTTATTTTCAGAAATCATATTTGGAAGGGATTATTTTATTCTTCTTGTTTTTGAGAAATCAAGTTAGAATGTGAGAAATGGTTTCCTGTAGTTTTTCCTATAATTTTTCTTGTAGTTTTTCCTGTAGGTTAATTTGCTAGTTGCTTGCTTGTGTGGTACTTTCCGGATTAATTCATGTACTAGAGGCATTGTTGAGGGTGTTGATGATTTCTAGTTTTATATTTGATTTTATTTGATGTCTTTTGTTGGTTTCAAACATATTTACCTTCCTATGTTATTGGGAAAAGAATTGTGCTTTCATCCATATTGATGTGCTATGGTTGGTGAGTTGGAAGTGTTGTTGGTTTGGGGCAGCAAGTAAGTTGGCCTTGCTATGGTTTTACTTTCAATAATGACAAAAAATTTTATGGCTTGATATGCCTATATTTATTGTTGGCCAAGAGACTCATTTCTTTATGTTGTTGTATTTTGATTGTGTCAAGTTTCCCTGTCATAAGGCTTTATGAATATGAGTTTGGTTGCTGTTTTGTTTTCAATTTTGTCTCATATTTAAATCAGATTTCAATTAAAAGGCTTTTGTGATATTTATGATTCTTTTCATTGATGGTTAATTATAGTTTTTGATGTGGTATTGCCAAGAGGTTCATTGTGTTTCTGGCTACTCGAATATCCTTGTTTTGGGGAGTAAGCCACTGGATGCATATGAGTGTTATGTTGCAGATTTGTATTTTGTTTTAGAGCCTCTTGTGATTTATTGTTTGGCCATGTTAGGAGGAGTGGGATTCCTTGTGATAACCGGGGTCATGAGAGATAGGCTAGCATGAAATCTAGACCACTAGGGCACATTGGAGTTTTCCATGATTTGTAAACAAGTGATAACATTGATGATGAATTAATTGGGTTGGGTAGTTATAACTCATTTAAAAAAGATAATGATTAGTTTTTAGCCTCATGGCTTAGTCCTAGGGAGGATGTTTTAGGATAAGCATGAGAAGGCCATGAAGATGGTAAGCTAATCTCCCTTGGTCTCTCATAGGTTGAGATGGCTCCACATGTCCATTAGGCTAGTGCCTTGTGTTATTATGCTATTATGTTATGAGGATGGAATGTGATGACACTCCACTCCTACATGTGTTCCCCCTTTATGATTTATGATTATTCTTATTGGATGCATTTATGTCCTGATGAGTTTTATGCCTCTGGGAGTTTATTCTTGTGGCTTTGTGTGAGTTCTTTCTCGAGAGTCCTTGTTGGTTAGTCTCTTTGGTTTTGAGTGTCAGCCTAGATGTAGAGTGTGTGTTGGGACCTTGTTTCATCTCCTAGCACGAGGGGTGGTTCCTTTGGTTCCACATGGTCGGGTGGTTGGTGCTTTTAAACCATTGGGATGTTCTTGTCTTTGGATTCTTCTTGCATGGATGGGGATGCTTCTTTAGACTGTTCATGGATAATAATTGCAGTAAGAATGTAAATGATGGTGTGATTTATGTAATGGTTGTAAAAGAAATCATGCTTATGAGAAATGATTATGTTGTTCTAGTTATAGTGATAGCTTTTGGTTATGGTATGTGATTGTAATGATGAACCTTGAGTGGTATTGTAATGCATTTATATTAAATGAAATGGATGCATGAGATGTGGATACGTATTGTTGTCTGAAACTAAATGATGTATTTTGTATTCTTGATTAACCATGTTAAAAGTAAATTGGGTAAATGTTATGATAATGGTACTAGATTTGAAATGATGTCTTTAACTAATGATTTAAGTAGAATAAATGTTATGTCTTGATAGGATGTATGAGTTTGAGCAATGTTGGAAGATATCTTATGACATGTTTATGAGTTATGATTAAAGAATTTGAAATTATAGTATCATACTTCATAGTTAGTGATCTAATGGTAGGAATGAAAATCTTATAATGCTTGGGATGTAGTTGAATGTTCCTTATGAAAATATTGTATGGATGTTCTTAATGAATTAATTACTAATCTTATTAATGGAAATTACTAGTAAGTTTATGGGAAGATGATTAAATGAGTGCTTGTCTTTTAGGAAAGGATTATAATGTATCATGTGTTATAGTTTAAGAATTATATCTCCATTTTTTGGATGCTATTAGTTGTTATGGAATTAGGATATTGTACCTTAGTTTGTGTTGAGATGAATTAGGATGTTGAGATTTGTTCAATAATATAATAAGTGTATATGTGTAAGATATTGTGTAAATTTATCTCTCTCTCTCTCTCTCTCTCTCTCTCTCTCTCTCTCTATTTGCATGCAACTAGATGTTGAAGGAGTGTTACTATGAATATTGATGTGAAATATAGTGATTTCTTGTTATTGATGCTTAACTCAGTGACTAAAGTTACAGTTTTGTATTTGCAAGCATGGTTAAAATGAAGTTCCCTTGTAAATATTTTAACAATTTAGTGTACATTTCGTAATTAATAGTAGTTGGTGCTTCATTTACCTCTTGTGCAATGTGCTTATTTCGAATAATTAAAGCATAAGGAGGAAATTTAGTTGTCATTATCTTCCTTGGAGTTGGAAAATCTTATAAAATGTGTGTTAAAAGAATTTTTTTGATTTATGTGTGCTAGTTGATACCCTAACTCTTACGACTTCTAGGAGTAAGTTGAGTCTAAGGGGGGAAGGATGTAGTGTCCACCCTCGACTTGACTTATTTTGACTAGAGTTGACTTTTAATTCATGCATGATAGGCATTATTGGGCATAGGATATTTCAGATGATTTATATGATGTTGATACTATCATTATTGATGATGTGATTTATTACACAATTTATATAAGTCTTATGTGATTGATTATCGAAAGATTATATTGATCATGTGATTTGATGAGCATAAGTGTTGATGGATTTTACATGCCTTACTATAATCATGAATTATACTAATCATGCACTTGATGATGTTTTTATGTACTAACCATATCTAATGACCATCTATGATGAGTTGATTGTATGATGTGTTTGATTGTTGTCTGACTGTCTTCGGGATAGAGACAATGCCACATCACTCATTGCGAGTGGGATGTGTCGTTGTGATTCTCTAACCCTTGTCTATTATAATATATATGCATATGTCGTATCATTTCTTTGTGGATGCGGGATTTGCAGGTACAAGACACCGACTCCATCTGGCTCCACAAGTTTGAGCATGTCTTTAAATCCCAATGGCATGTGGTTCAGAGTTGGCACAAGTTCCCCTCAGGTACTCTAGGTCTAAGATGTTCACCTTGTCAGGATATCTTGATGTTAGCTGATTTGTTGATGTCTTATTTTATTTTGATTTTCCTTTTTGTTGGTCAAGTAAGTATTGTGGTGTATTGGTTAAGTCTCTTTGTCATGAGTTGGAGGTTTGGAGATCAAATCCCTCTAGCTTCTTTTGTGTGAATTTTGAGGTATGGATTTCTCATTGTCTAATTGGATTTCTCCTTATAAGGAATTTATTTAAGTGAATAATGTATTTAATCTAATTGGCTTGATCTTTTATTTATTTATTTAATAAATATTTATTTATTATTTGATCTATTTAATTTAATGTTGAGTATTTGATATTTAATTTATTAGCTTTTATTTATTGGGTTCAATTGAGTAATTATTTATTGGAGTTATTATTTATTTAATTTTATTTATTGATTTCCTATTATTATTAATATTTATTTATAAATGTATATGGTGGGAAATTATTTATTTAATGTTGAAGTGAATTTTATTTATTGAGTAATATTATTTTACCCATTAAGTAATTAAAAGGGGGTAATTTGTATTCTTTTATTTAAAAGTCATTTTCACCCCAGGCAATGGTTTAATTTATTTTACCTACCCTTGGATTTGATTGGCTTGAAGTTTATGGTAGGTAGAAAATATATTTTATATTCTTGAACTTTGGGAAGGTAGGTATGGAATATATTTTTTTGGAATATTTTGATTGGAGGATGGTTTTGCTTGGTTTTTTTTTGGTTTTTTTGTTTTCTTTTTTTGACATCTTTGGTGACTAAATTTCTAAGATTGATTTGGAGATTGATGGTGGTTAGATGCGAATTGGTTTAAAGGCTTGAATTTTTTTTTTGGATTCTACATCAGACTTTCTTCTATTTTTTGCATTCCTGTAGTTTTTCCTGTAATTTTTGCTGTAGTTTTTCTTGTAGTTTTTCCTGTAGGTTAATTTGCTAGTTGCTTGCTTGTGTGGTACTTTCTAGATTAATTCAAGTACCAAAGGCATTGTTGAGGGTGTTGATGATTTCTAGTTTTATATCTGATTTTATTTGATGTATTTTGTTTGTTTCAAGCATATTTACCTTCCTATGTCATTGGGGAAAGAATTGTGCTTTCATCCATATTGATGTGCTATGGTTGGTGAGTTGGAAGTGTTGTTGTTTTGGGGCAGCAAGTGAGTTGGCCTTGCTGTGGTTTTACTTTCAATAAAGACAAAAATTTTTATGGCTTGATATGCCTATGTTTATTGTTGGCCAAGAGGCTCATTTTTTTATGTTGTTGTAGTTTTGACTTTGTCAAGTTTCCTTGTCATAAGGTTTTATGAATATGATTTTGGTTGCTGTTTTGTTTTCAGTTTTGTCTCATATTTAAATCAGATTTGAATTAAAAGGCTTTTGTGATATTTATGATTCTTTTCATTGATGGTTAATTATAGTTTTTGATGTGGTATTGCCAAGAGGTTCATTTTTTTTCTGGATACTTGAATATCCTTGTTTTGGGGAGTAAGTCATTGGATGCATATGAGTGTTATGTTACAGATTTGTATTTTGTTTTAGAGTCTCTTGTGATTTATTATTGGGCCATGTTAGGAGGAGTGGGCTTCCTTGTGATGAGTGAGGTCATGAGAGATAGGCTAGCATGAGGTTCCTTGTAAGGATGCATGAAGTCTAGACCACCAGAGCACATTGGAGTTTTCCATGATTTGTAAACAAGTGATAACATTAATAATGAATTAATTGGGATGGGTAATTATAACTCATTTAAACAAGATAATGAATAGTTTTTAGCCTCATGGCTTAGTCCTGGGGAGGATGTTTTAGGATAAGCATGAGAAGGTCTTGAAGATGGTAAGCTAATCTCCCTTGTTCTCTCATAGGTTGAGATGGCTCCACATGTCCATCAGGCTAGTGCCTTGTGTTATTATGCTATTATGTTATGAGGATGGCATGTGATGACACTCCAGTCCTACATGTGTTCCCCCTTTATGATTTATGATTATTCTTATTGGATGCATATATGTCCTGATGAGTTTTACGCCTCTAAGAGTTTATTCTTGTGGCTCTATGTGAGTTCTTTCTTGAGAGTTATTGTTGGTTAGTCTCTTTGGTTTTGAGTGTCAGCCTAGATGTAGAGTGTGTGTTGGGACCTTGTGTCATCTCCTAGCATGGGGGGTGGTTCCTTTGGCTCCACATGTTCGGGTGGTTGGTGCTTTTAAACTATTGGGATGTTATTGTCTTTGGATTCTTCTTGTGTGGATGAGGATGCTTCTTTAGATAGTTCATGGATAATAACTGCAGCAAGAATGTAAATGATGGTGTGATTTATGTAATGGTTGTAAAAGAAATCATGCTTATGAGAAATGATTATGTTGTTCTAGTTATAGTGATAGCTTTTGGTTATGGTATGTGATTGTAATGATGAACCTTGAGTGGTATTGTAATGCATTTATATTAAATAAAATGGATGCATGAGATGTGGATAAGTATTGTTGGTCAAAACTAAATGATGTATTTTGTATTCTTGATTGACCATGTTAAAAGTAAATCGGGTAAATGTTATGATAATGGTATTAGATTTGAAATGATATCTTTAACTAATGATTTAAGTAGATAAATGTTATGTCTTGATAGGATGTATGAGTTTGAGTAATGCTGGAAGATATCTTAGGACATGTTTATGAGTTGTGATTAAAGAATTTGAAATTATAGTATCATACTTCATAGTTAGTGATCTAATGGTAGGATTGAGAATCTTATAATGCTTGGGATTTAGTTGAATGTTCCTTATGAAAATATTGTATGGATGTTCTTAATGAATGAATTTCTAATATTATTAATGCAAATTACTAGTAAGTGTATGGGAAGATGATTAAATGAGTGCTTGTCTTCTAGGAAAGGATTATAATGTATCATGTGTTATAGTTTAAGAATTATATCTCCATTTTTTGGATGCTATTAGTTGTTATGGAATTAGGATATTGTACCTTAGTTTGTGTTGAGATGAATTTGTGTAGTTACCTGATTTGTAATGAGATGATTGTTTGTTAGTTGATATAGTGTAAGAGATTTTATGAGTATTAAACAAGCTATGGGTTAAATATTTAAGGAGACTTTGTGAGTATTGCATTATGTGCTTTTAGAATCATGATGTAGTAATAAGTATGCCAGGAGAATAGAATTATAAATGACTATGTAGAGGTTAATTGTAAATGGAAATGATGTTAATGCAATGTAAGGGATTAATCTTGGTATGTGTATGGTGATGTTTATAGTCAAAGGTTGGTTAATGGTAATAGGAACATGTGGACTTGGTGTTTAAAATGAATCTAAGTGAAAAAGGAAATAGTGGTGCATTGAAATATAGAATCTCATATTAAATGAAAGATTGAGAAGGTTGCATATCATGAGTGTTAGGTATTGCTATGTTGCACCTATGTGTGTATAATGATTAAGATTATGAGGTATTGAAATGGAAGAAAGTAAATACTTATTTCTTATGTAGGTAGATTTAGTAATGGCATTGAGATACCCTAGGGAGTAGTAGAATTGATTTATTGTATTCCGCTTACATAATTGTTTGAATAGCTTGAGTGAATTATTCTATGTTCATAACACTTAATTATTGTTGTGTTCTCATTACATTGCTTAAATGATGTTATGTGTTGTATTGTTTTAAAAAAAAATTAACTTAGCATGTTTTTAGTATATTTCTCTGGGTATTTTTGGTGGGCATTACAAAAACAACATTAACCAATCAATAAATCATCCCGGTAACATGTACAGAACACATTAACATGATACTAGTCCATAACCTAGATAGGTACTGGACCTAATCTAGGTCGAACATGCCAAAGTGATGACTTCAATTAGTCGAGCCACGATCAAGGATTAACTTATGCATCCCGAATTCCATCTAGAAGCTGCACCAACACCACTTATGCATTATGCCAAAGATTCTCAATAAAAGCTCTGCCGGCAAAATATTAAACCCTTACCAGTAACACAAGATCTTCTACCAGTAACCAAAACCTGTCAGTCGATAACCAACCATACAGCTAGTATTAACATCAATGACAAAACATCAATATAGCACATAATCAATTTCTCCATATTGCCAACAATCTCCCCCTTTGGCATTGATGGCAACACTAGATGTGAAAAAGAAAAAATCTAAGTGCCAAGAAGTTCCAAACATTTCTCATAGAAGATATAACAATAAAAAACTAAAAAATCCTAGCCACTCCCGCTTAGGAGTGCAGTACAATCTGAAACTGATCTGAATTTTTCACATATAACTCTCCCCCTTTGACATCAATGCCAAAGATATGACATAGATATCAAAATTCTATGAATCTCAAAGCTGACTACTCCCCCTGAGTAGTAGCACCACTACATCAACCTAGAGCAAAGGATAAAGTTGATGATGAATGTAGGACTGATGGTCTGCTCCATCAATTAAGTTTCTTCCAGAGGGGTAGATACCCCTAATCTGTCTCTCAAATACTCAAATGATTCCTTAGACAATTCTTTAGTGAATATATCTGCAATCTTCTCTTTAGTATTCACCTAAACCAATTTGGCTTCCTTTTCTTCCACCTTGTCCTTCAGAAACTTATATTTTATTGATATGTGCTTAGTCTTAGAGTGAAATACCGGATTCTTAGACATGTCAATAGCTGTAGAGTTATCACAATAGATAACTACCGGTTCACTATAATTTACCTTGATATATTTTAACATTCACTTCATCCACAAGACTTGAGTGCAAATAGTTGTTGTTGCAACATATTCAGCTCTGCAATAGATAAAGAAATTCATGACTATTTTTTGCTAATCCATGAAACCAATTTCTTTCCAAGAAAGAAAGCTCCACTAGAAGTTCTCTTCCTGTCATCAGTATCTCCTGCCCAATCTAAATATATATATGCACATAAAGTAAAGTTATCATCTCTAGAATACCATAAGCCATATACTGTTGTTCCTTGCAAATACTGGAATATCCTCTTTACTGCACATTCATGATTCTCTTTAGGATTACATTGATATCTTGAAACAATACTTACCGCAATCATAATATCTAGTCTAGTCTGAGTTAGATATAACAAGCCACCAATCATAGACTTATACCTTGTCAAATTTACCGATGCAAATGTGTTTTTGATAGATAATTTTTCACTTGTCACCATAGGATTACTTACTAGTTTGGAATTACCCATAACAAAATTCTTCAACAATTCCCTTAATTACTTAGTTTGACAGATAAAGATGCCTTTGTCAGATTGAGTAATCTACAAACCTAAGAAAAATCTCATCACACCAATCATGGGCATTTCAAATTCATTCTTCATATTATTAGAGAATTCCTTGCACAATTTATCTTCACCTCCAAAAATGATATCATCAACAAATACTTCAATCATCAGAATATCATCATCAGTGATCTTATAATATAGACTACTGTTAGCATTGCCTTTAGTAAAACTAAGCTTCAAAATATATTTATCCAACCTTGCATACCAAGCTCTAGGAGCTTGTTTCAATCCATATAATGCTTTCCTTAACCTGTAAACCATATCTTTATCATTTGTCAGTGAAAATCCATCAGGCTGATCAATTTATACCTCTTCATCAAGTTCACCATTAAAAAATGCACACTGGGTGGGTGCAAGAAGTTGGCTCCCAATTTACGAAAGTTAGCGAGCAAAAAAGTTTGCTGCTATAAATGAGCACCCATTTTTTAAGAAACGGACTCCCGTTTAGCTTCAGGGCTCCGACCCATAAAAATAAAATGGGTGCATGCTTTGAAATACGGGTGTCTTTTTATGATCGAACCACCATAGAGAAACAAGTGCATGATTTTTAGAAATGGGCACATGTTTTTATAAATGGGGACACGTTTTTAAAAATGGGGACATGTTTCTAAAAACGGGCACACGTTTCTAAAAATGGGCACACGTTTCTTAAAATGCTACAAATTTCAAAATGGGTGCCTGTTTTTTGAATTTTAAATAACGGGCACCTATTTCATAAAATATGGAGTGGAAAACACAGCTATGCCTTGTTTTTGGCTTCGGGTTAGGCTTGGTGGGATCAAGCCTAGGCTTAGACCTCTAAAAAAATGGCGAAGGCACTGAAATATCAGATTTTTGCCTTGTCATAATTTTTTGAAGGTCTTCTTGTTTGTATTTTTTGATGAAATGAAAACCCATTAGAGTTCTCACTATCCAAATTTCAAAACTATAAATTTCATAGTGATAAGTTTATTTTTATTATTTTTGCATTATTTATTAATCAAAAGTGGTACCTAAATGTAAAATAGTGAGGTTTAGTAAAAATTTAATAACTTTTTTGTTTTTAGGCTTTTTGGAAGATAAATTATATGACATCAATCTATATACAATTCTTTTGAAGATTGAAAAAAAATTTAAAACTATGAAATTTTCATCATATTGTGGTGGTCATATACTAGATGTTTTGAAAATGTATTTTATAATCAATTAAAAATAAATAAATAAAATATATTCAATAAAAAATAAGAAACAATATTCTCATTAATATTTGGTTTTTTAGGTATCTTTTCCCAGAAGGATTTGAAAAAAATCATTTATTTACGTTAAAATATGGTGGTCGTACATGTGTGGTGTGGTCCTCAAACAAGCATTTTGAAAAAGTGGTTTTTAAACATGCCTACTAAAAAGTAATTTCTACAATGTGGGTATTGAAATAAATTACATATTTGAAAATTAGACTCCGAGCACTACATTTTCTATTACTAAAGTTTTTCGAGATTCAATCTCTAAGTGCCTTAAATTTTGACATAAATCGACAGAAAATTTGAAGCCCAAAAGTGGGACTCAACTTCTTGCAACCACCACATTTAACATCCATTTGATAGACCTTATAGTTCTTATATCTTGCATAGGTAAGAAATAGTCTAACAGCTTCAATTCTAGCTATAGGTACAAATGTCTCACCATAATCAATTCCTTCCATTTGAGAATATCCTTTACAAACCAGTCTAGCCTTGTTTCTTACAACTTGACTATCCTCATTTAGTTTATTTCTAAAAACCTATTTAGTTCCAATAAAATTCTTATTTTTAGGTCAGGAAACTAAAGTCCAAGTCTCATTCTTCTCTATCTGATCTAATTCATCTTCCATAGCCTTTAACCAATGTTTATCTTTACAAGCTTCAATAATAGATGTCGGTTCAATTTGAGAAATAAGACATACCTCTTCATTTGCCAGTCTTCTTCTTGTCATAACTCCCTTGTTCCTATCACCAATGATTTGGTCATCAGAATGATTCAACCTTACATACCTTGGTGTCTTCTAAACTTCAAGTTCACTATTTTGATCATAAGTCATAGTTGAATTTTATGATTGTGCTAGTGTAACTGTCTCAGTGTCTTGTACCGGTTGAGGCATTGTTGGTTCAGTTATGATCATTTTCACTATCATTTCCCTATCATATGATATAGATTGATTTCAGTATTGCTCATCCACTTCACATTTGCACTCTCCATAATTTTCTGCAATCTTCTATTATAACATCTATATTCTTTGCTTTGAATTGAATATCCAAGAAATATCCCTTCATCACATCTGAGATCAAACTTCCCAATCGAATCATCCCTTTTGATATAACATTTACTTCCAAAAATTATGAAATATTTAACAGTAGGTGTATGTCCAAACCATAATTCATAAGGGGTCTTACCAGTTTCGCCTTTGATATGAACTCTGTTAAATGTGTAGACTGGTGTACTCACTGCTTCTCTCTAATAGATGTGAGGCAATTTGGCTTCCATCATCATGGTTCTCGCTACATCCAAAATAGTTCTATTATTCATTTCCACTAGTCCATTCTGCTGAGGAGTCTGGGGTGTAGATAACTGTCTCCTAATTCCATTTGTCTCACAATAACTATTAAATTCATGAGAAGTGAACTCACTACCTTGATCTGGTCTCAGACATTTGATTTTCAATCCAGTTTCTCTTTCCACCTTATCTTTAAAGATCTTGAATTTCTCAAAGGATTTAGACTTCTCCCTAAGAAAAGTCACCCACATCATTCTAGAATAATCGTCAATTATAAGCATGAAGTACCTAGCACCTTGAAAGCTTCTGGTCCTTGCTGGACTGCATAAGTCAGCATGAATCAAATCAAGCACTTCATTAAATTTATCATGTATGCTCTTAAAAGAAGTTCTAACTTGCTTTCCCAATTGACATTCCTTACATACCAGATTATGAGGCTTTATAATCTTAGGTATATTTTTAACTGCCTTTGTTGGACTGATCTTCACAATACAATCAAAATTAACATGACAGAGCCTCTTATGCCATAACCAACTCTCATCAATATAAGCAATCAAATATGTTTTATTACCAGTGTTCAAATGAAAGATATTACCTCCAGTTTGAGTACCTGTTGCAATCTCCAAACCAGTTTTGTTAAGGATTTTGCATTTTCTATCTTTAAAATAAAGTTCGAATCACTTGTCCACCAATTGACCAACACTTAAAATATTATGCTTTAAACCTTATACATAATAGATATTATCAGTATTATGCTTTTCATCCAGAGAAATAATACATCTACCTTTGATCATAGATGCTTTGTCATCCCCAAATCTGAATTGACTGCCATTGTATTCTTGTAGGGACAAATTTTTTCTTTTCTCTAGTCATATGATGTGAACATCTACTATCAATTACCCATTCATCTTTGTCTTCAACTTTTGTTGCCAGGGCCTTTTCTTCATTCTTGATAGCCGCTTCCAGTTTGTCTTCCTTTAAGTCATAGAACACCTATTCCTTTCCATTGTTGGATCCACTAGTAGAGTCTGTTGTCGGTTCATCCCCAGAGTCATCACTTACTCCTTCCTCTTTCGCTATATAGAAATGTTTGTTTTTCTTGAATCTATATCTATTTTGATTAGGCTTAAATTATTTCTTAACTCTTTCTTCAAATCTTGCATTCCTTTCAGGACATCCAGATGCAGAATGACCAATCTTATTACATGCAAAACATTTAAAAGGTGCTTTTCCTTCATACTTACTGCCTGTCGGTCCTTTAGGTACTCTTCTAGCAAATAAGGCTTCAAGTTTCTCAAATTTTTCATCCTCTTTCCTCATATCTTCCAATTCTTTTACATATAAGGCTTTCAAATCACTTTTGCTGGTAGATGATGATGCATGAAAAGTAGGTTCAGACTTTGCGGCTCCAGAGGGACCCTATTCTTCAAGCTCAAAAATAGATAATTTCCCAATCAGAATGTCTCTATTAACTGAAGTGTTTACCATTGTTCATAATTCATTAATTTTAGTTGCCTTCATCTTGTAAGCCAGTGGAAGGGCTCTCAAGACTTTGGAAACTATTTAATCTTCACTCAAAGATCCTCCACAACATTGAATTCCCATGACAATCTCATTTACTCTTTCCATAAATGTACCAATTCTTTAATTATCTTCCATCTTCAAGTTCTCATATCTTACCTAGTAACCATCAAGTTTAGCAATTTTGATAGTAGGATCACCTTCATTCAGAGTTTTGAATTTGTCCCACATAACCTTTGCAGATGATTTATCAGTCTGTTGTTCACTAAAAGTGATAACCCAAGAACACCTGCAAATCTTTCTATGAAATGGCCAATTTCAGTCTACAAAACACATCAGGGCTTGGACAACATAACATAGGACCCTAATTGATCCTCCTGCACTTTAGGTTCTGCTAGACCTAGGGGGGGACACCCTTTTGATGAGCTAAATACAACAATTAAAGACACATAACTGCATCAACACTAAGCAGATAGATAATTTCACAAGCTCACCACATCTAGAAACACATTATAGATTGGCTAGATCTGTATAAATCATAAATGAAAATAGAGCTTGGAATGAAAAGAACACACCCCTACACATAAAGGGAAATAGATTTGTCTTTTAAAATGTTGATCTGAAACCATCCCCAAACTTGCAAGACCAGTGCCTTGTTCATTGGGCAACAGAGTCACAGACAGAACTACAAATATGAATCATAGATGCAAGCTTATTTTCCTTAAACAAGATATTCATGCATCAATACCTTATATTAATGCACTATTTGATTCATTCACAAATTTATCAGATCTGGATACACATTTCATCATTCATAACTAACTATACAATTTAAAACCTTCCTTGAAGGATACCTATGAATAGTCACACAATTTCCTTAAAATTGACAAATCTTCACCTTCCTTGAGGATTCAATTTATGATAATGAAATGCATACCTAGAGACAATACTATGAGGAATTTACTCATGCCTGACACAAGCAAGACCTGCTGTAATGCCCCGCCAGGAAACCCCGAAGGGATTAAGCCAAAAGGCAAGAATAGAGTGCAAATTTTTTTTTTTTTAAGTTACAACACATAAGATGCAACCAGATATCAAAGATTCAGATAACATAGCGGAAGACATCAACTAACACCTAAAGAGTTTCCCAACGAGATTACTTAAATTTCACAATTCACTTAACTCACACAATTAATCCAATAAGCTAATTATCTTAATAACGAGATGATTCATAATCAGGATAATTCTTTCAAAGATGGAAATATAAATCACAACAAGGATTCATCATTAAGATCCATTCATAATCTTCATTCAATCTTTTCATTTAAAATTACAAACCATACATCTAACATTCTAATACACTAGGATTTCATCATAACATAAGAGATCTTTCCAAGAATATTTAAATTCCTTAACAACAACTGAGTATAATTCATTACTCTAAGTTACATTCTTTCATACTCCATTTTATTGCATTTTAAAAGATGATTACATACGGCATCTATGATAAATCACATCTAAACCACTTATACATTCGATCATCATGGCATTCAAGAAGGGACTGAATATAAGCATTTAAAGTTAATTCCATTTACCCACTTAACCATTCTAGCATAAGCTAATCATACATGATAAAGCTGAATAAAGGAAACATAAGAGAAAAACATCCCATAACACCATAATGATCTCAGAGTTCACCCCTAATAGGCTACATCTCCGGGTTTGCTCAACTGCAAGACCCCTCTGATAAATAATAAAGTTAAGACTACAAGAGGTTACACTATACAATCCAGCCATCAAGGCGATACATAAACAATATACAAACGACTGCATCGGTCTATAAATACATAAACGATCCCTGAAAATGACAGGATCCAGCTGAACATAATCAAAGCTAAAACAAAAGTCCAGAAGAGCATCCATAAAACTGAGCCATCACCACCCAAGGTCTAACATGAAACCGACACTCACAAGGGCAGAGACAAAAAGATGACTCACAAAGGTACTCCTAATAGGACAACGACAACCCACTAGCGAACGTAGGGACAAGTGTCATCACACAACCTGGTATGGATACCATGGCAAGTCTTCATAGGTCCCGGTCCCATACACTGGGTCACTCTGGCAACCTAATCTGAGCTTCCGGCCCATCCAAGCCTCATGTGGACCCACACATCCTCTCGTGAAGACAAGGATGGTGGTTTGCCATTTCAGGCCTTCTCACAGCATGTCGAATCTATGATAGCACTCGTCTCATGTGTGAGGCACATTTATCTTACTTAGAGATTACATTCTAATCTACTTAAAGGTTATCACTTATTAGACTCACTTTCGACGGGTTACCCAGTAGCCACTTTGGGCGCGGCCCCCAATCGAAAGCCACTTTCCCATACAACACTAGACTATAGTCGGACGAACTCAAAACCAAGGAATACACATGGTCAGACGAATGGAGTTTCAAAGAAGGGATAGACAACCATCAGGTCAAACACGACTCAAGGTAATCACTTACTGACGGTACTCTAATTAGAGACCCGACCGACAACGGTCAACCACAATCAACATTCGACTCACACACAAGGAATATGACCAACTAAGACAACATCACAATATAACAGTCAACTCAAAATTCGAGGACTGAAACAGGTACCCCAAGTCAATCCATACGATAGGGTCCTACTAAACAAAGCAAAACATGCCATTTCATAATTAAAGGCGAATACAGAAATTAACTCGCAAGGCAATAATCAGAAAAGACAATATTTCCTCAAATTGATTTAATCATTATAAGTCGATCAAGTTTTCTACAAGATCTAAATCAGCTTACAGTTATCTACCTCAACTGGGGATAAGATGTTCTTGGTTTTCTAACTCTTTAAGGTTCAAAGCATCGAAAAGGCAAATTAAGCCAAAATGAGTTTTTAACCAAATCATATTAACGAATCTCAAACAACCATTAATCAACTAAAATAAGATATTTAATCTCCAATCAAAACGTCATTAACATACTGGTCTAAAACTGACCTCTACAATTTCGTATTTTCAATCCCAGATGCATAATACGGATCACGGAATATAAAAATATAGAAGAGAATCTAAATGGAGATAATCATTTCCAAAGCTTATCGTTTAAATTTCTAATGCCCAACGATAAATATTTCACTACTTTTCAATTACTCAACTGATATGTTCTAAGATAATATTTAACAACATCAATTAGTAATTACATCGTATTTCAACGATCTTCCAAAACATATTATTCTCTATTTCATTTTAGACAATTCTATCTCAATTAGCCAGATGCTCTAATCAGCTAGAAGGTGAGATCTAGATTCATTAATCCAAGATCAATCAGAATAAAATCAAAGATATTCAGTTGCGAAGTTAACAGTTTTAGAACTTAATTTGAAAGGAGGCATAAGTCACGAAATGGGGTTGAATAATGCTTAATCTATAAACTCCATTATAAAATTAAACAATACCAATTTAACATTTATCATTTTTATGCCCCTTAATCATAATTACGCAACTAATTAAAGCTTAATATTAAAATAATATTTAAAAATATTATATGCATCTTTATTTTTTGATACTAAAAAAAATGCATAAAAAAAAAACATCTTAAACAAATTTAAAAAGAAACACATTTTAATGAGGCGAGGGCGGGCCTTGCCCTAACCCTAGCGCCGAGGGAGCTCGCAGGCGGTGCTCGTGGTGGTGTCCACAGGTGCCGCGGCGCCCTGCGGCCACCGCCGTGAGCCGCAGGCAGGCGTTAGGCGAGCGGAGGTAAGGGGGGGGGCAAGCGGGGAAAAAGGGAGACGTGCGGGGGAGGGGAGGGGGAGCGGGTGGAGCTTCGCTCCCCGCCTCCAATCCCCAAACCCACAGTTCGTTTTATTAAACAAAGAGAACCCGCCCAGTTCAGTTTTTAACATAATAAAATTTGATTAAAAAAAAACTGCACAGTCCGTTCCATTAACAAAACCACCACGCAAAGTTCAAAAAATAATATCTTTTCTTTATACTTTTTTTAATGCACACAGTTCGATTTTAAAACAAACAATACAACCCAACTCAAAATTTGGATTAACAATTTCGGTTTGAAACAAACTGAGTTTGATATCACATTTTCTTGAAGGGTTTCTCATTCCTTACAAACACCCAAGGGTTTCAAACGCCCAAGAGAATAGAGGATTAAACCAAACTTCAAATACACTCCCAGCCAAGCTAATTAATTTACCAAATCAATTCATAAGCAGGGCATTCGATGGAGAATCTAAAACCAAGTTAAAACCCCCATTTCCATTTTAAACAAAAACTAAAATTGAGAGTTGGATCCTACCTGATCTCGCGTTCCTGGCAAGATCGGCTGAAGAGTCCCAATCTCCAGCTGCCAAAACCCTCCTTCTCCATCCAAAATCCCCAAATTCATCTCCAAAATCTTTTCAACCAAAAATTTCCTCCAAAATGTCCATCCTCCAATTTTTCCCCAATTTTTGGGTTATATGGAAGAGTTGACCAAAAAAAATTCTATTTTTGGAATTAAAACTCTTTATTTACAAATAATTCTCAAAAATTAATTCTTTTCAACTATAGCAACAATTTAACTTGCTTTTCAAATCCAAAATTGATTTCTCATTTAACTGAAATTTAATCTTTCTGATTTAATAATCCAACAGAATGCAATTAAATCTATTGCGATAAAATATAAAACTTTCTTTTTCAACAGCATATATAAAATGCATTTAATATTCAAAATCAACGAAAATCGCATAACGAAATTCCGATGGACTAATTAATCAAATTAACCAGGCACACCAAGCATGCAAACCAAGAAGGTCAACCAAACAGACGACTTGCAAACCCAAACAAGAAGGGAATACCGACGATGACTGGCGATGCTCACTGGAGCACGACTAAGGTCAACTAGGGTCTTACGACCACCTAATCCAACTCTAAGGATTGAAAAGGTACACTCAAACCTGCACATCCAGGTGAAGCCGAACCTCGCACTCATGCGGCGTTGCACCTGAAATCTCCTGCAACCAAAGATCATAAATGCATACATATATATAATTTAATGAAAGCGTTAGCCCGATATTAATACCATGAAATCGGTACACTAAACAACTAGCATCTACTAGTGTGAAAACCACATCAATAGCTATGCGTTAAACCAACATCTGACTATAACATAATATTAAGATAAACTAATCAAGATTAAACCAAGGTTAGAGATTGATTAGGGCAGGGGTACTACATTCTCCCCCCCTAGGTTCTGACTTACTCCTGGAAGTCATAAGGCTAGATGGAGAACATGTCGTACGCATCAGCCCTGAAACTCATTCAACAAAGGTCAAATTGCACATAGAAATCTTTCCATAAATAAATGAAATATAATTGCAAAATCCTTACAAACGCCATTATCCATTGGAAAGATACATCTAAATCCATACATTCCTTACAATATTCTAGGAATTATCCACAATCATAGCAGAGAAACAAGAATTTTCTTCCTTTCATTACACCAAATGAAAGCATTGCAAAGAGGTAAACAACAATTACCATAATCATCGACCAAAAACGACAAGAAAACATGCCATCATGATCAGTTTCCTTTACCAATCCATCTTTTCATAAAATTTTATTGAATAGAACTAGCTCAAAATATCAATTTCTACAACCAAATTAACTTTCAATAAATAAGAGCAACATAAATAACTCAATTGTTTACACTTGCCAGGCATAAGAAAACCTTTCCAATGACTATGTCCCATAACATAGTGACAAGTAAACACAATTTACTCCATGATACAAGCAATAACCATCCACATAACTGGAATGCATAACAGAAAAGGCCACATGTGAGCATGTCTAATGCTCGGTCAAAGATAACATGCACGATCAGCATCTCTATGCCTGATCTCATAACAACAATATGATCATAAATATCCAATATCTCACTCAAAGGCTTGATGGTGCTAGGCACACCATAGCGGTGCTACATTCCATGCAAGACCTCTGTGAATATCCCTTGTTGTGTAAGGTGTTTAGCCTCCAAGAGATAGTCACCACACATAGGTAGGTAGTGGATACTAGCTGCAACACAGCCTCACATACCTCCATCCTCAAGGTTCCTTGCATCTACTTCCTCGTATACACTCATCCAAGCCCGTCTCCTACGTTCTTGGAGAGGAATTCACATTGCAACACAAGACCAGCATACGAAAACATCAAGGATAAACCGGTTTAGCCATCAAAGTACAGAAGAATAAAGATAATAAATCCTCAATTCCAACAGTAAGGCAAGAAAATAATCCGGAATCTCAACACCAAATCAAAAGTGCAAAAGATCACAAGATCGTGGCTAAACCTTCACAATCAAAGTAGAATAAATTGCTGGCCCACAAAGAAATAAATAAATAATTAAAAGAAAATCATAATTGCACATTACATCACTACGTGACTAATAGCTAGCCACCAACGAGGAAGGAAGGAACAATCATCTAGCTATCCTAGTAGCTCATCATGTGGTGTGGCCAAGTCACACATCCACATGGCATGGCAGTGTGCACCTCGACATCACCCCGCATCACGTCGTCACGTGGCATGGCTCTACCCAATACCTAGCGGTAGGCCGCATGGAAATGTCTACTACATCCCGCATCGTGTCTCAGCACAGCATGGCAATACTCCAAGCGGACAAGGCACGCAATGGACGCATCCCGCATGGCAGTGTACCCCGCGGATAAGGCACGCGCCGGTCACACTCCGCATAGCGATGTTCCTCTCAGGATACTCGCCGTAAGCTAGAGGTATACATGGCTAAGGTCTACCCACAAGTCTACCAACACTGGTCAGTTGGCAACTTATGTAAGAACAATAACACGCCTCTCATGAAGACAAGGCAACAGATGCTCCAATAGAATTCCATCAATATGCTCAAAGACTGTCATCTATATGCTCAAAATAAAGGATAGGAATAAGGCTGGCACTCATGAACCTCGTAAATAGGTTCATCACAAGGGAAAGTATTGAGTACACCTTGATACAGTTTAGTAGTACAACTATATCATTCCTCGAAGTAGAGAAGCTAAAGTCGCTTCGCGTCGATATTACTCGTACGCCAATCCATACTATTCAAGGAACGGTTACTACGAATACTACCCCTTAACATACTGAGTTACCCACAACCCGAGGTCTGGTACTCAGCAGGGAAACAAATAAGCAACAGCACATAAACAGTATGGTTTCCCATACTCATAAGCAACATATCCTCCATGGTTGATTACTTCACCAATCCATGGGCACATAAGATAAGCACTGGTTTCTTACAACACACACAAATACACCAGTACTGGTTTAGTCACATTTACCGAGAATACTTTTCAGTACGCTAACATCTATCCAAGGAAGGTTTCAATTATGCTTTCTACATAAATAACTGAATCAAGTTTACTCTAGATACAAGTACTAAAATTATTACAATTCGCAATTGCATAAGGAAATAACATCATTCCTATATCTTTCTCGAATCTCACTAAGCATTCATAATTAAATTACTAGCTAAGCCAAATTCATTTCTTAAAGCTTAAGACTTTCATCTATCACTATGAAGCCAAAAAGCATCATACAATTTCACATGTTTCATAAACATTCTATTTAAATCAATGCACTCTTAATATCATTTCTAAAATTCTTATGATTAGGCAAGGAGAAGGGAAAGAGAGTTTGATAACCAAACTGTTTCCTACCAACAACGCAAGATCAAACAAGATCACGCTCCATGATAACATTTCTCACTATAAGCCTATCATTTCAATTATACGGTTTTCATTTTGCTACCGTTTAGAAGGATGACATTCAGCCTAACAAAACATCTCCAATAGTTATGGTTGCAACAGGAGGTTCTAGTTTTCCAAACAAAATAGAGATCAAGAGAACCAATTTTTTTATTTTTTTATTTTTTATTTATTTATTTTTTCGATAATGCAAGACCTCTTAAGAACACTCACTTAATAATACTACAATATAGACACATGACATAATTGCAACCTATTAGAGAAGATCACATTACGATCAAAGATAAGCAAGGAGCTATTACCCAAATAAAACATATTAATGCATGCACATCAAACAAGCTTTTCCATTCGCACTTTCTAAACACATCAAGGTAATTACATATACCCAAAAGCGAGTTCAATGGAGCATTTGCTAAAATAAATCTTCAATCAAACTGGTTTAATGAGACACACAAAACAATCTTTCAGGGAACACATTAATACTCTCTCGAAGCTACAATAACATGCTCCTTTTAACACTTCTTCTACAAACCAAGCAGTTTCACATAATTCAACTATCCACATAGAAATGCACCTTACTAAGGTAGGATTTAATCATGCTACTCCTACAAAATGCACATGGAGAATTCTTTAAACATACTCATACAGTTTTCTCCCAATAACCAAAATAAATTTTTAAACCCATAGCCCTTTTAATAATCTAAAAACATAAGCAACATAAGGCTCACACAAGGGTTGAAGAAGTCACATGCTTTTCTCTCTTGCAAACAAGAACTCAAATCAAAGATAATTACACATATCCTAATCATTTTAATTTCCAGAAGAGAGAGAGGAATGGTGCTAATCATTTAATTTTCTACAAAATAAGCATTCAATAATTGCCATACTAGTCCTTCAAATGGACAACATTAAGCTAGATCATAAACTTTTAGCAAACACAACTCGCACTTTCAGATTCAAGACAAGCACGGACCAACCCAAATGGATTAGTCTAAAGAGTACAACACTCAAACACCAACATCAAGAAGGCGAAAACAAGGTGTGAAAACACACGTTCCCCGGGACTGTGTTTGAAGCTTTGCCTGAGACTTTCATGGAAGTCTTTTTCATTTTCTTTAAAATTTCAATGGTGCTACATTCGCCTGTAAGTTTATGAGTATTTACCTCATGGGGGAAGCTCACCTTACACCTACTAATTGCATTTGTTTAAGTTTCCATGATTTCCCAGCCAATTGCCACAACATACACACAACAGGGAGGATGTTGAGTTTTCAATGCCTATCCTCAGCCATGTCCAACAGGTTTGCCAATAAGATTTGTATGAAAAACTTCATACTACTTCTCCTCCATTGATGCCACACAGAGGATGAATGGATTTTTCCCCTTTCACATGCCACGCAGAGGATGAATGGATTTGTTGCCTTTGTATCTTGCCTGAAGACTTCGAAAGGTCATGGGGAGTAAATGATATTTCTTTTTGAATTCCATGGAGGGTTATTATACCATCTTCATATGCTATTGGACATCATCACATTTGCTTAGAATTTGATTACTCATTGTCACGTAGGGGAAATCTGCAGCTCACAACACTTAGAGGATGCTGGAGCTTGTGAAGTCCATTCCACTTGCCTCATGTTTAATGTCGGGGGAAAAATGGCACAAAAATTGCCAGCATTGAATTTGTTTGAAAGTCTCCCTGTGGCTTTTCATGATGCTACGCACCACAGCAAGGGGGGAGGAAGATAGGAGACCAAAAAATGGAGGATACCACTTGAAGTTTGGAGCATTTCTTTTGGATCTCCCTGCAGCACGTGAGAAGAGGGGAGGATTGCAAAGCCACGCCACACTCCACACTCCAAACACACTCTAAACACCACACCTGCTACATTGCATTCGCTGAATTTTAAACATTTTAATGCAGAGAGTATGCTAACTGAGCATCATGTGGGGGGGTTTTTGACTGTTTGCATTTGCTGTGAATGTATTTTGTAACCTCTTTCACATGAAGTGAAACAAAAATAAAATCCTTCCCACTCCCATTTGCAAATGAAAACTATGCCACATCACATCATTGATTTGCACAAAGATCTTCTTCCAGCAAATTAGATTGAAAAATTTGAAGTTCTGGCACATTACCAAGTTGAAAATCTATTGATCTTCATTTTGGCTTATATGTTGTTGTTTAGCATCATTATCTCTTGTAGGCTAGACGGACACAAATACTCTAGCTCTTATCTTATTGTCATAATTGAAGTCACTTTGTGGCATTTTAATCACCTCAAGACAAAATGGATTTGGTCTTCATTTGTTTGGAAATTTAAATGTCTTTTCACATTTTCCACTTACCAACTTGTACTTGATTTTGAACTTTCTCTGCTCTCTCAGTGCCCAACTAGCGAATCGCAGTCAAGCCAGGTCGGGCCCCAAAGTGGGTCTGACTAAATTTTTTTTCATTTTCATGCAACTGACCCCTGGAATGCTTCACGGACCTCAAACATACCTTTGGAAATGATTGGCATCATTTTCGGATCATCAGACTGAATTTTGCAACCTTCAGGTGATTATGCCACATTTTCGCATTTAATCGCGAAGACGTAATTTTCAAACCTATCAAAACACCTTTCTGGAGCTCGCCATCTGACAGGCATGTACTTTGATATACAAGGATGACTTCTACCAAACGGTTTCTCAAGATGAGTTCTGACCGAATAGATATTAATCGACGAAAATGACAAACTAACCTTGTCGACACTGCGGACCTGATGAAGTCAATGTCCTGGCAACACATGACGCCTTTCTCAAAAATATCAAACGACCTCCGTAGGCCCTCAAATTTGAAACACAGGTACCTTTAAGTACATGTTAAAACTTAGAATTCTCAATTCAATCACTAGACTAATAGGATGCAAATGGCATGCTCACAAAAATGGCTACATTAACTGATATATCACTGAAAGTGCGGATAACTGAAAGTGATAGCTAAATGAATCCTTTTGAAAACCGATCAAACGGATTGATAGAGGCTTGAAATTTGAAACATAGCTCATCATTTATACCAGTAATAACTTGGAGCAAACATTATTGCATGACGCTTACTGAGGCAACTTTTACACTTATGCGAAACAGGGCTCCAACTAGCTATCGAAACAGGGACTAGTCAAACCACACAAACTGCAAACGGATTTGGCTATGAAAACTGAGCGAATGGATTCGTCGAGACTTGAAATTTTGTAGGCTGACTCACATTTATGCTTATAATTGAGTCCATTTTGAATTTCTTCATGACAGTCCACAGGGAAAAAGATGTAATCGCTCAAAGTAGGCTACTCAATAAAATCTGCATTTGTGTCTAAAATGCACATTCAGCTCACCCCTCAAAATGGGTACTTGATAAACTTCTTCGAACTAAACTCTGAAAGTTGCAACACACTGCATAGGCCAAATGAAAGGTGTAGGACATGAATCCCAAGCCTTACCCCCTGAAAATCAACTAGCTCCATTTTACCCTCTCTCTAACTAGGCCATTCAACTAGCTCATTTAGACACCTTTTTGACATGCAGAGCAAAAATTTGAATTGGGCCTCTAAACTTGACTCAATTTTAAATAGTCCCAACAGTGGCTCTAACTAGGGATGGTTGATTGCAAGATCAACACAAGAATCCAGATATCTTTGGTTAAGCAGACCACCCAAAACGGATCATTCTTCTCTTCTCATCTCAAAAGCAAAGGGCTTCCTTATTCTACCCAAACAGTAGGGCACTATATTGAAAACCACACAACTGAAGCAAAGCAACTATACAATATATAGAAACAAACTCACAACTGCTTATAACTACTCCACTTACAAACATTTACCTCTGTCGAAAATTTAATTCTCATCTCTTGATATCATGATCCAAACAACTGATTCATAACTGCTCCAATATATACAAATAAACTCACAACTGCTTATAACTGCTCCACTTACAAACATTTACCTCTGTTGAAAATCTGATTCTCATCTCTTGATATCATGATCCAAACAAAGGCATCTTCCAATAACAACTGAGAATAATCATATAATCAAACCTTACCATCATACTGTTGAAACAGCTGGTGTGCATGCCATTTATCTGATTCTGAACTTTGTACTCACACACTACTTCAACACAAGTAAAAACATGAGACAATTCACCATAGAGGTTTTCCCACAAGCTGCAATACACTTCACTATCCCAATCAATTCTACCATTTGCAAGGACATCATCATGCTGAACTTTAAAAGTAAAACATTCATTTTCAATATTGTAAAACTCATCATTTAAATTAATAGAATGAGGGACACTACTAACCAACTGATGCAAACAAGGAACATGAACATTTTGGTCTAGATGTGATACTTCACTATGCTGATCACACCTCACACCATCCTTGCTTATCAAACTGAAAAACTCCGCATTCTCAACATCCCATTCATGAAAAAGAATGCATACCTTTGGCAGAAGCAAATCCTCAGCTAAGTCTTTCTCATTCAGGCTTACATCTACCTAAAACACTTTCATTTGTTGTTTTAAATTATCATCACATAATCCATGCCTCTTACTTTCATCAAACAAATTTTTTACAACCCATGCTATTGCTGTTTGGAATTTCATCAGTATTATGGACTGGTTCATCATTTACAACATCTAGCTGATCAATTATCTCTTCATACAAAGGGTTAGAAACCCAATGGACAATCCCCTTATGAACATTATGACACCGAAGTGGCTGGTCCATATCTATATCAGCATTGAATAAAGCATTAGTAAAATTGCTAAAGACACCATCCATTCGATCATCATAATCATCTTCATCAGACAAAGAAGAAATTGAAACTTGGCTGGAACAATCCTCTGTGTTCCATGTTTCACATTCATGAGATTTTATCCTATGACCATCATTCTGAAAATCAAGATAATCATACTTATCTTGGCACAACTGATCTTCTTCACCAATAGAATACTCGTCATCAGCCAAAGAAAGAAAATGAACATCGCTGCAATTTACTTCATCAGATGAGTTTTTGGCATGTCCACTAAAATTTTATGTCATAAAACCATATGTCAGATCAGCATGTTCATCAAGTATACAAGCATTCAATTCACAGTCCTTTTCCGAAGAATTCTCTTCACTATATTTCAGAAGGTCTTCATCAACAGCTCGAAGGCTCTCCAACATTCGAACCTTCTTGTCCACAACTTCAAGAGCTTTCTTAAGTTCTGCAATCTTCTAGACTTGCATTGCACTTTGCTGTTCCATTTGAGATTCCGTAAAATTCTCTCCATCCATGTGTGCTATATTTTCATTGCAATCACTCATACCATCACAATTTTCTGAATTTACTTTTTGCATAACTTTCAAAATAGAAATATCATCATCATGATTACAAGAAGTGAAATTTGAAGTGAAATCTGAAAATAGATTTACTTCATCTTCAACACAATTAAGATTATCAATATCTAAGTGAGGATCAACTATTGTTTGCACTAAATAATTCTAATTTTCATCATATGGCACATTTTCGCTTGCACAAACAACAACACTTAGTAATCCCTCTCTATTTGGTATTTCAACATCAAATACATCAGTAGCATGTAAAGATTGATGGTCATCACCATCATTATTTTCATTAATATTATCCTGAAGAGATGCATGACTCACTTGGTAGTTGGCAGCAACGTAATTAGCATAACCGGCATACAAATCAAATGGTAGATATCCCTTGTATATATCAATCTCCGTATCAACATTTTCACAACACTTCCCACTGATCATTCCATCACTACTGCGAGAGACAACCAACATTAACGGCAAAGGTTCTTGACTCTCATTTAAATCTAAAACACATGCATCATCAAAACCATTCGGAACTGCAGAGTTTGATGCACCTAGACATAGAATGATTTGCTCAACTTCATATGGTATTCCACCATTGAAGGTACTTTGATAAGAAACCATAGCAAACAAAAACCTCTTAGCTATCCCAAATTTCAAATTATTTTGCATGTCCCTAGTTGTGTTAAAAGCTTCATACAAGGTTTTGGATTCTTTGTTTCTCAATAGGAAACCCATCTTCTCATCAAATGCACTCATGTAAACATCTAGACATACTTTATCATCAAGTTTATACTTTCTAGAAATTTTGGACAAAGCTTGTGAAAATCTAATATTAAATGTTGGTACCAATTCCTCTTCCCTGAATTGTATATAAGTGAATTCTTTTAGCAAGTCAAAATCACTGACCTTCTCATCGAATTGATCCATGAAATCTGAAACCAATTCTTCCCATGAGGTAATAGAATTCACTGGCAAAAAAGAGAACCAATCTCTTGCATCCTCTTTCAATGACTAAATAAACAATTTCATGCATACATCTTCTTGGCAAATTTCAAACTCTCCTATCAAATCTGAAAGTCTTTTAACATGTTGACATGCTGATTCTGATTTCTTCCCACTAAATATGGGCAAATACTTTCTAATTTCCGTGGGTATGGGATTTGGGTAAATCGGAATATCTCTGAAATTTAGAGCAACATAATGGTTCATGATGAAACTTCTCCTATTATACGGTTGTGACACTTCACTAGGCATGGCTCTATGTGGAAATACACAAGGTTGAAAATCTTTACTATTCATTTTCCTTCTTACTCCCACTAAATTATTATACAATCTTGGATAAAGAATGAAACACTTCAAGCACAAATCCTTATACTGAAACTATTCATAACATTGCTTGACATAAAGTTCTTCCACATTTGCATACTATGGAGGATAACATACACTGAATATTTTAGCAGCATAGATATGCAAATCAATTTTGAGATCCTCTCTTTCCCTCTAGACTAGTGTTGTTCACTAAATGGGAAAACGACATTACACATTCAAACTTTTAGAAGAGATCTCTTGCATTTGAAACCTCTAAAAAATACCTGGAGATTTGTAGTTGTAAGACTTGTAGATCTGGAGATTTACTTCACACTTTAGCACTGTCTTTTACATCAGAGTTGCCACCTCTTACATAGAGGATATTTTGAACAGCAAAACGCCATCCAACACTTGTTTAATTCTCTATTTCTCTTTCAATCTTGCTACAACCAATTCACTCTTCAAGACTATCACTGCATTTTTCTTCTCAAGCTTTTATGATGAAAGCACTTATCTATGAATCTGCTAATTAAACCATCTGCACCTTAATATGATTCATAAGATTATCTACTAATATTGTGAAAGTCTTTGAATACAAACTTCCTTCAAGCACCAGTACAGAGACTAGAGTCGCCACCCAATAAGGAATTGGGGAAAAATTTGCATACAGCTGCAAGGACTTGCTCACAACCAAGCAATATAACTTTTATTTGTTACTCCTTCATACAATATATGACATGTAAAACATATCATGTTATAGATCTAGAACAAGAAATATTCTCTTCACCATAAAACCACTTTCATACTCTATGCATACATAATGGATAGACTAACTAGATGAATTTTGGCAATTTCCATTCTCATGTCCCCAGCAAAGTCGACATTTTTGTTGTTCACTAAAAGTGATAACCCAAGAACACTACAAATCTTTCTATGAAATAGCCAATTTCAGTCTGCAAAACACATCAGGGCTTGGACAACATAACATAGGACCCTAATTGATCCTCCTACACTTCAAGTTCTACTAGACCTAGGGGGGGACACCCTTTTGATGCACTAAATACAACAATTAAAGACACATAACTGCATCAACACTAAGCAGATAGATCATTTCACAAGCTCACCACATCTAGAAACACATTATAGATTGGCTAGATCTGTATAAATCATAAATGAAAATAGAGCTTGGAATGAAAAGAACACACCCCTACACATAAAGGGAAATAGATTTGTCTTTTAAAATGTTGATCTGAAACCATCCCCAAACTTGCAAGACCAGTGCCTTGTTCATTGGGCAACAGAGTCACAGACAGAACTACAAATATGAATCATAGATGCAAGCTTATTTTCCTTAAACAAGATATTCATGCATCAATACCTTATATTAATGCACTATTTGATTCATTCACAAATTTATTAGATCTGGATATACATTTCATCATTCATGACTGACTATAGAATTTAAAACCTTCCTTGAAGGATACCTATGAACAGTCACACAATTTCCATAAAATTGACAAATCTTCATCCTCCTTGAGGATTCAATTTATGATAATGAAATGCATACCTAGAGACAATACTGTGAGGAGTTTACTCATGCCTGACACAAGCAAGACCTGCAACTAAAATCACATTTACAACAATGCATTGCAATCCTCTGTACCCTGAAACAAACCAAAAGCATTTACAAATTTGGGTCCTGACATTCAGAAAGTGGAAGCCATCAAATCTGGAGCATTTTCCAAATTTCTATAACCCTTACAACTGAGAAGAATTAGGAATAAGAAGAAGGGGGAAAAAAGAAAGTTTCAATCAGAACATGCCAAGTGTCCCTCCTTCTAATTGAATTTCATTCTTGACCAAATTGCTTCCGAAAAGTCTGATCTTTGCAAAAATTAACTCCATAATCGGATTCGTCATTCCGAGAGCTTTCTGAAAACATATAACACTTCATACTTTGCTCAAAAAATGAGCCCTAGGCGAATAAATCCCCATTTGTGCTCAATCATTTAAATTTTTCAATTTTTGACATAGTTGAAACTATATCATTAACTAATTTTAATTTTGATTTTTGGTTTTGATTATGCTCTGACTCTTTGCCACATGGTGGCCTTCGATTGGTTGATGGGGTTGACTGGATGCCACCTAGGATGACACCTCATCACCACCATGTCATTTGCTTTCTCATTGCCATTTGGCCGCCACGTGTACACCACCTCAGTGCCACGTCATCACCACTTAGGTGCCACCTCAGCACCATGTCATCGCCACCTCACCGGGACCTTCTTGCTGGACCGCTGATTGGACCTACCACTTGTGCGCCACCTGGCTTTCGCCATTTCACAGCCTCTAACGTTCGTGCATCTTCAATCTGGGAAACCACGCGGGCTATTGATCTCCATCTAACATGCTCACTAGTTAAGTTGCTGCATTTTCGCCATTTTTCGTTTCGCCATTTTGTAGGGCTTAACTAGCAAGCAACTTTGGCCTGTGAAATCACACGCTTTGTCAGATCGTGTCGGACCTTCTCACTATTTAAGCCGACCTTTCTCTGCAAAATTTTGCCTATTTGCCTCGGGAAGCATGCCTGCATGGGGTCCACCTAGTCGCTGCCTAGTCACCTCCTCTGTCACCTCGAGATCCGTGCTCACACATGGGCCCACCTTGGGTGCCCATACGCACCATCCATCAAAAGCCTTTAAGGCTTAGACATATTACTACTATGGAGCTTTATATTTAAACATCGAAAAAGTCCTTTCCACAGTGAATATGGGATAAAGGCTTTAAACCTGGGACT
This sequence comes from Cryptomeria japonica, assembly GCF_030272615.1. Taxonomy (NCBI): domain Eukaryota; kingdom Viridiplantae; phylum Streptophyta; class Pinopsida; order Cupressales; family Cupressaceae; genus Cryptomeria; species Cryptomeria japonica. The sequence goes on from NC_081410.1 coordinate 437,176,820, forward strand.
GCGTTTGAAGCTTTGCCTAAGACTTTCATGGAAGTCTTTTTCATTTGCTTGAAAATTTCAATGGTGCTAGATTCACTTGTAATTTTATGAGTATTTACCTCATGGGGGAAGCTCACCTTACACCTACTAATTGCATTTGTTTAAGTTTCCATGATTTCCCAGCCAATTGCCACACCATACACACAACAGGGAGGATGCTGAATTTTCAACGCCTATCCTCAACCATGTCCAACATTTTTGCCAATAAGATTTATATGAAAAACTTCATACTACTTCTCCTCCATTGATGCCATGCAGAGGATGAATGGATTTGCCCCCTTTCAAATGCCACACAGAGGATGAATGGATTTGTTGCCTTTGTATCTTGCCCGAAGACTTCGAAAGGTCATGGGGAGTAGATGATATTTCTTTTTGAATTCCATGGAGGGTTATTATACCATTTTTGTATGCTACTAGACATCATCGCATTTGCTTAGAATTTGATTACTCATTGTCACGCAGAGGAAATCTGCAGCTCACAACAATTAGAGGACGCTAGAGCTTGTGAAGTCCATTCCACTTGCCTCATGTTTAATGTTGGGGGGAGGATGGCACAAAAACTGCCAGCATTGAATTTGTTTGAAAGTCTCCCTATGGCTTTTCACCATGCTACACACCACAGCAAGGGGGGAGGAAGATAGGAGACCACAAAGTGGAGGATACCACTTGAAGTTTGGAGCATTTCTTTTGGATCTCCCTGCAGCACGTGAGAAGAGGGGAGGATTGCAAAGCCACACCACACTCCACACTCCAAACACACTCTAAACACCACGCCTGCTACATTGCATTTGCTAAATTTAAAAGATTTTAATGCAGAGAGTATGCTAACTGAGCATCATGTGGGGGGGTTTTTGACTATTTGCATTTGTTGTGAATGTATTTTGTAACCTCTTTCACATGAAGTGAAGCAAAAATAAAATCCTTCCCACTCCCATTTGCAAATGAAAACTATGCCACATCACATCATTGATTTGCACAAAGATCTTCTTCCAGCAAATTAGATTGAAAAATTTGAAGTTCTGGCACATTACCAAGTTGAAAACCTATTGATCTTCCTTTTGGCTTATATGTTGTTGTTCAACATCATTATCTCTTGTAGGCTAGACGGACACAAATACTCTAGCTCTTATGTTATTGTCATAATTGAAGTCACTTTGTGGCATTTTTATCACCTCAAGACAAAATTGATTTGGTCTTCATTTGTTTGGAAATTTAAATGTCTTTTCACATTTGTCACTTACCAACTTGCACTTGATTTTGAACTTTCTTTGCTCTCTTAGTGCCCAACTGGCGAATCGCAGTCGAGCCAGGTCGGGCCCCAAAGTGGGTCTGACTAAATTTTTTTTCATTTTCATGCAACTGACCCCTGGAATGCTTCACGGACCTCAAACGTACCTCTGGAAATGATTGGCATCATTTTTGGATCATCAGACTAAATTTTGCAATCTTCAGGTGATTACGCCACATTTTCGCATTTAATCACGAAGACGTAATTTTCAAACCTGTCAAAACACCTTTTTGGAGCTTGCCATCTGATAGGCGTGTACTCTGATATACAAGGATGACTTCTACCAAATGGTTTCTCAAGACGAATTCTGAGCGAATAGATATTAATCGGCGAAAATGACAAACTGGCTTTGTCGACACTGCGGACCTGATGAAGTCAATGTCCTGGCAACACATGACGCCTTTCACAAAAATATCAAACAACCTCCGTAGGCCCTCAAATTTGAAAAACAAGTACCTTTAAGTACATGTTAAAACTTAGAATTCTCAGTTTGATCACCAGACTAATAGGATGCAAATGGCATGCTCACAAAAATGGCTACATCAACTGATATATCACTGAAAGTGCGGATAATTGAAAATGATAGCTAAATGAATCCTTTTGAAAACCAATCAAACGGATTGATAGAGGCTTGAAATTTGAAAAGTAGCTCATCATTTATACCAGTAATAACCCAGAGAAAACATTATTGCATGACAGTTACTGAGGCAACTTTTACACTTATGCGAAACAGGGCTCCGACTAGCTGTCGAAACAGGGACTAGTCAAACCACACAAACTGCAAACGGATTTGGCTATGAAAACTGAGCGAATGGATTCGTCAAGACTTGAAATTTTGCAGTCTGAATCACATTTGTGCATAGAATTGAATCCATTTTGAATTTCTTCATGAAAATCAATAGGGAAAAATATGTAATCACTCAAAGTAGGCTACTCAATAAAATCTGCATTTGTGCCTAAAATGCACATTCAGCTCACCCCTCAAAATGGGTACTTGATAAACTTCTCCAAACTAAACTCTGAAATTTGCAACACATTGCATAGGCCAAATGAAAGGTGTAGGACATGAATCTGGAGCCTTACCCCCTAAAAATCAATTGGCTCCATTTTACCCTCTCTCTAACTAGGCCATTCAACTAACTGATTTAGGCACCTTTCTGACATGCAGAGCAAAAATTTGAATTGGGCCTCTAAACTTGACTCAATTTTAAATAGTCCCAACACAGTCAATCCCATGATTTGCTTAGAAGTAAGTGCACATAGGAAGGCTTCGAAGTCTAGCTGTGCAATCATTTTCAAGATTCTTGTCCAAGTTTGCAGGAGCAGGATTGCTAGATGCCAGATCATAAGGTGTGTATCCTTTCTTAGTGATCTCCCAAATATCCTTGCCAAGACATCTAAGATGAGTCTCCATTTGGATTTTCCATATCCCATAATTTGTTCCATCAAGCTTAGGGATTTCTCTTTCAAAAATTATTGCTGGTGGATTAGAAGTATTAGTTGCCATAGGATCTACCTCAAGTGATTAAGCTTCTACAAAAGAGGACCAAAGCTCTGATACCAATTGTTAGGATAACCAGTGGAAAACTAAGAGGGGGATTAATCAGTTGTCAACAAATTATATTAATCAAACCACTTTATAACATTTAATTGGAGCATATAAACATTGACTATCGAAATAACAAAAATAGATACCGGTAAGAAATAAAACTTAAGAATGAAACAAAGAAGTAGTACAATGCAACCAAACCACATAATACCATCACTTGTATGTGGAAAACCCAGTAAAGGGAAAAACCATGGTGGGAAGCCTACCCACACTCAGATAATACATCTGCAGAAAGTATGTGATACAATAAGGGGCCTACACATGTAGGAAGGCACACTACCTAGAGCACACTGCTCATTACAAAGGAGTCTCATTGACTAAAAAGAGGTTATAACCACCTCAATATAATAGGACAACAATCCAAAAGAATGAACTACTAGAGATAGCATCTACCATGCCTGATTACAGTCTCGGTTAAGCTCAATACTGGAGGCCTTTGACCTCTTACTGAAACCTAACTTGATCACCTATGATCGATCAAATGTCCTTCACATATGATATTTCATTCCATGACCATGAACATATATTTCATTCCCATACCATGATCTACAATGAGATCTTACATCAATTTATACCAAACCTAAGGCCTAAACCAATTGGGTCGTTCACCTACAAGATATTACAATAAGATCATTACATACATCCATATTACAATGCTATGCTATGTCAACTTTAGACCAAAACAACATTAACCAATCCATAAATCATCTCGGTAATATTTAGAGAACATGTTAAAATGATACCTATCCATAACCTAGATAGGTATCGGACATAATTTGGGTCCACCACACTAATTTGATGACTTCAATTAGTTGAGCCATGATCAAGGATTACTTTCTGCATCCTGAATTCCATCTAGAATCCATGCCAACACCACTTATGCATTCTGTCAAAGATTCTAAGTAAAAGCTCTGCTGGTAAAACCTTAAACCCTTACCGGTAACACAAGATCTTCTACTCGTAATGAACCATACAGGTAGTGTTGACATCAATGACAAAACATCAATGCAACACATAATCAATTCCTCCATATTGCGAACAATCTGCATGTCGATACATTGAGTATGGTCCCTGGTTGACTAATTGAGTATACCAGTTTGTGTGGCGGTTTGTAGCAGCATCTGCATATGACTTCTTGTTGGTATCCTTACTTACCATAAATTTCTTCTTCTCTTCACCTTCATTTGATGAAGTGAATTGTATCTCCTTATCATATGTGTCTTTGTTGTTTTAACTTTGACCTTCTTGAAAACCTAAGTCACTGGTATCTTTAGATTGCTTTTGTTTTATCAGCATCTTGTCCAGGGCTTGAGTGCTGCCTTCATATTTGCTTCTCACTTTTATTTCTTCCTGAATTTTCTCTAATTCCTTTTGGAGTTTCACTATTTTTGCTTCCAAATTTTGATGTTCTTTTTCCTTTTCACTCAGACCAGTGCTAGTGACTCCACACATCCTCTTTGCCTCTTCCAACTAGAGTTTTAGATCTGCAATAGTTTTCTTGGACTCTTCAAGCGATTCCTCCAACAACTCTTGTTCTTCAGCTGCAACCTTTTTTACCTTCTTTAAGTCTCTTCTTGTTTTCTTTAGCTCATCTAAGGCACTAATGAGCTCTGCTTCAAGATCTACTTCTCCTTCTTTCTCCTCCTCTTCTACTTCTTTAGGTACCGAAACCTCTTGAGCCATGAAAAGGTTTTCTCTTGCTTCATCTCCACTGTAGCAGTCATCTAAGGCACTTTCATCATCTATGGTATCATTTTCATGTGTGTCAAGACTGCTCTTTTTCCAGTAGCCTCTTCTACCATGCTGGTAGACATTCTTCTTCCTATCCTTACTATATGATCTTCTACCACTTGATTGATCTTCTTCATTCTTATCATGATAAAGATATTTAGCAGCAAAATGTCCAATCTTTCCATAGTTGAAACATTTAAAAGGAATCTTGCCTTTGTATTTTTCTAAACAAGTCTTGAGTCTTATGACAAAGTTTGCCATGATGTCATCAGAGTCTTCACCGGTTGCATCATGAGAAGATTCTTCTTTTCCTTTTCTTGATGTCTTGAATGTAGCTTCTTTCTTCACAGCACTAGTACTGACAGTCTTCATCTCATAAGCAATTAGGGATCCATACAACTCATCCATAGTAAGGACTTTCATATCTTTTGCTTCTTCTACTGCTAAGACCTTTGTATCATACTTAGATTTAAGAGATCTAATTACTTTCATCACTACCACCTCATCTTTTATTTCTTCTCCAAGCCCTCTAATGGTTTTTGTTGTTTCATCAACCCTTTAGAGATAGTTAGCAATCTTCTCTTCATCTCTCATTTTCAAACCCTCAAGTTGTGCTCTCAATGTATGCAACTTGGCTTCCTTGACCTTAGCATCACCTTCAAATATCTTCTGCAACTTATCGCAAGTTTCCTTGGCAGAGGAGTAGTGCATAACTTTAAAAAACTCATTATCAGACAACCCACTAAGAAGGGAATTCTTATCTTGAGCATTGTTCTCATACTCCCTTTTAGCATCTAGATCAGTAGGGAGATTATTAGGGACTGTATACCCATTCACAACCGATATCCATACATCACAACCTAGAGAGGACAAATAGGTTTCCATTCTACTACTCCAAAAGGCATAGTTGACACCATCAAACATAGGGGCTCTTGAGGAGGTGGATTCATTTCTTCCCATTGTGAACACTTGATAGGATCTACCCAAGCTAGAGAATGCTTTTGACAAAAAAGGGTACCTATGCTCTGATACAAATTGTTGGACATAATGGATCACTGAGAGGTAGGTGAATAAATGATTTAAACACTTTTGATCATAAAGAAGATACGGGTATTATACAAAACAAACTTAGTGCTAATCCATAGCTCAAATAGTGCAAACAAGGTGCGTGAATGGGCTTGCTAAAACATTAACATAACACATGCACAAAAATGCATCACAGAACACCAGATATATACAAGGAAAACCCAATGTGGGAAAAATCTTGGTGAGAATAGTTGTTGGAGATCTTCTACTCCGATCTAGCCTCACAATAAATCTTTGATTATAATTTTTAGGGCACCAACCCAAGGAGCACCAGCTCAAAGGAGCACCAAACCCTGCATAATTTATTGGCTACAACCTAAAGGAGCTACAACCCTTCCACTAAGATTAGACTTAGTGAAAAAAATATAAAACTCAGTTATACAAATGAAATCACTATTGCAAATGAAGTTATGAAACCTTACAAAAATCTCCTTTGTCGGTTTCACCCTTACCGGTCAGTATTCTCTCCACCTACTCTACAACTTGACTTTTTTGATAACTTTTCTAAATCCCCTCTCACAATGTCTTCACCCTTTCAACTCACACTTGATCACTCTTAATTAGGTATAGCTTATGCTGATTTGTCTCCTTTGTGTTCAATGCACACTCCACCAGTTGTTCCTTACATCAGTTTACTCTGCTTCTCCTTATCGATCTATTCTTCACTCATAAACACTTGAAATGTTTATCTCTTTGGCTCTCAGACAAAAATTTCACACTCGCCTTTTGTCTGCAGTAGCAACAATCACAGTCTCAAGTCATCATATTTAAACTTGATCTTTCCTGCCAAGAATGAAATCAAACTTAGGGCAGTTAGCGTTTCCTTTACCCAACAAAATATGCATGAGATCTAATCCAATCTAACTTGGATCTATCACCTTTACTCGAGGAATGCATCTGTATGCATTTTCCATTATCCAATGCATATTTTATAAAGATAGCAATCTCATCCATGATTTTCTACCTTGAAATCTGTCGACTCATTTACAATCCTGCTATTTCCTTCTCAAGGTCATCTTACAGTCTTATTTCTTTGCTTCGATCTAGGTGCCAACTACTCCATGATCTTTCTTTGTCATTTTTTCTTCCTCGAGCCACATCAGTCAGTTATCATCCCGTGATTTGTGGTTGTTTCATTAATGTCGACTTAGCTGTTTGAACAACCATGTCAATGGAAACTTCACGGACCTCTACATGATTGCCACCTCAGCTCCACATGGCATCACATCAATCACACACTCATCTCACCGATACAAAGTTAGTTTACACTTGAACAATCACCAAATTCATACTGGTACAAGCCCTTACTGGTGAGTCCTACTGCTCCTACGTACTAACCGATGGCGCACACTACACTGGTAGTAAATCTTCACCTTTGGTAGTTTGTGATCATTTTAACATTTTACCTCTTCATCATAAATAGGTAGCCAATCTCCATACTGGTTTATGCTCTACCATTTATCACTCAACATGCTAACACACACATGCATCTCACCTCATACTGGTGAAGTCACTAATAGCCTCAATAACTACTTGTCTTCCACCATACCGGTTGACAAGCCTTCATGTTAATCTTGTCAATACCTTATTTGTCTTTCACCATATTGGTTCACTCTTTTTATACAGGATGACATACCTCTATCGGTGGCCTTCTTGCAATATCGGTTGACATCAATGACAACTCAATGCCAACAACTATCCCATGACCAAGAAGCTTAGTAGAAGATTTCCTTGTGGGATAATAAGAAGGCAGAAGTGTGAGGTTATCCCATCATCCCGTGGCATGTTATACATGTGTAAGGTAACCATGTAGGTTAACATTTGTGCAAAGAAAAAGATGTTCACCACCATCCTGCGACATATTATTTGCAAGTAATATAACCCTGCAAGGTAACAATTAACAAAGGCAAATAAAGCACCCTTCTATCCCGCACCGTGCAAACTTGGAGAGAGATGGTCGTACAAGGTAAAAATAACAAAGGGAATAGATGGATCCCGCTAGCCCGCATGGGTAAGATGGTATGAGAGGAAATGATGTAGGATAAGGAAAATGGTAGAAGGCGCGTTATCCTACAAGCCTGAATGGAGGAAAAGTTGTTCTTTCACGATGTGTATAACATGCATGTTATGCTACCTGCGGAACACATTTGCATAGAACGTGAATCCAAAGTAGATTTTGCTCACATGTGGGCCTATTGTGTGCAGGAGGAGTTGTTGATGGGTCCCAACATCTACAATGTGGCTATTAACATGTGAATATTGAGTGGACAAATTAAAATCATTCCTTTGTTGGGTTGGACATTGAATTTGCAAGATGTATTTATATCAAAGAATATTTCTTATTTGTTCAAAAAGTTAAAAGAGGGAAAAGAGTTATTAGTAGGATCTTTTCATTCAAATCTTATTTTGGAGGGAAATCCTCTGAGGAATGTAGTTTCTAGAAGGGATGTCCAGTTGGAATAGCCTGTTACATTTTGGAGGGAAAAATTTTCAAGAATGTGACTACCATCATGAAAAATAGATTGAATTAGTTGTTGTATATTGTTGCTACTAGGATATGTTGTTGTCATTGATGTCAACATATTCTTGTTTATCTGGTGATTTCTGATTAGTTTCTTGTGTTGGTGATTATGTATTTGAGTATTTTTAAAGGTCTTATATCATTTCTGATTGGTTTCAATGAACCGGTAATTTGATTGTTCATGTTTCATGAACTAGTTGATGGTTTGGTATTCTGATCAGTGCTTTAAAGAGTTCAATATATCCTCTAATATATTCCTAAATGATTAGATTGTACTATGCAATTTTGGGAGCTTTTTCTGAATATTCATGAGTATCTTCATGTCACATGGTTCGTGATTTAGAGTCGTGCAAGTTATATTTTCTCATGTTAGTTGCTATTGTTCATTTTTTCCTGAGTTTATGTTGCTAATCGATGGAGTTTTGAAAAGTGGTGTTGATGCAGCTATTGAGATTGATCCTAAAATGTTTTTGGTGTTTCTTAATCATGTCCTATTTGGTTTGGTGATCTTCATTGGTCACTGTGTGTGGTTTTGGCAACCAGTGATGTTGTTCATGCTATATGAGTCACATTTTATGGTGTAGCATGTTGCAATTGATCTTGGAGATATTTTATATGGTGTAGCATATTGGAGAATTTCATTTGGGTCCATGTTATGTGATTTATGTCATAATATTGGTCTAGTGGTTGATATTTGTATCGGGTGATTAGATTCATATTATTTAGTATTTTGGTTGAGTTGACCTTACTCTAAGGTTGATGATTTTGGTGACTGCTATATGTAGGTGCATCACTTATGTATTTTCAGTATTGGTGGTGTGTCTATGTTATCAGAGAAGTTGTTTGTGCAAGCTACAATGATTCTATCCTTCGGTGTTGAGTTTGAGTAGAGATTGAAGTGTTGCAGATTGTTGTTCTTAACTGGAACTGTAATCTGGGATTTGGAGATGCTATTTCTTTAGTTCATGTAATTTGGATTGTTGTCCACTTATTTATTTTAGTTATTGAGACTTCCTTGTAAGGTAGTGAACCTTCCCTGAGGTTTGTAGCCTTCTAATCTTTTGTATTTGAGTAGTACCATTTCATTATGGGTAGGGTACCATCATGGTTTTTTCCTTAACCGGTTTTTCCACATCAAAATGTTGGTGTTATGTGTTGTGTTGTTAATGTGTTCATCTTTTCTATTACTGTAGTTGAGTAGATCTATTTTTATGATTAAGTTTTGGTTTATCGATGACAATTGATTCACTCCCCCTATTAGTTATCTCTTCTTATTGCTGCTAACAATTGGTATTAGAGCTAGATTCTCCAAAAGAAGTTTTCCCACTTGAGGAAATCTGAGATGGCAGCTGGAAGTGGAAGTGCTATCTTTAAGAAGGAGAGTCTGAGATTTGATGGAACTAACTATACTATATGGAAGAACCAGATGGAAGTGTAGTTGGGATGTCTTGGAGAAGATTACTGGAATATTACAAAGAACTCTTACACTGTTCCTCTGAATGGTCTGGTTACTGCTAATGAGATCAAGCAGACAGAGAATAACATTAGAGTGAAGGAAGCCTTGTTGAGTGCCTTAATAGATTTTGAGAGGACTAATGTGATGGAATTGGAGACTGCACATAAAATATAGGAAAATATTGAGACCTTGCATGAAGGAGATAAACATGTCAAAGTTGCCAAGTGGTAGAGACTAAAAAGGAAATATGAGTTGCTAAAGATGAGCGAAGATGAAAACATTCATACTTTTATGGATAAGGAAAATGAGCTTGTTTTTAATATCAGGTGTGCTGGTGGAACTCTTGAATAAGATGAGATTGTTGGTAAGGTGCAAAGATCTTTACTAGATGCTTACAAGCATAAGGTATCTGCTATTGAAGAGATTAGGGCTATATCTATTGTGACCAGAGATATGCTAGTTGGAAAGATTTCTACATTTGAGTTGAGCGAGTTTGAAGAATCACATGGGAAGATTGAGACTACATTTAGAGCATCTGTATTTGGGAAGCAGAGATATGATTTGGGAAACAATACAAGTAGAAAATCTTGGTATGAGAAAGAAAGAAGAGAAATGGAAGAGAAAGAAAAGGAACTAGAGGAACTTGAAGCCTTGATTGCTCAGAGATTTCCTAAAGGTGCTAGTAAGTATGATGGTAAATTACCTTGAAATATTTCTATTGAAATATGATAGGACATTTTTCTTCTAGATGTCCGAAAAGGTATTCTAAGTATGATAGACATGATAGATATGAAAGAAATTATAGATATGATAAGGATTCAAAGTTTTATAAACCTTATAGATCTAACCAGAAGCATAGATATCAGAAGAATTGTTATTATGATGTTGATGAAGGTATAACAGATGATGAGTCTAACAATGGTAATTCAAGAGATGAGATTGGATTCATTGTCATTAGAGAAGATGGACTAATACCTGCTGATCTTGCAAGTTGTTCTACTGAGGAGAAAGCTCTAGCCGCTAGTGTTGAAGAGAAAGATGAGTGGGTGATTAACAATGGTTGTTCACATCATATGATAAGTGACATGAGAAAAATTTTCTACTACTTATCAAGTTGCCATTAGTTTTATGTTCAAAGTTATTCTATATACTCTAGTCGGTTATGTCTACTGAGATATTTAGTCGGTATGAACAGTCAAGTCAGTTATAGAAGAAAGTACTCTCAGAGTGTAGTATACACTGAGCTATCTACCAAGTATCATTCCATGCCTATTGAGCAGCAAAGATGACACACCGAGTTGCTATACACTGAGTGAAATGTGTTACCAGATTCATTGAACCTAGACATACATATGAAAACGTGTTACAAGATCGAGGTACATAGAACCATTATCACATTGGAAATTGCACTTAAAGATTGTGTATGATTTTGAGGTCATCTAACCAATGAAATATTTTGCATGGTTATTCATTTGAGAAATCATGTTTGTGAGATCGAAGCAATGAATGGATCACTGACATAAGAGATCTATTTATACAACATGGATTAAGATTAGAAATATACATGTAGCATGACAGAAAGGAATATATAGAAATATATGAAGCAAGACATGTAAAAGCACTAAGTGTTATGACTGTTATAGAGACATAGAGGTCACTGAGAAGGATTTCAGAGATAAGTCAAAGAACAGAGTAAATAGAAGGGTTTACCGAGCTACTATATGGGTTACTGAGGTATGCTATAAGCAAGGTAATCTTATTCTAAGCACATAGAATCTGCTATAACATTCCAGATGTAAAGTTGTAGATATTTGTATTGATTTTATTGTAATATTTTGAAGTTGTAAGAGAAACCTTTAATAGGGTAAAAGACTCTAATCAAGTCTATAAATTGTAAAGCCTCTAACCAGGTGCAACATTTAGTTTAAGTGTTGTAAAATCTTATAGCAAGGTAGATCTAACAGATCTTGTTACTCCTAATAGGGTAAGCTATCAAAAATAGATAAACATGTAGCTCTAACTAAGCAACCTTTATTATTGCAGTAGTGAAGTTGTGGGTGCCATCCCCACCGCAGTTTTTCTCTCTAACCAAGAGTTTCTATGTAACCAAAATATATGTGTTATGGAGTGATTCATGTATGATTGTTATCTATTTGTTTTAGCTTTATATTATGTTATTGCACTATTCGGTTTATGCATAATATTAAAGTTATTTTTGAAGAAAAGATTTGGAGTACTGATTCACCCCTCCCCTCTTAGTACATTAGCTTTCCATATTGGGCCTAACAATTGGTATCAGAGCTTCAATCTTGGAAAAGGGTTTAACTACCTAAAGAGAAAGATCTTATCAATGGAAGGCTATAAACAATCTCGGAGAATTGTGTATCTCCAAGAAGAGCTGGATCATGCTAATCAAGTGATTGCAGATGTGCAAAGGCAAATGCAAAAATCTCTGAAAGTGAGAAGAAGATTATCTAATGATTTGTAGGACTCTCAAGAGTTAGTGGAACAACTTGAGACATCATCCAAGAATAGTATATCTGAAGAGACTGAAGAATTGATTGGAGTATTGAAAGAAAAGAACAAAGCACTGGCTGATCAACTAAAAGCAATGAAAAGAGAACATGAACATTTTAGCACATAGATGACTGAAAATCTTGATGCATTGAGGATAGCTGAGGATAAAGTAAGAGATCTAGAAAGAGTGAAACAACAACTTGAAGTCTTAGTATCTGATAAGAATAATGAAATCACAAGGATGACTAGAATTCAACAAAACCTGTCAGGTCAACTAGGTTATGCACATCATGAAACAAATCTGAAAGATGATGAGAATCAAGCATTGAAACTTGAAGTATCATGGTTGACCGATGAACTTGAAACAGAGAAGAAATCCAAAGAAACACTGAAGAAGAGTTATGAAGCATCAAAGATGTTGGATGAGCAGCTGAATACAAGAATACCCAACAAAGATGCAGGACTCAGTTACAAAAGAAAAGACTCTACCGAGAAGGGAATTCATACTACCGAGAGATGAGAATCATCAAAGCAAGCTGGAAACAAGAATAACATCAAAAGAAAGAAGCCTATTTGCAACTACTATGGAAATCAAGGTCACACTGCCAACATATGCCAAATCAGAAAAGGTAAGCAACCGAATGTCACTAAGTCCAATGATTATTGTTACAATTGCAATAAATATGGTCACACATCTAATCAATGTAGGACAAAGTCTATTAACAATTATCAGAAGGAAAAATTCAAAGGGTTTTGTAAAAACTGCAATAGATATGGACATACTACCGAGAAGTGTTGGTTTAAGCAAAAGAACTATATGTGGTCTCCACACTGAGCAAATGCTAGAGGTTACCAAACTCACACAAATTCTTACCAACAATATTTTGCAGTACCATAGGATTAAAATAGAAGGATATGGTGTGAATGTTGTGGAAGATATGGACATATAAGTGCCAACTGCTTTATAAGGTTTGGAATGAACAACCGAAGATCATGGAGAAATCTTGGTATGGCATGTTTTCATTGTCACAAAGTTGGATACTTAGCTGGAGATTGCAGAGATCAACCTAGAAAAGACACTGAGGAAATAAAAGAAAAATTAAAGATGATTTGGAAAAAGAAGGAAATTGTCTCAAATGAAGAAAGCACCTTACCTACCGAGTTAGGTGCTCCTATTCCAAATTAATCAGTAATGGTATGAAGGGACTACATTTTCTCAAGGTTAAATCTTAACAGTTCCTATTCTATTATGTACTTAATTCAAAATCTGCATAATTAAGATGTATTAGTAAGTTTGAAATTCTATCAAAGTCTTTTGGAGCACTTTATAGGAAACCTGTCTAGTCAGTGAATACAGGAAACCTGTCTAGTTAGTGAATGAAGGAAGTTTGGTTACTCGGTTAAAGCAAAAAAAAGGAAAGAAAGATAAGTGGAACTGAGTGCATTTAATGTTTTTGACCTAACCCGCACGGAGCCCGATAAGGTATATTGTGTACTTAAATCATTTTCGCGGTCATTTTTACTTACCAAGTTTTCAAGAGAGCAGAGCAAAGTGAATCTAAGGTGATCAAACCTCCTACAAAGCAAATTCAAGGTATTTACATCAATATCAATGCATTGTTAAGCTGGTTTACTAATCTTATCAAGTTGCTATTATTTGCTAAGTATAAAGCATCTGCCATTTGAAAATCCTGAAACCCTACGGATCCTTTGTTAGCTTTTATCTGAAATCTACAATGGCATCTAAGATCCAAGATCCCATCATTGTTAAGAATGTTGAGAAGCCCTCTCTAAAATATTCTTTAACTCCCAAAGTTGCTTCTGAATCGGATGACAAAACCACATTTTCACTCATCCCGAATAGAGTGTTATTAGTCGAGGATGTGAGATTCTTCACCAAAGTTGTGTTGAAGAACTCGGTCATGTTGAAATCAAAGATACCTATGATGAGTTGTGTACTGATGGTAAATTAAATAGCAAGTATGAGCACATTATGATCAAGAGATTAACTAAAGCCCTAACCTATCCCCGTGTGTTCAAACCCCAGTGGGTCAAGTTTTTTCTGAGCAGAGTTCACGATGATTTCATGTGGCTAGAAGAGAAACCATTTAAGATTACCAAGGAAATCATTCATCTGATTACTGGTTACCCCATTTATGATCATGCCCGAGCCCAAAAGATGATATCATAGAAGGAATTGATCAATTTAACCAGAGTGGAATCTGATTGCAGAGGACTAAAATTGAACAATGTCACTGATGAAGAACTAAAATGTGCCATTAGAGTAATAGGATACTATTTCTTCTAATCGGCAAGGGAAAACAGTGTACCCTGTGTAGCAGTAGACCTAGCATACAAAATTGTGAAAAAGGGAATGAAAATTGATCTATGTGAGGTGTTGTTGAAGAACCTGTTTAAGAATCTGAACGCCATCAGGAAGCCGAAGAAGAACAACTCAGCTAATACACTAAAGTTTGGATCATTACTTGTATGCATGTTTTTCTATTTTGAAAAATTCTTTCCATCAGTCGGTAAAGTTGTTTGAGAACTACACCGACCAATCACCCATCAGATCAATGACTTCATTAAGAAGTTAGGTGATAATTTTAATGATATTATGGATGATTAATTTAGTAAATTTTAAGAGAAGATGCATAACAGATATCGAATTCCACCCCAGCTAGTGGAGAAATACAAAAATGACATATGTTTTGAAGTAGACACTGATTACTGTTATGTGAATGTCGTGGAATTGAGAACTCAATCTTTATCACCTATGGGTTACGAGATTGATTTTGACATCACACAACAACAAATTGATGCATTTCTCACATTACCGAGGCATGCTACCGAGCTGAGGTATGTAACCTATGAGGAAGTGAAGGAAAAGGTAAAGATGAGCATTGTAGTACCCAAAGCTACAAGAAAGGCTACAAAGATGATAAAGGAATTGTCAAAGAAATTCAGAGAAGACTCTTCCTCCACACCTATCAAAGGCACTATAACTATTACCGAAGAGGAATCTAAAGCCCAAGAGCTAGCTATAACACTGAGCACTGAATTGCCTAAGGGTAAAGTGTTGAAAAGAAAGAAACTGGATTCATCAAAGGCCTCACCGACTCCTCCAGTAAAGGGATCTAACACTAGATCATTTGCAGCTTCACCAAGTAAGAAAACAAAAAGTGTTACTATTCCTAAGGTAACAAAAACATACAAGAAATCTACTCAGAGACTCATTTTGGCAAAAGAGTCTAGTGATACCGAATTTGAGGATGCAAGCAAATTTCAGATTGTCAAGAGAAAGAAGGTAAATGTACATAGTGTTGAAAACTTCTATGCTAATCTAAAAGAGTATGGTGGATTTGGATCATTTAGATATGCTAAGTATGAAACCAGAAATAATGATGAAAAGAGACAAATTAAAGAAGCTTTCATCTACACACTTCTAAAATTCCAGTTAGCTCCATTGGAACTATCTAAGTCACTTCCAAATGAACTATATTTACATATTGATAATAGGTGGAAGTATGCAATGGACTCAGAGAAACAAATCAAAGAAAGAATTCTGGTACATCTCTTTTCTGACATGTCAGTAGCTGAAATAAAAGAACATCTAACAACCTACAACTCAAAGTTTCTTGTCAAACAAAGAGCCTTAAAACTGATGAATGGTCTGTATATTGAAGTGGAAAATGAGACAAAAGCAAAGTGGCAGGAAATATTTAAAATCAAGGATGCCGGTGAGCAAGCTACAATTGAAATTGTTGATGTCACCGAGCAAGATCCTGATGTTACTGAGCAAGACCCTGCTGACACCATTCAAATAGATGAAGATATCATGGATACAGAGGCACCAAAACAAGAAATGATAGAAGGCAGTGCATATGCAAAACTTGTATCCAGTGAATCAGTCTTGGAACAAGTTCAACTTTATCCACCGGGTAATCAACCTGTCTCAACTGAAACCCCTCAGGATACGGACCAAGGCACCGAAGGTCACAAGTCTACAGTAGGAGAAGGTACTACTCAAGAATAGACGTCTCAAGCACCTTCTAGAACTGAAAATGTTGCAATTAAGACATCGAGTACTGAGACACCAAAGCACACTACAGAGGCTAAAGAAACTGACCAAAGTGTTGCCTCTACCGAGCAACCTACCGAGGGTCATCAAGCCTCACAAGCCATTGTCTTAGTTCCATCGGTGAAAGGTAAAGAAAAGAAGATGAAAAAGCATAGTTTTAAAGTTGATTTGTCAAAACCAATAGTGTTGCCCAATGTAGATATATTAAAATTAAAGGGGCAAGCACTCATTGATTTCGGTGAACTATGCAAAGCTAAGACCGAACAAGAGAAGCAAATGGCAATTCAAAAGAAAAATAAAGTACTTCAGAAGGTGAAAGCACTCTTAATAGATATGCTACCTGAAGCTACATTGTCAACAAATACGGCCATCCGCATTCAATTGGATGAACTCCTAACAAAGATAGAGACATCTAGAGTAGATGTATTAGAATATTTGAGCAAGCTAAAAGACAAGGAGCTCACTACAAAAATAATAGAAGAGGTATAGAAAGCTATAGCTATTGGCAAAGTTAAACTTGTCAAATTTATTGCTGAGTTGACTCCTCAACTCAAGCACATTCTTTATTTATTTCAAAAACTCTACACATTTTCTTTATTCATTAAAGACATCAAAAATAAAATAGCAGCAATTGAGAAAGAGATCACCGTTCTCTCACATAAGTTGACCACATAGCCAAATTCAGTTCAGAATTTTTATACAAAACTACAACAACTCATGGCTCAACAATTAGACCTAAGAAATGAAGAACAAAACATTAGGATGGACATAATGACACTTTAGATGTTATTCCTTCCTCATCTTTCATCCATCCAAGAACAGATTAACCGAGCCACCTCCTTATCTACTACACAAGAGGGAAGCACTCTAGATGGGTTAATCTCATTATTGGCTGATATTCAAGCACATAATTCTTTAATGGATAGTGTAAAGGATGCCCTCTCTATCACTCTCAGCAAAGCATGGACCAAGTACAAATCCATTTTTGACCAGTTGCCTCCACCAAATGGTAACTAAGTCTTGATTTTTGTCAAAAAAGGGGGAGTGATACAGTATTAAGAGAGTGATATAGTATTCAAAGTATCAAACAAAAGGAGTTTATTATACAGGGGGAGTATACCGAGCAGAGTAAGTAGAGTATCTAAGTGCAGTGAATAGAGTAGTAAATAGTAACGAGCACAACACATAGAACATTGATCACCAAGTATGTAAAATCAAAGTTTTGTACAATATATTGAAAAGGGGAGGATATCTGGATTTATTGTTTTATTGACTATTGTATATACTGTCAGTATAGTCAAATTTTGCAAGTATATAGATTATTGAGTTATAACTTTGAAAGTAGTTTTTGTCAAACATATCAACTAATGTCAAAAGGGGAAATTGTTACTACTTATCAAGTTGCCATTAGTTTTATGTTCAAAGTTACTCTATATACTCTATCGGTTATCTCTACTAAGATATTTAGTCGGTATGAATAGTCCAGTCAGTTATAGAAGAAAGTAGTCTCAAAGTGTAGTATACACTAAGCTATCTACTGAGTATCATTCCATTTCTACCGAGCAACAAAGATGACACACCGAGTTGTTATACACCGAGTGAAATGTGTTACCAAATTCATTGAACTTGGACATACATATGAAAACGTGTTACAAGATCGAGGTACATAGAACCGTTATCACATTGGAAATTGCACTTAAAGATTGTGTATGATTTTGAGGTCATCTAACCAATGAAATATTTTGTATGGTTATTCATTCGAGAAATCATGTTTGTAAGATCGAAGCAATGAATGGATCACCGACATAAGAGATCTATTTATACAACATGGATTAAGATTAGAAATATACATGTAGCATGACAGAAAGGAATATATAGAAATATATGAAGCAAGACATGTGAAAGCACTAAGTGTTATGACTGTTACAGAGACACAGAGGTCACCAAGAAGGATTTCAGAGAACAGTCAAAGAATAGAGTAAACAGAAGGGTTTACCAAGTTACTATATGGGTTACCGAGGTATGCTAGAAGCAAGGTAATCTTATTCTAAGCACATAGAATCTGCTATAACATTCCAGATGTAAAGTTCCACATATTTGTAATGATTTTATTATAATATTTTGAAGTTGTAAGAGAAACCTTTAACAGGGTAAAAGACTCTAATCAAGTCTATAAATTGTAAAGCCTCTAACCAGGTGCAACATTTAGTTTAAGTGTTGTAAAATCCTTTAGCAAGGTAGATATAACAAATTTTGTTACTCCTAACAGGGTAAGCTATCAGAAATAGCTAAACATGTAACTCTAACTGAGCAACCTTTATTATTGCAGTAGTGAAGTTGTGGGTGCCATCCCCACCACAGTTTCTCTCTAACCAAGAGTTTTTGCGTAACCAAAATATATGTGTTATGGAGTGAATCATGTATGATTGTAATCTATTTGTTTTAGCTTTATATTATGTTATTGCACTATTCGGTTTATGCATAATAGTAAAGTTATTGTTGAAGAAATTTTTTGGACTATTCGGTTTATGCATAACAGTAAAGTTATTGTTGAAGAAAAGTTTTGGAGTACTGATTCACCCCTCCCCTCTCAATACATTAGCTTTCCGTATTGGGCCTAACAAATTTGTTAATATGGAGAAGTATGATGGAGGTATAGTGATATTTGGATGTGATCAAGCTTGTGTGAGCCATGGTAGAGGTTCTATTTCCTTTGATGGTAGGATTAATTCTAATGATGTCTTATATGTTTAAGGTTTGAAGCATAATATTTTGACTATTGGAAATATGGTTGACAAGGGATATAATCTACAATTCAAAAATGGATAGTGAAAGATCCTTAATGCATCAAGTGTTTAAATTGCAACCGGTACTCAGACAAAAGGTAATATCATTCATTTGAATACTAATGAGAAAATTTTCTTGATTGCTCAGATTAATGAAAGTTAGTTGTGGCATAGGAGAATGTGTCATGTTAATTTTGATTCATTGATTAAGATTAGTAATAGTTAGGATGTTAGATATTTTCCTAAGATTATCAAGCCTACTAATCCGGTGTGTAAAGATTGTCAAATGGAAAAGCAAACAAGAGTATCTTTTAAGAGTAAGCATTATTCATCTAATGGATTATTAGATCTTGTGCATACTGACCTATGTGGACCTACAATTGTAAGAAGTATATAGGGTAAAAAATATTTCATGCTATTCATTGATGATTATTCTAGGATGGTATGGGTTGCCTTTTTTTAAGGAAAAGTTAGAAGTGCTAGAAAAGTTCAAAATATTCAAATCTAAGGTTGAGACTAAGTCTAGATTGAAGCTGGAATGTTTGAGATCTAATAAAGGAGGTGAATTATACTTCGGTGAGTTTGCCTCTTTTTATGTGAAGCATGGAATCAGAAGATAGTTATTAGCCCCTAGAACCCCTCAGTAGAGTGGAGTTGTTCAAAGGAAGAATAAGACTATTTTTGATGCTTCAAGGACAATGTTCAATGAAGGAAATGTGGCAAAGATCTCCTGGAGAGAAGCTGTTAAGACTGTTGTATACACATTTAACTGGGTGCATATAAAAGTTTATGCATATTGGGCAGGTGATGTTGATGATCAAAAGAGTACCTCCAATGGTGCATTCTTTCTTGGGAAGAAGTTGGTTTCATGGGAAAGTAAGAAGAAAGATTTTTTTCCTTTATCTAGAACTGAAGCTGAGTATATTGATGTTGCTTTTAATTGTACTTAGGTGGTTTGGATGAAGCAAATATTGAAAGATATCAGATTTGTGTATGATCTGCCTACTGTTATCTACTGTGACAATTATAGTGCTATTAATATGTCCAAGAATTCAGTGCAACATTAAAAGACTTAAGTATATATCTATCAAGCATCATTTCTTGAAAGAGAAGGTGAGTGTGAAAGAAGTAAAATTGGAGTATGTGTAATAACCCACCATAATTAACTCAAAAAAATTGACCATTCTTTTTTTTTTGTGTTTAATTTAATCGTTGTGTTTGATTCAATTGCATACTCTGGGTATCCATCCATTTGGATTAGTCATTCATCCATCCAGGATGAGCATCTAACCATACAGGTTAGGCATTTGTCCATATGGGACATAAGATTTTATCTATCCAATACGGGATAGGCATCTACCCATACGGGGTAGGCATCTATCCAACCGGGATAGAAGGTGCTCTGGCCAGAGACTTAGACTCATCGGGACCATTCGGGTCCTGAGACACTCGCTAAGTACTACACTCTTCTAATAGAAGTGCACCGAGGTCGCCGTCCTTAGGAGTAATTGAATAACATAATACAAGCTTGAATTCCACCTCAGAATTTGGCTTAAAGCCTCGAGAAGTCAAACGAATCCATATGGGATTCCTTCTGAGTATGCATTGGATTACTTTTTCCAATTTTAATTATCTTATCTTTCAAAATAAGATTCTTACTCGATCTTTCTTTTCCAAGCCTAGACCCCACCCACGAATGCCTGAGTATGAGGGACAACTCCATCCCAAGACTACCTACATACCCACTTCGGCAAGGGATCAAGGCGTAAAGTATGTAGTTCTATTTTCTACTCTATGGTTTGATGTAAACTAATTAGTGGGTACACAACCCTTTCTAGGGTCAATGTCCCAAACAGTTTCTTTGCGGTTGCTAC
Source organism: Cryptomeria japonica (assembly GCF_030272615.1). Taxonomy (NCBI): domain Eukaryota; kingdom Viridiplantae; phylum Streptophyta; class Pinopsida; order Cupressales; family Cupressaceae; genus Cryptomeria; species Cryptomeria japonica. The sequence continues at coordinate 437,197,808 of NC_081410.1, forward strand.
CCACGATGGTAGCGCTTAAGCAAAGGCTCAAGATGGCCTATTGCTTATGGCCTAAAACAACTAGATCCTAATTCTTATCATGAGTGTCACCCTTGACCAATTGCCAATTGACAACAAATCTTCGAGATTTAATCAACTTCATAAAAGTATTTCACTCAACATCCCTATAGGGGTTTACTATAGTTTAACTCAATGGATGAAAGATCATTTTAGAATTATCTTATTAAATTATCTATCCAAGGGGGATTACCCGCCCCTTGGATTTTAACCTCCAAGTGTCCCTTATTACTCCCCAATGATTTATAAGGACTATGCCATAGACGTCGTTGATGTAGCTTTATTAGGCGTTAAGTGCAAAAGTTCAACAAGATGACATTACCCGTAAGCTTGACCCAGAGGCACCGTATATACCGAACGCTACTAGGTTTTGGTTTCCATCTTCCTTTATTTAGTTTTCTAACTAAGGAGCTATGAAAAAATCATGCTTGAAAATAATTACTAATTGAATGTGCATAATTTTAATTGATTGAAATAACTACTTGAGGAGTTACGTAGAATAAAAACCATAACTTGAAATATAACTTGCATATTAATAATTACATGTGTACTTGCATGGAGATGATAACGTCAATAAAAGTAATTAATCTATAAGTAATTTGCATGATATAAGAATAGTGTAACTTGCATGTATGATTAATCAATCCAAAAATAGTAATTAATTTAGACCTTCAATACAATCATATTAATGTGAATTAATCGCTAAAAGCCAACTAAGTGCCCCAATGGATCTTAAATGGATTGAATAACTCAAATTAAGAGAATATAATCTACAATTATAAAATTTACTAAGGATAAATTAATTATGAACTTGCTACACAATAATCCCCAAATGTTTCCTAAGTCGAAATTCAATATCTTAAAATTTATACTAAGGGAAGAATCAACATTTCCTAAATACCATTATTAACAAAACTTAAAATTTAAACTAAAATAATTAATAGCAATTAACTTAAATTTTTAACCCAAGTAATTACTAAAACTTCAAATTGCAAAATATATAAATACTAACTATAAACTAAATAGGTGATTTTTTTTTTTGAAATAGTTAATAGGGGTGCGGGGTGGGGACCACGGGTCCCATCACCCCTGCGGTTCTGCATGCACAGGCCCGCAGGGTTGAGGGGGCACCGCGGGCCCCTCCATTCCCCCTGCGGCCACTGCTGTGACAGTGACCGCAGGGGTAGTGGAGGGTACCACTGCCCCCCACCCCCCCGATGGTTACAATAACTATCGTCCCTGCATGCCATCCGCTAACCATTCGAAATATTTTTCGAATGTTGTGCTAGTTCGCATTGCAATATTTAATAGATTTTAATGTTTGAAATAAATTTTATGTATATATATATATATATATATATATGCATTTTTATATGTAAGAGGATTGCATTTCCAGATTATTAAATTACATAAAGAAGAGTAGATAATAGGTATGTGTATAAAAGAATATTAAAGTCAGAGAGAATAACAAATTAAGTCCCAGGGACGAAAATATAATAGAGAAATAAAATAACTAGAGAAGGATTTATTTATTCATTCACAAAGAGATTTATTTCTTTACACAGAGAGATTTATTCACAGAGAAAGATTAATTTATTCATTCATAGAGAGATTTATTCCTTCACACAGAGAGATTTATTCACAGAGAAAGATTAATTTATTCATTCATAGAGAAATTTATTCCTTCATACAGAGAAATTTATTCACAGAGAAAGATTAATTTATTCATTCATAGAGAGATTTATTCCTTCACACAGAGAGATTTATTTATTTTTATATTCAATATCATCTAAGAGAAAACAGAAAAGCAAAAATCTGATTCTCTACCTTTTAAATAGATTAAATAAGATATACAAGAGAATTCTGCATTTGTATTTAAAAGAGAAGGGATTATAACACTGTATTTCTTTAAAAGAAACAAAAATAGATTTTTCTTCTTATCTAGCCATTGAGAAATGATTTCTTCAAAATACTATATGCAACCAAACAATCTAGAAACTATATATTTTAATAAATACAAATTCCTCATAAGATAAAGGGAAAGAACCTGGTTTACTGAAGCTTGATACTGAATCCTCTAGCTATCCTTTGATCTTTCCTTGAACTTGAGAGATATCCTTCAACCAACAACTAAAAACAAATCCTACAACAAAAATGAGACTACAAAAAAAAACTTGGGAAATTTCCTTCAAAATATAATCAACTCCCTTCTTTGAAACTTGCCTACAATTTTATAAGAAAATTCCCTCCATTCCACTATCTAGAAAATTTAATTAAAAGGGAGATTATTTCCTAATTTTGGACTTCATGCAATTGATTAAACTTAGTGGGGGAGTTACATGCAAGGTTGTGGAGAATCCTCTAGAAACTTCTTATTCTTCGTACAACATGTGCCATAATTGGATGTGGAAAATAAATAAATAAAAATAATATATATTTTCCATGTGTGTGTGTGTGTTATTATTATTTTATCCTTTTATAATATTCATTCAATCATTTAAATAGCTTATCCAAAAATATAATAGAGTTGTATTTTAAATCTAAAAGTGATAAAGGAGTGTTGTGACATCCACCCCCCCTTAATTTGTGTATCATCTCGATGCAGTTATTGAATTCATCCAAAAGAGTCTATAGTTCATGATTAAAACAAAAAAGGAAACAACTACTGCATTTCCTTAGTATCTTCCCAGGTGGCATTCTTTTCATCATACTGGTCCCATTGCACTTTGCACTGATCAACCTCTCTGTTGCGCAACTGGCACTGGAGCCTCTCCAAGATTTTGAATGGCTCTATCATTATTCCTTCCATTTCCTGGACCTGTAAAGCATCCCAATTCAAAATGTGTTTCTCATCAAGTACATACTTTTTAAGAAGAGATACATGGAAGACATCATGGATTTGACTCAATTAGGGAGGTAAGGCCAACCAGTATGCAACTGGATTGATCCTTCCCAATATTTCAAAGGGTCCAACATAACAAGGTGCAAGCTTAGTCTTTTTCCCAAATCTTATGGAACTCTTGTGTGGCCTAACCCTTAGGAAGACTTTCTCTCCCACCTCAAACTCCCTTGGCATCTTGCTTTTGTCTGCATAACTTTTCTGCCTATCTGAGGCTTCCTTCAATCTTTGCCTAATTTCCTTAGTTTTCCTTTCCATCTCCTTCAACATATCTGGTCCAACAATTACTCTATCTTCAAGACTATCCCAACTCAAAGGTGTTCGACATGGTCTACCAGACAATGCTTCAAAAGGTGTCATTCCCAAAGATGTTTGATACATATTATTGTAAGCAAATTCTACTAGAGGTAGGTATTCTTCCCATTTCCTCTGTTGGTCCATGCAATACATGTGAAGCAGGTCTTCCATAATCTGATTTGTCCTTTTTGTCTGACCATCGGTTTCAAGATGGTATGCAGTGCTAAAATTTAGTTGAGTTCTCAGAGTTGCTTGAAAATTTGTCCAAAACCTTGAAGTGAATCTAGCATCTCTATCTGATATGATTTTCTCTGGTATTCCATGCAACCTAAATATTTCCTTAACAAAGCGCCTAGCCAAGGTAGGTGCATCATCCGTTAGGTTCCTTGGTATAAAGTGTGCCACCTTAGTGAGTTTTTCAATTACCACCATTATTGCATCATGCCTAGAAGGTGACATGGGTAACCCTTGCACAAAATCCATGCTAATAACTTGCCACTTGTGTTGAGGTACATTGTGCAATTGTAACAATCCAGCTGGATATCTATGTTTTGCCTTTACTCTTTGACACTCCAAACATTTAGCCACATACTTGACAATGTCATTATTCATCCCTTGCCAAAAGTATAACTTCTTTAGATCTGCGTAAATTTTGTTAACTCCTAGGTGCCCTGAATAAGGGGCATTGTGAGCCTCTGACAAGACTACTTCCCTTAAGTTCCCTAAATTAGGAATATAGATTCTGTTATTGTATCTGAGCAACCCATCTTCGTCTAATGTATACCCTTCAATCTTAGGATCTGTTGGATCGTATTCTAGAGTTAATTTGACTTGCTCATACCATGGGTCATTTCCTTGTTCATCCATTACTTTCCTTTTGAAAGAAGTTTTGAATGTTGCTATAGTCATCAAGTGTCTCCTCCTACTTAAGGCATCTGCCACCCTATTTTCCTTCCCCTTAATATATTCAGTTTTAAAATCATATTCACTTAGAAACTCTAACCACCTTCTTTGTTTGGCATTTAAGTGGGGTTGGGTAAAGATGTACTTTAGTCCTTGGTTATCTGACTTCAACTCAAAGGGCTTCCCTAGTAAGAAATGTCTCCATTTTTGTAGGGCATGCACAATCGCTACCAACTCTAAGTTGTGGGGTGCATAATTGACTTCATGAGTCTTTATCTTTTTGGATTTGTAAGCTACTACCCCTTCATCTTGGACAAGTACTCCTGCTAAACCTTCAATAGAAGCATCAGTTATGACTATGAAGTGTCCATTCGGATCTGGTACCTTTAGAATGGGTGCTGAAATTAGTTTCCCTTTCAAAATTTGGAATGCCTTATCACTTTGTTCTGTCCACACAAACCTTTTACCCTTCCTTTGTAATGAGGTGATGGGGTTTTCTATCTTAGATAATCCTTCCACAAACCTCCTATAATAACCTACTAGCCCCATAAAGCTTCTTACCTCTGAAACATTTTTAGGGATTGGTCATTCTACTATTGCCTTTATTTTATCTGGATCAACTGCTATTCCTTCCTTTGATATTATATGCCCAAGGTAGTGAATATTTTCCTCAAAGAAAGCACATTTGGACAATTTCCCATATAACTTATGTTCTCTCAACCTTTGCAAAATAATTTGTAGGTGTACTAAATGTTCCTCATTCCTAGAGTAAATCAATATGTCATCCAGAAATACCAAATTTTTTTTATCCAAGTAGTCATGGAGTACACTATTCATTAGGTTCATAAATTCAGCTGGGGCATTGGTTACACCAAAAAGAACTACTGTGAATTCATAATGCCCATATCTAGTCCTGAAAGCTATTTTCTAAATGTCTTCCTCCTTAATTTTGAGTTGATGGTACCCTGACTAGAGGTCTATCTTTGAGAAAATGGTTGCTCCTTTCATTTGGTCAAAAAGATCCTCTATGTGAGGTAAGGGATACCTATTCTTTATGGTGACTTTGTTCAACATCCTATAGTCAATGCATAGCCTTAAGATTCCATCCTTCTTCTTAACAAACAAAACTAGCACTCCCCATGGTGATACACTTGGCCATATTAATCCCTTAGCTAAGAGTTCCTCTAATTGCATTTTGAGCTCTTGTAATTTAGTTGTGTTCATTCGGTAAGGTGCCCTTGATACTAGTTCAGCTCCTGGTAGTACTTCGATAGAAAAGTCAAACTTCCTTTTAGGGGGTAAGCCTGGTAATCCTTCTGGAAAAAAATCCTTAATTCTTTTAAGAAAGGGGTATTTTCAAATGTTGGTGTATTTTCCTCTTTTCCTTCATCAATTTCAACCATATAGATTAAGCCTCCTCTTCTCCTTTCCTTCTTTAATTGCATGGCTGAGATGGTTTCTATATTAATGGGTTTAAACTTTCCTTTGATTTTGACCTTTTCCCCCCCATCATCCAAACATTCAACAACTTTGTTATAGAAATCTACATTAGCTTGATGGTCCATTAACCAACTCATTCCAATAATTACATCATATAATCCCAGGGGTGCCACATAGAGATCTACCCTTGTTTCAAACTCAGGAAATTGTACCCTTGCTCTTGGCAAACACTTAGTTACTTCCCAAGTTGCCTTATCCCCATATTGAACTGTCCATGATGACTCCATTTGGTTAACTTTTAATGCATATTTTCTTACTAATTCAGGTGAGATGAAACATTCAGATGATCCAGTGTTAATTAGAATTGAAATTGGTTGTTCAAATAGTGTACCTGTAGTTTCCACGAGGATATTTTGCTATCTTCCTCTTCGGTTCCTAACTGCTGCATGAATCCTCTGTTGGGGCCCTTGTTGGGGTTGATTGGCCCTAATCTATCCTTGCATCCTAGGCCACTCTCTGGAAAAATGGTTTTCCCCACACATAAAGCATCCACCTGGAGGACCCCTCCTACCTTGATTCCTAGGGGGCTCATTCCTTGTTTCATTGGCCCTAGGTGGATAAGTTATCCTGTTTTGCTGGTCATTCCTATTATAGTTGCCTCTGTTATCATTGCCCCTGTTATTATTATTATTATTATTATTTCCATTCCTCTGATATTGATTAGGAGGTGGCCTTCTTTCAGAAGAATTATTCCTTTGACCTTTGTTGAAATTAGTGTTCCCATTGAATTCCTTCTTCCTTTTAAATGAGTGGTTCCCATTATAGCTCCACCCTACTAGTGTTTGAATCTTCCTCTCTTGCCTTAGGGACTTTTCAAATACTTCGTTCATTTTTTTGGGTCCATGCATGTCAACCTCTACCCCTATGTTGGTATTTAGCCCCAAAATGAACTTCCTTGCTTGGCCTTCTTCATCTTTCTAGTACATAGGTACATATTTAAGCAACTTGGTGAACTTATCCCAATATTGTTGAATGGATAGGGGCCCTTGATGTAGATTATGGAATTCTGTCACCTTCTCATCAAAGAACAATTGAGGGAGCCACCTATCTCAAAAGTGGTGAACAAATTGATCCCATGTGATCGTATCCCTACTATACCCATTTTGTTCCTTGGTGTTGGTCCACCAACTAGTTGCCTCCCCTGTGAGTTGATAGGAACCCCATAAGGCTTTGGTTGTTTTGCTAAAATCTCTTAGTTCAAAATACTTTTCCATTTCATTTAGCCAATTCTCAGCTCCTTCACCAATTTGCCTCCCATCAAACTTAGGAGGGGTGATTTTCTTAGAGTCCTTGGAGAGTTCCAATATGTTATTTTCCTTCCTATTACCCACCATATTCCCTTGATTGCTACCAGGGTTTCCATTTTCAGTACCACTTCTATTTTCAAAGTCATTCTGCTTTTCCCTAAGGTCCTACATTGATTGTTCCAAGAAGTTGATTTTATCTCTTTGTTTGGTTAAAAGGTTGATTATAGCTTGGACCCCATCTTTGTTATTTACTGGGTTGTGTCGATCCTCTTCATGGTCTTCCTCATGGTTTTCTTCATTGTTTTCCTCATGGTTTTCCTCATGGTTTTCTTCCCTTTGACTCCTAGTACATCTTCCATTACCCCTTCCTCTTCCTCTTGCCATTCTAGGTTTTTACCTGAAAGTTAAATTATGTAGTTAGTTCTTGATTTAGGATTTTAAAATTTAATTTCTACCATTGCAAAACATTCCCTTAGTTGAAAAAATAGATGTGAGCACAAGGCCTAGATTTGAACCTTTGCTCTGATACAACATGTAATAACCCACCATAATTAACTCAACAAAATTGACAATTCTTTTTTTGTGTGTGTTTAATTTAATCATTGTGTTTGATTCAACTGCATACTCTGCACATCCATTCATTTGGATTAGGCATTCATCCATCTGGGATGAGCATCTAACCATACGGGTTAGACATTTGTCCATATGGGACATAAGATTTTATCTATCCAATATGGGATAGGCATCTACCCATACAAGGTAGGCATCTATCCAACCGACATAGGAGGTGCTCTGGCCAGAGAATTAGACTCATCGGGACCATTCGGGTCCTGAGCCACTCGCTAAGTACTACACTCTTCTAACAGAAGTGCATCGAGGTCACCATTGTTAGGAGTAATTGAATAACATAATACAAGCTTGAATTCTGCCTCGGAATTTGGCTTAAAGCCTCGGGAAGTCAAGCGAATCCATACGGGATTCCTTCCGAGTATGCATTGAATTACTTTTTCCAATTTTAATTATCTTATCTTTCAAAATAGGATTCTTACTCAATCTTTCTTTTTCCAAGCCTAGACCCCACCACGAACACCTGAGTACGAGGGACAACTCCATCCCAAGACTGCGTACAATACCCACTTCGGCACGGGATCAAGGCGTAAAGTATGTAGTTCTATTTTCTACTCTATGGTTTGATTTAAACTGATTAGTGGGTATGCAACCCTTTCTAGGGTCAATGTCCCAAATAGTTTCTTTGTGGTTGCTACCCACGATGGTAGCACTTAAGCAAAGGATCAAGATGGCCTATTGCTTGTGGCCTAAAACAACTAGATCCTAATTCTTATCATGAGCATGACCCTTGACCAATTGCCAATCGACAACAACTATTTGAGATTTAATCAACTTCGTAAAATTATTTCACCAACATCCCTATAGGGGTTTGTAAAGCGGAAAATCGAACCCTAGGTGTTCTTCCCCGCACCAAGGAGAAAGGAGGTCACTAGGATTGATGGTTTTCACTTAGGAGGGACTTTACATTCAAAAGAGGGGTTGAAACCCATAAGATACAATCCCACACAATGCAGGATTGAATTCTAAATGAGTTTCAAGGGTTGAGACATCAATGATACCCTCTTTTGTAAAGAATGTAGATAGAAAGATTGAACTAGGAGTACATGTGAAGTAGGAAAGATTCGCTTGTAAACAGAGATAGAGACATAGGATGAAGCTGCGGACCTGAAATTAGCAGTAAAATGTTGAGATGATGTTGTTTTGCAAATTTGAGCGAAAGTTGATGGGACAATGGCACCCGGAGTGCACACGGTCCTCCGAAAAATCCGCGAAACGAAGGGGGATCTGTTCGTCTCTGCACACGGATTCCAGATCTTCAATTACAGCCGCGTACCTGCAACCTACACACAAAAAAGAGAGGATGATTGGGGGGTTAGGGACTAGGGGTTTTCCTTTAGGTCAAACCCTGGTTTTGGAATTAACCAAGAAATGAGAATGCTGTAAATGTAAATGTTTGTAATGTAAACAAGTATTGATACCTTGTTGTAAGAATGTTTGTATTCTTACATGCGAAGGTGTAATGAATGTTGTATTTTGTATGTTGTAAGTGATCTCCTCTTCAATGGTTGAATCCTTGTCTTGAATGCAACACTTAGCCTTGAATGGAGACTTAGAATGCTCAATTGCTTGAAGGAATGCTTGAATGCTTGAATGTTTGAATGTTTGAATATCGCTTCCACCTCTTGCTCGCATATATTTTTCCTCTCTCTTTTGGGAGAGGGAATGTAGTTTATATACTTGTCAATTAGGGTTAGGAGACTGATTTTTCTGACCTTAAGCTGACCTAGAAGCATTATTTTCTGAATTGCAAACTTAAAGACCCGATGCCCAACAAGAGACTGGGCCCAAAATAGGGCCAGGGACTAGGGCGCTAGGCGCCATGGTCCCACCTCCTGGGACAGTAGGGTGCAAGGAAGGATCAGGCCAAGGTGCAGAAATATGCAGTTTTTGGTGTCATAAATAGGTTTTGGGGTCTCCATTCAGGTTCAACGTTGCGCCACCATTGTGAAGACCCAAATGCAGTCGAAATTGCAAGTGTCACAATTTTAGGATGCTACATTTAGCCCCCACTTTAGCGGGAGTATAAGCGTATGCCCATACTTCCAGTAAATTACAAGGAAACAACATTGAAAGAATTTCACCACGTCAATGAGGCAAGATACACCAAGCCCCCAGTGGACTAAGGATCTTATGCCTTCGATTGACAAAGTAAAAGGGAAGATCACGAGGGAGAACCATGACTATCAGTAGTAAGGTTCCCTCACTATGAGTCATGCAAGAAAAATATCAAAAATTTTCAAGGCAAAGCTAAATTTGCCAAGAAATTTTCAAGTATCTTGAAGAGATATGAACAGTGTGTATGCCCCCCTACGTTAAAGTGATCGCACAGGCCTCATCGGGGGTGATTGCTTTAAGGTAGTGATACATATAGGAAATGAGAAAGGAAAGGAGCACGTTATCACAAGGATTTAGCCCCCAAGAGTGAGATAAGTCCAAGGATAATAGACACAAAACACAAAGCACAAGGTGACTTCACTTTCCTTGGGGTCAGTATGCTGTATGATAATTCATGTATATCATATGTATGTATGCATAATTGTTCTTCATTCCCCAATCAAGGAAGGTCACCTAGAAGAAGGGAACACATGTGTCTTTTGAGTCAACATGAGAGAGACCAAAAGAGATCTCAATGCTTTGCATCGTCCTCAAGTAGACAACACTAAGGACAACAAATAGAAGAATGAGAATAACACATAGAAGAAGTAACAAAAGAGATCAAGAGAGGAGGAGAGAGTTTGCTATGCTAATGAAACTAGTCTAGTGCGTCATCCACCCCCTGATCTTGCTGATCAATATTTCAGGAAGGCAGGAAACACGCTAGAGGAGGAACATCCAACATAGCAGATGGAGCTATCACAAGATCCAAACAAGGGCTATGTTCATGTTCCAAGCCACGTTGTTCTTGTCTAGGAGCTAGGATAAGTGCTTTAGAAAATTCATTAGATAAATGGTTATCAACATCAACATATTCATATTCACTATCAGAACGAAGAGAAGTAACATTTTCATCATGAATAAAATTTTCATCTATATCATCATCAAGATTTATAAAAATAGGATCTTTAACTCGCACAGGATCAAGACCATCATGCATCTTATGTTTAGGAGATTTTGGCTCAATTTTCGGCTAAGGAGAAAATGGAATAATGCTAGCTGAAGGTGTTTTTGGGGATTGCAAAGTTTGAGAAGCAGCTGCACAAGCTCTAAGATGATGCTTTCATCGACGTTCACGTGCAGAATGATTTCGTCTAGTCTTAGTAGGAAGTTGAGAAGATTGAGGAGGAGGAAAGTTCTCATCCTTATCACTTGGGTGTTTGGGTTGTGATCTCTTAGGTTGAATAATAATAGGAGAAGAGGAAGGTCTCTTCTCTCTATAAGAGGAAGGAGGAGGAACTGCTCCATATAAAGGAGGAATATTTGGTTTAGGAAGGAGACCAAGTCCATCATGACGAGGAGGTATAGGTCTACTTTTAGGAAGTTTATTAGATATAGACATAGTAACATCCATAGGGATGGGTTGGGAATCTTCTTGAGGGAAGACATTAGTTTTATCTTTCAAAGGAAGAACTTCCTTCTCAAGAACGATAGGAATATCAAGTTTGGGTGTTCAAGGTTCACTTAGAGATAGGATCATATCTTTTTTCCACTTTTGATAAGATTTGAAAAGATGATCGCTTCACGGTGGAAGAGATTGGAATTGTTTAGGCCAAAAATAATCAATAGGAACGCTAGAAATTCTTTCAGCTGGTTTAAAGAGACTATGATTGACAGTAACAACTTCACCATTATGGGGAAATTTCAAACACTTGTGAATAGGAGAAGCAATAGCTTTCATGGAAGATAGCCAAGGATAGCCTAGCTTCACATGAAATTGTTTGGACGATGGAATAATAGCAAAGCTCACATCAAGGGATTTGTTATGGACCTCAATAGGTAATGTAATAGAACCAATTGCAGGAGAAGAAAATGCATCAAATAATTTCACAACCACATTTGTTTTGTCATAGATCACTTGATTCAATTACAAAGTAAAAAGAAATTCTTTAGTAATGACATTAACCATGCAAGAAGGGTCAATAAGCATTCCATGGCAAGGTGTATTCTTGACTTTTGCAACTATATATAAAGGACCATCAGGTGCCCTAATAGTTTCACTGGAATCAAATGTGATGGAAGGTTCTTCAGGGATTTTTTGTTGTTCCACAAAGTTAATCACATTCGGAGTCATAGACACAAGACTATCAGGTGAGAAAGAGGAATCATTAGTCTCAATCACATTAGAGGTATGAGAAGGTAATGGATCAGTAAAAATATTAAGATTTTGGTTAGGAGGAGCTACAGATGTGTTGCCTTTATCATTCACACTAGAAATAGAGATAGTATTATTATCAATCAAATCTTGAATTTTACCCTTTAAAGAAAAACATTTTTCGGTATCATGCCTAGGTTGACGATGAAATTGACAAAAAGATTTGTTATCAAAATAGGGTGAATTAATCTTTGCAGGATCTATTTGCTTTATAGGAGGGAGAGTAAGCACATTTTGTTCCAATAACTTATTCATAATACTATGCAATGATTCATGCAAAGGAGTAAACTTTCTTTCTTTCTTGAAAAACTTAGAAATAGGAGGCACACCTGATGCTGCATTCACATTGTTGTTGATGATGTTTTCATTGAATTTAATGGACTCTCTATTTAGTTTAAACTTCCCAAATGGTTGTTGACTACTATCACCCTTATCACTCGGAGCCATAGGATTTGCTTGTTCCATTTGACTCACTATCAGTTGATAATTGTGAAGAGTTGCGCACAACTATTGGAAAGAAGTAAACTCAGAAAACAAAAGTTTTTCTCTAATATCTTTTTGTAAATTAGAAATAAATATTCTTTGAATATCATTGTCAGGTACTGGAAAAGGAATTTGAGCATACAAATGCTTATATCTACCAATGAAATCAGTCACTTTTTCTTTAACACCTTGTTTACAATGCATTAAATCAATCAAAGTAACTTTAGGACTTATATTGTTTTGAAATTGTTGAATAAAAGCATTTGCAAGTTGTTGGAAAGAAGTAATAGAATAGGAAGGCAACGAGCAATACCATTGTAGAGCCTTGTCTCTTAATGTTCTAGTAAACAGTTTTGCAAGCAAACCTTTGGTCATGAGCAAAATCAGTACATATTGTTTGAAAGGTCTTAACATGTGTTAAAGGATCACCTTTACCATTGTAAAGCTCCAATTGCAGGATTTCAACATGCTTAGGGGGAATAGCTCAAACAATGTCAAGAGAAAGTGGGCTCGCAACATCAAATGTGGGTACACTAAACTTAGATTGATTCATAGAGGCAATTTGTTGCTGTAAAGAAGAGACAGTTTGTGCAAGATTGTTAATGGTCACTTCAGTCGAAGAGTTCATATTAGATGTGTTAGATTGTGATGGAGGTATTATGTTATTGAAAGAAGGTATTGATTGAGAGTAAGGTGGCGGGACACTATGATAGTTAGTCATAGGAGATGATTGGAAAGGAGGAACACTACAAGGAGGAATGGAATGGTTAAATGAATTCCCCCTTGTGTCATGTTCATTTGTGGAGATGTAATAGGGACACTCATTGAAGGAATGAATGAAGAAGTTGGATTGAATGAAGGAAGAGGGTTAATTGAAGAAGAAGGATTGCCCCCATGATTGGTGATCATAGGTGGAATGTCTTGTATTGAAGTAGTCATTATGTTTGATGTAAAAGTAGGTATACTAGCAATAGAAGTTGTCAAAGGGATAGAATGATTGACTTGAGTAGGAGGTTGTGTATAACCCAAAGTTTCAGCACAACTCTTCATAGGCATCACATTCGAATCCACAATGTGTGCAATACTACGCAAAATATCAATTCCATTCTTATCATTTTGAACCATACATTTTAGACCCTCAATTAAGGGAAGAGCTTGACTATCGGGCTATTCTTGAGACATCCATTGTCGAAAATCATCAAATTGGTTATCCAATTTCGAAAGTTGTTCTTCAGAAACCTCATGGAGAGATTCTTCATCATTAAGAGGATTAGAGGAATTACCCATGTCCTCATTAAAAAGGCCATTCAAATTAGGTTCCATCTCCTCAGTAATTAAACCTTGGAAAGACTTAATTCTAAGGCTTCGCCTAACGGGAATAGTGTAAGTAGGGCTTATTGTTGTAAAACTCATGCACTAAAGAGAGAGAGAAGATTTTGAATTTAGAGGTAGAAAATTTCAATAAAATCAGCCAATCTCCTAGATTTAAGCTGTTAAATACAATCAGGACAATCTCCCAAAATTTTGAAAAAAATGTCAGGGACCGTGGCGAACGGAGTGCACACGGTCCTCACAACTTGTTTCAAAATTTTCAGGGATGAAAGTTATGATGATTTTAAAGCTAATCTGAAAAAATTGAGTGATTTTAAGATCTGTAGATAGGCCAAATTAAAGTTGCAATCTCAAAATTGAACCCTACCAAGATTGTTGAAAAATGCAAAATTTGAATTTTGAAAAAGAGAGGGAAACTGAAACTTTGACTTTTATGATTTTAGAGGGAATACTAAAAGCAATGCAGGTTTTGAAATTTAAAAATTGACTCAATTTCACGCAAAATTCAATTTTGAAAGTGGAAATCAAGGTCGTTGCAATTAAACATTTAATTTCAACAGTCACAAAATGCAAAAATTTGAATGAATACCAATACACTTTTCAGATTTAGGATAGTAAGAAGCACAATTTTGACATGAATTTTAATTTCAACAATTTTTGAATGATTAGAAGCCTCAATCCAAGCAATCACTAGACCAACTTTGACTTTAATTTTGAAAGTGTTAAAATTGATGAAATCAGCCAAGATTCTGGATTTTAGCAGAAAAATACAGTAAGATCTAGCTCCCGAAATTTTGAAAAAAATGTCGGGGACAATGGCACTCGGGGTGCACACGGTCCTCGCAACTTTTTTTCAAATTTTCAGGGATGAGAGATATTATGATTTTGTTGCGGAATCCAAAGTTACAGCCGATTTGGAGGTGTTTTGATCAATGAAATCATCAGTCAAAGACTGAATCAAGAGGGTTTTAAAAATTAGGGTTTTGACACTTAACCACTTAATTTCCAAAATTAAAGTACAAATATGATTTGACAATTTGCAATAGGAGGGTAGATCCAAAACAAGCATTAACAATTAAACATTTCACAAGCTTAATTACTAAAAAGAAAATTTATTGTTTTGTGCAATTAACCTCTAAAATTTGCAAAAGATCAAACATGGAAATGTAATTAAGAATTTTTTATTTTTTTCAGATCTAACCATGAATAATCAGAATTAGGATGTTCACGTTGGGTTCACCAAAATGTAAAGCGGAAAATCGAACCCTAGGTGTTCTTCCCTGCACCAAGGAGAAAGGAGGTCACTAGGATTGACGGTTTTCACTTAGGAGGGACTTTACATTCAAAAGAGGGGTTGAAACCCACAAGATACAATCCCACACAATGTAGGATTGAATTCTAAATGAGTTTCAAGGGTTGAGACATCAAGGATACCCTCTTTTGTAAAGAATGTAGATAGAAAGATTGAACTAGGAGTACATGTGAAGTAGGAAAGATTCGCTTGTAAACGGAGATAGAGACACAGGATGAAGCTGCAGACCTGAAATTAGCAGTAAAATGTCGAGATGATGCTGTTCTACAAATTTGAGCAAAAGTTGATGGGACGATGGTGCCCGGAGTGCACACGGTCCTCCGAAAAATCCGTGAAACGAAGGGGGATCTGTTCGTCTCTGCACAAGGATTCCAGATCTTCAATTACAGCCGCGTACCTACAACCTACACATAGAAAAGAGAGGATGATTGGGGGGTTAGGGATTAGGGGTTTTCCTTTAGGTCAAACCCCAGTTTTGGAATTAACCAAGAAATGAGAATGCTGTAAATGTAAATGTTTGTAATGTAAACAAGTACTGATACCTTGTTGTAAGAATGTTTGTATTCTTACATGCGAAGGTGTAATGAATGTTGTATTTTGTATGTTGTAAGTGATCTCCTCTTCAATGGTTGAATCCTTGTCTTGAATGCAACACTTAGCCTTGAATGGAGACTTAGAATGCTCAATTGCTTGAAGGAATGCTTGAATGCTTGAATGTTTGAATGTTTGAATATCGCTTCCGCCTCTTTCTCACATATGTTTTTCCTCTCTCTTTTGGGAGAGGGAATGTAGTTTATATACTTGTCAATTAGGGTTAGGAGACTGATTTTTCTGACCTTAAGCCGACCTAGAAGCATTATTTTTCGAATTGCAAACTTAAAGACCCGATGCCCAACAAGAGACCAGGCCCAAAATAGGGCCAGGGACCAGGGTGCTTGGCGCCATGGTCCTAAGGGACCAAGGCACTAGGCGCCATGGTCCTGAAGGACCAGGGTGCTGGGCGCCATGGTCCCACCTCCCGGGACAGCAGGGTGCAAGGAAGGATCAGGCCAAGGTGTAGAAATATGTAGTTTTTGGTGTCGTAAACAGGTTTCGGGGTCTCCATTCAGGTTCAACGTTGCGCCGCCATCATGAAGACCAAAATGCAGTCAAAATTGCAAGTGTCACAATTTTAGGACGCTACAGGGTTTACTATAGTTTAACTCAGAGGATGAAAGATCATTTTAGAATTATCTTATTAAATTATCGATCCAAGGGGGATTACCCGCTCCTTGGATTTTAACCTCCAAGTGTCCCTTATTACTCCCTGACGATTTATAGGGACGATGCCACAGATGTCGTTGATGTAGCTTTATTAGGTGTTAAGTGCAGTAGTTCAACACGACGACATTACCCGTAAGCATGACCTAGAGGCACCTTATATACCGAATGCTACTAGGTTTTGGTTTCCATCTTCCTTTATTTAGTTTTCTAACTAAGAAGCTATGAAAACATCATGCTTGAAAACAATTACTAATTGAACGTGCATAATTTTAATTGATTGAAATAACTACTTGAGTTACGTAGAATAAAAACCATAACTTGAAATATAACTTGCATATGGAAACTTGCATATTAGTAATTACATGTGTACTTGCATGGAGATGATAACTTAATAAAAGTAATTAATCTATAAGTAATTTGCATGATATAAGAATAGTGTAACTTGTGTGTATGATTAAGCAATCCAAAAATAGTAATTAATTTAGACCTTCGATACAATCATATTAATGTGAATTAATTGCTAAAGGCCAACTAAGTGCCCCAATGAATCTTAAATGGATTAAATAGCTCAAATTAAGAGAATATAATCTACAATTATAAAATTTACTAAGGATAAATTAATTATGAACTTGCTACACAATAATCCCCAAATGTTTCCTAAGTCGAAATTCAATATCTTAAAATTTATACTAAGGGAAGAATCAACATTTCCTAAATGCCATTATTAACAAAACTTAAAATTTAAACTAAAATAATTAATAGCAATTAACTTAGATTTTTAACCCAAGTAATTACTAAAACTTCAAATTGCAAAATATATAAATACTAACTATAAACTAAATAGGTGATTTTTTTTTTTGAAATAGTTAATAGGGGTGCGGGGTGGGGACCACGGGTCCCATCACCCCTGCGTTCCTACATGCGTAGGCCCGCAGGGTTGAGGGGACATTGCGGGCCCCTCCATTCCCCCTACGGCCACTGCTGTGATAGTGACCGCAGGGGTAGTGGAGGGTACCACTGCCCCCCCGGTGGTTACAATAATTGTCGTCCCTACATGCCATCTGCTAATTGTTCGAAATATTTTTTGAATGTCGTGCCAGTTCGCATTACAATATTTAATAGATTTTAACGTTTGAAATAAATTATATATATATATATATATATATATATATCTATATATATATATATATCTATATATATATATATATATATATATATATGTAAGAGGATTGCATTTCCAGATTATTAAATTACATAAAGAAGAGCAGATAACAGGTATGTGTATAAAAGAATATTAAAGTAAGAGAGAATAACAAATTAAGTCCCAGGGACAAAAATATAATAACCAGAGAAGGATTTATTTATTCATTCACAGAGAGATTTATTTCTTTACACAGAGAGATTTATTGACAGAGAAAGATTAATTTATTCATTCATAGAGAGATGTATTCCTTCACAAAGAGAGATTTATTCATAGAGAAAGATTAATTTATTCATTCATAGAGAAATTTATTCCTTCACACAAAGAGATTTATTCCTTCACACAGAGAGATTTATTTATTTTTATATTCAATATCATCTAAGAGAAAATAGAAAAGCAAAAATCCGATTCTCTACCTTTTAAATAGATTAAATAAGATATACAAGAGAATTCTACATTTGTATTTAAAAGAGAAGGGATTATAACATTGTATTTCTTTAAAAGAAACAAAAATAGATTTTTCTTCTTATCTAGCCATTGAGAAATGATTTCTTCAGAATACTATATGCAACCAAAGAATCTAGAAACTATATATTTTAATAAATACAAATTCCTCATAAGATAAAGGGAGAGAACCTAGTTTACTGAAGCTTGATGTTGAGTCCTCTAGCTATCCTTTGATCTTTCCTTGCAGCTTGAGATATATCCTTCAACCAACAACTAAAAAAAAATCCTGCAAAAAAAATGAGACTACAAAAAAAAACTTGGGAAATTTCCTTCAAAACATAATCAACTCCCTTCTTTGAAACTTGCCTACAATTTTATAAGAAAATTCCCTCCATTCCACTATCTAGAAAATGTAATTAAAAGGGAGATTCTTTCCCAATTTTGGACTTCATGCAATTGATTAAACTTAGTGGGGGAGTTACATGCAAGTTGGTGGAGAATCCTCTAGAAACTTCTTATTCTTCCTACAACATGTGCCATAATTGGATGTGGAAAATAAAATAAAAATAATATATATTTTCCATGTGTGTGTGTGTGTTATTATTATTTTATCCTTTTATAATATTCATTCAATCATTTAAATAGCTTATCCAAAAATATAATAGAGTTGTATTTTAAATCCAAAAGTGATAAAGGAGGGTTGTGACAGCATGTGTCTACAATAGAGAATACTACTGATATTTTTACTAAGTCATTACTTGAAGAGACATTTTTCTTTTTGAGAAGCAAGTTGGGGGTTTTTGCCCCTCCTAGTGAGAACTAAGATGAACTGAGTTGCATCAATCTAGTGGACTGCATAGTCTTATCCTTTATCCAAATTGATGAGTTAGGACTACTAGTTGGCTGGAGTAGTCAATGTGGTGCTTTTTGATGCTCCTTTTGGGGAGAGATGCTTATCTCTTTGTCAAAGGGAGAGTTTGTTGAGGAGAGATGTTTTTTTTTCTTTGGCATTATTGTCAAAGATAGAGAGATGCATGCAAAAAACTGATTCTATCTTTTAGGGGGAGCTTTTTATTGGAGTTAATTTCTTTCTTTGCATTGATTGTTTTTAACATCGATATGTTGCCATCAATGCCAAAGGTGGAGATTGTTGTATATTATTCCTGCTAGGATATGTTGTCATCATTGATGTCAACATATACTCGATTATCTGGTGATTGTTGATTGGTCTCTTATATTGGTGATCATGTATTCGGGTATTTCTGGTGGTCTTATATCATTTTTTATTGGTTTTAGTGAACTGGTAATTTGATTGTTCATGTTTCATGAACTCGTTGATGGTTTAGTATTTTGATCAATGCTTTACAGAGTTCAGTATATCTTCCAGTATATTATGGTATGATCAGATTGTGCTATGCGGTTTTGGGAGATTGTTTTGGATATTCATGAGTATCTTCATGCCAGATGGTTCATAATTTGAAGCCATGAAAGTTATCTTTTCTTGTGTTGTTGGTGTTCATGTTTTCTTGAGTTTTGATAAGTTGTTGGTAGAGCTATTGAGATCGATCCTAATGTGTTTTTTAGTGTTTCCAAATAATTTCCTATTTGGTTTGGTGATCTTCATTTGTCATTGTGTATGGTTTTGGCAATTGGTGATGTTGTTCATGCTATATGACTCCTATTTTATGGTGTAGCATGTTGCAGTTATTCTTGGAGATATTTTCGGTGGTGTAATGTATTGGAGATTTTGATTTGGGTCCATGTTATGCCATTTATGTCATAATATTGGTTTGGTGGTTGATATTTGTATCACGTGATGACATTCTTATTATTTGGTATTTTGGTTGAGCCGAACTTACTCTAAGATTGATGATTTTGGTGATCGATATATATAGGTGCATTACTTATGTATTTTCGGTATTGGTGGTGTGTCTATGTTATTAGAGAAGTTTTTTGTGTGAGCTACAATGATTATATCCTTCGGTGTTTAGTTTGAACAAAGATTGAAGTGTTGTAGACTGTTGTGCTTAATTGAAATTGTAATTAGGCATTTGGAGATGTCATTTCTTCAATTCATGTAATTTGGATTGTTGTACACTTATTTATGTAAGTCAATGATACTTACTTGTAGGGTAGTGAACCTTCCCTGAGGATTGCAGCCTTCCAAGCTTATATATTTGAGTAGTGAGATTCAGGTAGTGAACCTGAATGCATGTGCATTCCCCATTGTAATTAATTCACATACTATTGCAGAGTATTATTTCATTGTGGGTAGGGTCCCACCATGGTTTTTCCCTTAACCAGGTTTTCCATGTCAAAATCTTTGTGTTATGTCTTATGTTATTATTGTGTTCATCTTTCATATTGCTACAGTTGAGTAGATCTATTTTTGTGATTAAGTTTTGGTTTACTGGTGACAATTGATTCACCCCCTCTCTCAGTTGTCTCTCCTTGTTGATGCTAACATTAGTTAGAGTAGTAGTTGATGAAGTTTTGAGATTTTGAGATTCTTGTAAAAAGGCGTGTTGGGTGAAAAGGGTAGAATATACAATAATAAAAAAAATAGACGTAGCGGAGAAGAATTTTTTGCAGGTGCATATAACATGAAGTCAGGGCAGTCAATAACATCATAGAAAATGTGTGTGCAGAAAAATCAATAAGTAAAAGGAGAAAATCATAAACAATAAGAAATAGAAGTAGAGAGTAGGAAAAGAGAAGAAAATAGTTTGCAAGAAGAGATAAGTGTTTAAAGAGAAGAGTTGCAAAGCTGTGGTGGAATTAGAAAAAGAAGTAATAGTTGCAAAATAATTAAAGGCAGAAAGCAAAACAGAAAGAAGAGTGTTGGTTGCAGAAAATAGATTGTGAGTTACAAAACTTCATTTGGACAAGGTTCTTAATTGTTATTGAGTATTTTTATTGTATTTCTATGAGTGGGTGCTCAGAGTAGGGGTTCTTGCTCCTTCAGTTGGTGCTCAAAATTATTAGGGATTCATGCTCCTTGACTTGGTTCTCTAAATCATCAAGGGTTGGTGCCTTAATCATTGTAATGAGATTTCTTTGTGAGGTTGGATTGGAGCAGTAGACTCTAACAACTATTCTCACTGAGGCTTTTCCCACATCGGGTTTTCCTGGTATATCTTGTGTCCCATGGTTTGAATTGTGTGTGTGTTTCTATTCTATCTACAACTTTATAATTTACACACTTTTAATTTAAATTTTTTTAATATCATTGATTCACCCCCCCTTTCAGTGATCATTTGTGTTCTTCAAAGTTTGCCATCCTGGATCTCTATAAGTGGTCAAGATTCTTCTGGAGGATCTAGCTCTAATACCAATTGTTGGAATCAATGAACACTGAGAGGGGGGGTGAATAAGTGTTCTATGAATTTAACTTAGATATATGGATCTTCAAAATCATTTAATGCCAATTGAGAAAAGTAAAGTGCAAAAACATATGACAAAGATCAACAACACCATAACACCAAGATATTTACATGGAAACCCAGTTAAGGAAAAAACCACGACATAATTCAAACCCACAATATTAATATACTTTGCTAAAAGTATTCAAATATTGCATAAGGGGAATGTACATGCATTCAGGCACATTGCCTAGAGCTCACTGCTCAAATTACAAATAAGGGCAACAACCCAAAAGGCTCACTGCCTTAGAAATATTTGTGAGAGATTACAATGAAGTTTGAACTATGAATTATATTCAACTAATTCCTTTATATAGTTTCAATTAAGCACACAATTTTGTATCTTACTTAACTTTGCAATACAACTCTGCTATGATATTATGCTTCAATCTAGAGCACAATTCTAACACTTGTGTGCATGAAAATACACACAATCGATCATACCCATCTCTCACATCATCATCATACCATAAAATGACCAAATAAACCTTTCTTATATATATCAACATCACAAACTTAGAACCCTTTCATGTCGACCTCGAGAATACATCACAAAAGATAAAACATGTAATAAGTTGGCTGAAATCCATCTCCAATGCATATACAGACCAAAACAAAACATCCACATACTTTGTAGTGCCTCTCCCTAATTTACCTTTCCTTTTTCTGCATTGATAAACTACTTTGCTATGTTATAGACTATCTTGTGGTGTTCTAGACAAATGTTTATGGTTTAACTCATGATTTAGATGCTTCATTATGGATGCTAGACATATTATGTGTGCTTGTCATTAGGATTTTATGTGGGTGATGATACTTTCCCGATTACTCTATTGGATGGATTATATGCGTTGACATCCATATATAGATTATATGAGTTACGATGTTATGAGGATACTAACCCTTATTTGGTAATTATGATTCTATGCAATGTTTGATGTTATTTTGTGTGACTATCTTTGTGAGTAGAGACGATGTGATATCACTCATTGCGAGCATGATATGTCATCGTGATTCTCTATCACATGCCTATTTATTATGATGTATATGTATTGTATATGTTGTTTTTAGTCTTTGATGCAGGTTTGCAAGTACTAGATATTGACTCCACCTAACCCCATAGGTTTGAGCGTGTCTTTATCCCAATGGCAAGTTTTCAGAGATGACATAGTTTCTCTCACACACTCTAGGTCTAAGTTGTGCATCCTGTCCATTGTGGCATGACGCAAATTGAGGTTAGGGTCTTGTGTTGAGTTCTTCCCTTGGTGTAAGATGTTTAGAATATATGGTTGTTTATTTGGAGATGTGAGATTATTTGATTATAGAATATTTA
Organism: Cryptomeria japonica; assembly: GCF_030272615.1. NCBI lineage: Eukaryota > Viridiplantae > Streptophyta > Pinopsida > Cupressales > Cupressaceae > Cryptomeria > Cryptomeria japonica. The sequence continues at coordinate 437,220,443 of NC_081410.1, forward strand.
TTTGATTATTTTATTGTGAGGTTGTATTTACCAATTAACATTAATTTAAATGATTATTGGTTTAATCATTGGTGAATTATTGATTATTTGTTTGTCTATTAATTAATGATGATGTTGAGATTGGATTATATTGATATAATGTTTATTGGTTATTTATTTATTCATTTATTTATTTATTTGATGAATTATCAATTATTTGATATTATTGATCTATGTTGATTGATTGTTGACAATCTATTTATTATTTATGTATTTATTGTTGTTAAGCTTTATTTAATTGATAATTATTATTGATTTTTGATTTATTGACTTTATTAAATTATTTATTGTTCTGATTAATTTAGAAAAATAGGTTTTTAGGACCTGAAACCTTTAACAAAGGAGATTAAGATAAGACAATTAAAAGTCCAATGCTTAAGAACCGCTTACAAAATGACTGGCAAAAAAGCCAACTAACCAAAAAGATAGCTAAGATAAAAACAAAAAAAAAATAAGGAAAGCGCTACACAACTATAGTCTTCAGCAAGTCCTTCGTCTTCTTCACCAGCTGGTCATAGGTGGCCCCAACAGCTTTGAGATCTTTTAGGTCCTTGTTAGGTTTCTTTTCTTTCTTTTTGCCTTTGGTCCAGGTTCTGGGTCCTTGAGCATCCCCTATACCTTCAGTGTCTAGGTCAATATCCAGGATCTCCTTCTCTTCATCTAGTTTACTGATGAGAGTATTAGTGTTGCTAGCAGAAATCTTCAGGATGCTTAAAATTTGTTCAACAATACTCTTCAGGCACTCCTCTATTTTTCTAACTTTACTGGTAGTGCTCGAGATAGTTTGTTCATTAGCGTCAACAAGATTTTTCCTTTCCAGCAGATCTTTCTCTATTTTCTCAAATCTAGGGTTGAAGGAGTCTCTTATGTTTTTTAGCTTTTCCAATGGTATTTTTCAGGTCCTCTATGCAATCAGCCATGGTCTTCCCTTCCCCAATGTTGATGGTTTCCAAAATTTGAATTTTGTTACAGAGTTTTTTGTTGTCGTCCACAACTTTCTTGTAGCCAGTTATAAGCCACTCCATAGTATCCATGAAACCTTGCATACCCTTTGAAGGAGGGTTAGGGGGAGGATCAACCTTACCAGGGATATCTTGTTCCTTTTTTTGGGTGTCCCAAATAGTAGTTGTGTCTTCGACCCTAAGAGCCTCGCTCGTGGTCACCTTCTCCAGGTTTTGTTCATCTTCCGAGGTCCTTTCCTGCTTATAAACCTCCAACTCCTTTACATTATCTTCCTTCCTCTTGTGCTTATTTTTGGTCTGGGTGTGAACTTTAGTTTTCTTTTTTAACGACCCTTGAGGGTTCTCCTTCTCTGAGTCTTCAGAGACCTCCTCCTCCGAGGAAAGGCTAATCTAGAGGATTCTGCCTTTAGGTTTTTTACCCTTAGAGGAAGAAGGTCTTGTTTTAATGTGTTTCCTCTTCTTTCCAATTTCATAATCCGAAACATCCATGCTCTCCTCAGAATCACTCGATGGGTCATTGTCAGACTCCTCATCCACTGAAAAGGTAGAGTCAGACCCATCCTCCTTAGACTCTATAGAGGGCTGCATGTGGGCTATTTGATTGTCCTTGAGATGGTCGTAAATAAGGACCATTAAGCCTTGATGCATGGTAGTGTCCCCCATAGGGTTCTCTTTGTAGGCCTTAATAGTGGCATTCATCGAGCAAAGCAGAAAATAAGGAAAAATAACCTTCTCATCATACCTAAAATGATTCAGCAAGATGAAGTGGTAGCCATAAAATTTTGTAAACCTACCATCTAATGTAATGTAGCGCATTAAAACAAAGAGGACCTCCCACTAGGGTTTAACAAAATCCCTAGGTGGGTAGTAAGTTTTACTTAACTTCACCAAGCATTTTTTCTCCTTCTCAATTTCCGGATATCTATCAATGGCCTCCTTACTGACTTTCTTGTCTCTATAGAAGTTGCATCCTTCCCTTCTGAGGCCCGTGGCTTGGACAATAAGGTCTTCATCAATTTCAATAGTCTGGTCTCCCATTTTTAGCATACCCTTTCTCCAGTTTCTATAGAAAAAATTGGTAGCCATGCCATCTCGTCTGTGGAGTCTCTCCATGAATTTCGAAAAACCACCCTTCTGTAGGATGCTCCAAACCTCCTCCTTCTGTTTCCATTCTTTGTAGCTGCTTGGTTCATATTGCCACCTATTACCACCTATATTTTCGCTGTTTAGAGCTGAATTTTGAAACTTGCAGAATGATTTAGCCAGAAAGCTTATCGGAACTATCAAATTTACCTAGAAAGTGTGGGAAGTGATGAGATAAGTATTATAATAAATGAGGCTCTCATTATTATAATAACTCAAAGTACTCCAATTAGTCCTTTTTATTATTATTCTATCCATAAAAAATCTTTGGAATGCTTCTATATCCATCCTTAAAAATGATTAGCCTGACATTTTTAGGGAGTCCTTATTCAATCATTCATCTTTGTTAAACACCGCGTTGGCAGCCCAGTCAGCAGAGCCATTGGCCTCACGGTAGATGTGGGATATGTAACTTTTTGAAAGTGTTGATAATGTCTTTAGCGGCTTCAATGATATTGTTGATTGACCATGAGGGCTTTTAGGTCCCCTTAAGACATTTAATGATATTGTTTGAGTCGCCTTCAATCCATAAGTAGGGAAATTGCATTTTTTAGCAAGGAGAATACCTTGGAGAGCTGCCATTGCTTCAACTTTATGGTTTGTTTGGCTTCCAATTGGGACAACAACCATTTCCTTGCAAATTCCTTTATCATCCCTAAGAATAGCTCCACAACCTGTAGGGCCCGGGTTACCTTTTGCAGCACCATCAAAATTAACTTTGAACCATCCATAAGGGGGGGGTTGCCATCTAGCTTCAAGTCTTTTATTTTAGTTGGGATTAGAACTGTCAGCAATCTTCAAATTCCATGAGATTAAAATATTTGATTCCAGGGGGTTGTTCGAGAAACAGGGACCCTCAATGATCCCAATATTTTCCACAATTGCCCATAGAAATTTCTGGAACACAATATCCTAATTGAGGGATAAGTCCCTGAAGATACGATTATTTCTTTCTTTCCATAGTCCCCACAGGATGTGAGGAAGAGATATCTGCCATAGAGATCTCAAAAAGTAGTTAGTCCAATCAAAATTCCAGGAGGAAAATAGTTCACTGATAGTGTTAGGAAACACCCAATCAATGCTAAAACTCTTAAGAAATCTTTCCCAAACTGAGGCAGAATAGGAACAGTGGATGGCCAAGTGGTCCACAGACTCTTCCTCCTAAAAACATAGAGCACATCTATTAGGGAAGGCAAAGCCTCTGTCCTTTAGGTTGTCTAGGGTCAAGAACTTATTTTGAAGGATGGTCCAGTAGAAAAAATTGATTTTGGGGATAAGACCCTTTATCGAGGCTTTAGACCAGTAAGGATGACCAGGAGGGCTAGAGGAAAGGACACAATGCATAGAGGAAACAGTTAAAGAACCTTTGGGTTCATGTTTCCAAATAAGGGAGTCTTCCTCTTTATTCAACCAGACCAAAGACAGATAGATCTTGAGCTTAGAAGGGCTAGGGTGGATACTTTCAATGTTCTTCCATTTGTTACCAGATGAGTACTCAGCAACTAAGGAGCCAAAATTTCTAATATAGTAGGGAGCATGGAGGGCCCATTCATTGATTTCAGTCAAGGGTTTATCAAAAAGCCAAGGATCCTCCCAGAATTTAATTTTCTTGCAATTTCCTACTTTCTAGATCACTCCTTTAGCAATGCTTTCTTTACACTTAGAGTCATGATTCCATATGTGGGATCCACTAATATTGAATTCCAAATTAATAAAAGAAGAAAGAGAGGAGGACATAAGAGAGTACTTACTTTGCCAGATTTTACACCATTCAGTGTCTGAGTGGAACATTCTCCAGACCTGTTTGTACATGAGAGCTTCATTTAAGGTTCAGATTCTCCTTAGGCCCAAACCTCCTTTACTTTTCGGTCTACAAACCTAGTCCCAAGCCACTAGAGACATTCTTTTCTTGTTCTCAACCCCAGACCATAGGAATTTTCTTTGAATTTTCTCGATTGCGTCAGCATACTTAACTAGGTTTTTGAAAAGACTTAGGGCATAAATTGGTATACTTTGAAGAGAACCTTTAAGTAGTTGGAGCTTTCTAGCATGACTTAAAAGGGCTCTTTTCCAACCAGCTAGTCTTTTATGAAATTTATCCACTAGAGAGCTCCAAAATGGATCAAGAGGTGCAATTCCCATGGGGAGACCAAGATAGGTCATAGGAAGATCAACAATCCTACAATCTAGGATTCTGTTGATTCTCTGTTGTCTTCTCTCAGGAATATTGATGAAAAAAAAATTTCTTTTGACCTAGTTAATAAGTTGACCAAAAGCTGAGGGAAACTTACAAAGAGTACTCTTCAAAATTTTAGCTTCAGAGATACTAGACTCCCCCATGATAATAATATCATCGACAAACTATTGGTGGGAACAAATAAGGTTAGTAGAAGAAGATTAGAGTCCCTTAAAGGAGCCTTGCAAAACCATATTTTCCATTGACCTTCCAAAACATTATGCCATAATGATGAAGAGGATGGGGGATATGGGATCCCCTTGCCTTAGTCCTCTAGAAGCTTGGAAGAAGGGGGATGGGGAACCATTGACAAGAATAACAAAAGAGGCAGAGGTGATAAGCTGGCTGAGGAGGTCAATAACTCTAGTGGAGAAACCAAAAGCCATAAGAACCTTCACAAGAAAAGGCCAGTCAACCCTGTCATAGGCTTTGGAGAGATCAAGCTTGAGGATGAGACCATGCTTATTACCTCTAACAAGAGAATGAATGTTCTCATGGATAGTTATAATAGAGTCAAGAATTTCTCTTCCAGGGACAAAACCATTTTGCTGGTGATTAATCAAAGCAAGAAGGACAGACAAAATTCTAGTTGTAAGAACCTTGGAGATAATCTTATAAAAAGAATTGCAAAGACTGATAGGTCTAAACTTGTCCATAGAGTCAACACCTTGGGTTTTGGGGATGAAACCAATGAAAGTACCATTTATTTCTTTCGAAAGTTTTCTAGCCCCAAAAAATTCCTTGACCCCGTTGGAGACATCTTTCCCGACAATATCCTAGAAATATTGAAAAAAGAACATGGGGAAACCATCTGGGCCATGCACTTTGTTACCATCAAAGGAGAAAACAACATTTTTAATTTCCAAGATCAAAGGAGTGGAAGAGAGGGAGACATTCATTTGGTCATCAATGAGACAGGGGATGTTATGAAGGAAAGAAGTTTGAGCTTCAGCATCAAATCTGTGATCCCTCTTGAGCAATTCTGAGAAATACCTTTTAGCTTCGATCCTTATTTCTTCCTCCTTGACCAACTCCCCATTATCCACCATTAGTTTGGTTATCCTATGAGCTTCTTTACGCTTGATCATCGACATATGAAAGAATCTAGTATTCCTATCTCCTTCCTTAAGCCAAATTCATCTTGATCTCTGCTTCCAGAAAGTTTCCTCTTTAGCAATGATATCATGGTATTTTTTGAGAGTCATTTTCATCAGCAATGGACACAGTACTGAAACCATCTTTCTAAATTTGGGCCTGTATTTTCTTAAGGTCTTCTTGGACTTTACCTTAGGCCTCAAAGATATTCCCAAAGTTGGATTCATTCCAGAGTCTTATGTTATCCTTTACACTTTTAAGCTTCTTAACAACTCTATACATAGTTGTTCCCTCAACTTGGATACTCCACCATTTCTGAATATTACTTTTGATATCTAGGTGAAGGGTCCATAATTTTTCAAATCTGAAGGGGAAGTGTCTCCTTCTATTAATTGAGTCAGCAATGAAGGTGATAGGAAAGTGATCTGACCCAGCCTGAATGTGGGCCGACAAAGAACAAAAATAATGAGTGTACTAGTCATCAGAGATGAGAGTCTTGTCAAGACAAACTTGGATAAGATCATTACCAGTTCTCCTATTAGTCCAAGTGTAATTGCATCCCTGTATTTCCACATCATTGAGAGCCTGAGAATTAATGAAATCCATAAGGGCCAACCTACTTTCCAGCTAGGAGGGACTTCCTCCAAATTTTTCCTCCTCTCTCAAAGGAGTATTGAAGTCTCCCATAACTAGATAGCTAAGATTTCTGAAGCTGTCCCTAGCTTGTATAAGTTTTATCCAGAAGGAATTTATAGCCTTCAAAGTATTGGGAGCATAAATGTTAGTGAGGACCCATGAAGTACCATCTTTTAAACGCTCAAATTTGATACAAGAGAAATTGTATTCCTCAATAAGAACATGTCCTTTGACAGTATTAAGGTTCTAGATGGTTGCTATGCCTCCTGAAGCACCTTCCGAACTACCACCACTAACATTACCATTTTTGAAAAACTCCAAAGATTCAACTTTTTCTCTACTCATTTTGGTTTCTTGAATTAGAAAAACATTAGGTTTACTGTCCCTTATCATATTCCTAATGATTTCATTTTTATGAGGATTATTGAGTCCCCTAGTATTCGAAGAGATAATATTCATAGTTACTTACCAATTCCTAACTTCTTTAGAGTCTTCTAGGTCCCATCTACAATGTTCTTACTAGCCTCCTTGTCTCTAACTTTATGGTTAGAGGGTCGACCTTGGGAAGAGGAGATATCCCAACATCAACTTGAGCTATTCTGATGGATTTCCTTAGAAGAGAGGCTGAGAGAGTGGTTCCTTTCTTGTTTTTGTGTTTTGGTATTTTCCACTCAGCATCTATCTCAGGAGTCATTTCTGGGTTACTGAGGATTTTGGAAATTTCTTGTTCGTTACCCCAGTTAGGGATTCTGGAATGTTGACCTAGTTTTGAACTCTAGTCTGAGTTTGAAAGGTTCATACCCTATATTGCACATTTTTGGGCTTCTTGAATTTCAGAACTTGGCATGAGCAGTGAAGAGTTAGTCTTTTCTTCTTGGGAGCCAGGGATCTCCCCCTCCTCAGGTTGGTCATATTTCTCTTGGAGTTCCTTTCCCGCATAAGTGTTAGCTACCACTTTAGCTATGTCATTTGAAGATTTAGTTTTATCTTTCAGTTCCTCTGTTCAAGTAGTAACCGAGGTGTTGACTTTGGTTGACTCATTTCTCAATACTTCCTGGGTTGAGGGGCTAGAGATAGAAGTTGAGGACACTTCCTTATTCTCCCCCAATGGATTAAAGTGATTATAGTCTTCTTCCTTATTCTTTGAGTTTTTGACTTGCCATACCATTTTTTCTGGAGCCTTTTGATTTTCAGTCTGGGGTTTAGACTGCTTGGATTCTACCTTCATCTTGAGTGGATAGGATTTTGCCTAGTGACCTACTTTTTTACAATGGAAGCATGCAAAGGGGATAGATTCATATTCAATATGTTGTTTCCATTTTACCAACTTTGATACTAGATCTATCTGTTTTGACATATCTGTGTCATGGGATATCCCTACATAGAACCTAGCATGAGTGAGTCTCCCTTTTGAAGCTATGATTGGGTCTATAGAGAGGAGTTCACCAAAGGAGTTTGCAATTCTTGAGAGGATGCTTTCTACCCAATATTCAAGAGGCAAACCTGGTAGCTTTACCCATACTGGAACTTGTGCCAAGAGAGAGTCATTCATGTTCAAATTCAGATGCCATTTTCAAAGAACCAAAGCTCTCTTTCATACCATCTAGGGACTCCCACATAGAATCCTTAATTTGTCTTCTTCACATGAAAAAGTAAAAGACAAGAGGCCTTTAGGTAAAGTTGAGATTTCAACATTACCCTTTAGGGCCCATTTTCATTTAACATAAGCCCTAACAATTTCGACATTAGGATGCAAACCCATAAATTTGCCTACCAAGGAATTCAACATACTATTTATATTATGATCCAAAACCAGATCAGGAATAGAGATAGCGAATTTTCCACCAGAAGGATCAGAAATATTCTTGACAGGAGGGAAAGAGGATTTACTAGATGGTTTAGTTCCAAAAAGGGAAGACCATTTTTTGTTTCTTTTCTGCTCTCCAAGGATTCATCACGTGGGATGGGCCCCCCACTGGACCCCTCCCCCAAAAGCCCAAAGGAACCCTCTATCCTCTCTGGCATAGTACCACCAGTCTGTGGGATGTCAACAAACTCTGAAATGTCCAGAGGCTTATCCTTCTCTCCTATGGGGCCAGCTACATTGTTCTGGCTGCTCCCACCATTGGAACTAGAGTTCCTGCCTTGCAGAGAATTTGAATTTTGAATTTTCCCATTGCCGCTTCCTACTCCTCCTAGCTCTCCCATTGCATGCACTTCTTTTTCCTTAGCAAGATGTTGAACCTAAATATCCAAATCATAAGTTAATTATTTATTGTTATTTATGATTCGATTCTATATTTTATTTGGGGATCCTATTTATAAAGCTTTATTTATTCAATTTCTTTAATTGATTTTATTGGATGATAAATTATTATGTATTGATTGGATAAATGATTTTATCCTTGTTTATTGTGTTTATTGGGATTATGATTTTTATGTTTTATTTAATTTGATACGCTATACTTACCCACCTATTTTATTGGTCAAGGGTAAATGGTAGGTAAATAATATGTAGGTAAATTATAGGGTTTATGTAATATCTCAATTGGTCATTTTTTATTATAGTTTGAGTTTAATTTTTGTATTAATTCGGCTTGTGCATTCACAAGGGTTGGAAAATTTCAAAATATTTTGAAGATTATGATTTGGAGAGTTTTGCAATGGATTTGGATTCATTTGCTGAAGGATTTTTGCTGGATTTTAGATTGCATCTTCAGATTTCTTCTTATTTCTTCATTTTCCAGCACTTAGCATTTGATTTAGAAAAGATTGTATGTTGTGTTTTAAAAATATTTCTTGGGGAATTCAGAATTGTAGTTTGCAAAAATTTATTGCTATTTGATAAGGGATTGATTGGGGGAAATTGCTTTCCAAAGGTTTTGATTTTTCTGAAAATTGATTTGCCAGAAGTTTATCACTATATTCTCTATGTATGAATGTGTTTCTAGCTATTACATTTTATTGATTTTGGTTTAAGATTGAATTGGTTTATTCCTTGAGATGTATGTTTGGATTTCCTTTATTTTGAGATTAATTTCATGTTGTTTTCCCTTTATGGTTGCTAAGAGTTCTCTGCAACTCTCTGAGACTGTGTATTTGGATGTGCATATTTTATCAATCATATGCATATGATGAAATTGAACCTTGCAAGCCTTTCTTAGGTCTCCTAATGTGGATTGCAATCATGTTTTCTTTCTCCCTTGTTGTTTTAGCCCTTTATGTCTCAAATTTGGCACTATGGGAGATGATTTAATTATGTAAATTTTAGAAAAGATTATATTTATGATATTTTTAATTTTCCTTGATGGTAATTTGATCTTACAATCCCTTTATGTCTAGTTCATGTACCATTTTTGACCCCTGTGCAAGTCTGAGTCAGTGCCTTAGCCTTATGTGACTCTTTTGCTCATTTTGTTGCATTCTTCCCAAAAACACTGCAAGAACTACTAGAAATTATATGGGATCATCTGAGGGTGCTATGCTTCACCCAAGGGGTGCCATGGTATGTACCCAGGGCATTGGGAAACATACCATAGATGTAGGGGTCCTAAAATTGCATATGCAAGCCAATTTACCAAAAGCGATGACATATGACCCCAAAATGCTATAGAATAGTCCAAAAATTCCATGGCACATACTGAAAATGATATCATACATACCAGGGGTGCTAATCTCCAAACCAGAAGAGCTGGACTGATTCAGGGGTTCTAAAAAGTTAGTCTTGAGCACCATTTGGTGTCTTTTTGGGTTTGTATTTTCTCCATAGGCATGTACTATTTATGTTGACATTCTTAAAGTTGAATTTGATTTTTTTTATCCTTAATTATGTTTATTTTTCTTTAGTAAGAGGATTCATGCCTTACCATTGAGGTGTTTCCTATGCGATGTGTTACTTAGGCGAGAGGGAGAATTCCTTGTTGTTGAGGGATTGAATGTATGAATCCAATGGGATAATATATGCCTCATTGTAGAGGATTTGATATGATTTTGATTCATTTTAGGGATTTCATTTATGATTGGATTCTTGCTTGTGATGATTTGGTGTAGTCTCTCTTCCATGTGTATGGCTTTATGTTCTCTCTCATGGGTAGATTATTCTTAGTTTTTTATGATTGTTTCTATATCATTTGTGAGCCTTCTTGATGTTGTATTATGTTACTTGGATGCATTTTTTACCCGAAGGCCTAGGATCATGGTTAGGGGGAGTGGGCTTCCATGAGTATGCCGAGGTCATGAGGAATAGACTGCTAGGACTCATTGTGTTGTGGAGTCGAGGTGTAGACCATCTGGATAGCTCATTGGAGCTTATTTTTATCAAGTGATAACTTAATAAATTAATCATAGGTGGGTTCGATAGTAGTAAATCATCTTAATAAGATAAGAAATTGGTTTGACTATGTCCCATCTCATGACCTAGAGTTATTAGTGTGAGCTACAGGAAGATCTGGTAACCGGATAAACTAAACTCCCTCAATTTCCTCAAAGGTTGAGATGGTTTGGAATGTGTATCATGGATGCTAGGAATAAGCTCTAGGATATCATTTGATAGCATGTGATGACACTCTTCCCTACATATGAGTCATAGTTACTTAAGTGTTAATTTGATATATTTCGCCTCTGGAGGGTTTATTGTTGATTATCTATGTGTTGTGTTTGATTTATGATTCTTGATGTTGTCATGTGGTTGTCAAGTTGAGTCCCTTTGGTTGTCAGGTGTTAGCCTAGGTATAGAGTGTGGGATGGAACCTCATGTCATCTCCTAGCATGGGGGATGGTTCCTATTTGGTTCCACATGGTCAAGTGGTTGAGTTCCTTCTTCCATTGGGACATTCCTCTTCATGGTTGCTAGCATGCATGGATTGGATTCTTCAAGTGATTATTATTTAGAGTTGCTTTCTATGTAAATGAGAAAGAAGACATTGTATCATGGTGATTGGTATATGTAAAAGAGAATTATGTATCTTGTATGTCTTTTTATGTGATTATAAAGGAAATTATAATAAGACTTTTTATAGAGAGTAGGATAAATGTTCCTTGATTATTCTTGTTGTATTGAATATTCTTTATGTTATAAAAATTATGAATTCTATGTGGAAGATAAATGAAATAGCTTATATGTGTTATGTCACATTTATATTGGTAAGATGGAATTATGCAATCTTAATCTATGGAATGAATGATAGAAAGGTTAGAATAGTTGCTTTGATCCTTATTGAGTAATTTGGAGCTGATTAGATGAAATGGTTTAGTGGATATAAGATGTTTTAATAGAGAATGCTATATGAATGAATTATGCATATGTGAGTTGATGTTATGCGAGTTACATGGAAAGAAAATGGTTAGTTAAATGGTAGAATATGATTTTCCAGATGGATAAGTTTTATGTTAGAATGATGTCAAGTAGTGACGTTAAGATACCCTAGTGAATGGTTATGGTTGCATGAGTTTACTTGAAGATATGCTAATATGTTTTATTCTACTTGTGTAGCATGGTTATATAGATTGTGTTCATAATAGTATATGAGATTTGGTGAATGGTTGATGTTGTGCTTATGTATGTTAATGATTGCATCAAGGTAATGGATGTTTAAAAAAAAATTCATTTGTTAGTAGATTTTAGATTATATCTCTAGGGTATTTTGGTGGGCATTACACAATTCCCATGTGACAACTCATCATCCTCAAACACATAATCAATCACCAAAATCAATCCACAAGATCCACAAAATGACTTACCACACATTATAGTTGGTATACATTACCGGAGGCCACAATCTTGCACAAAACTCATTAGTGGAGGCCAAAATATTGGAATAAGGCATATCACATGTCCACACACCTTCTTCAAAATCAGCAAAGTAGAATACTTAACCAGATTAATCTACCAACCAAAACAATGAACAGTCTATCAGATGTCCTATTTTTCTTACCAGACCTTACCAGACTTAATCAATCTTCAACCAATCTTTTGGAATGATTACAATATGAACTACAAATGTTAAATTTGATATGCATTTCCATCAATGAAAACATTTGAATCATAAATGTAGTGTTTATTAATCTTAGAGGATCCGATTAATACTGATAGGGGGGTGAATTAGCATTAACAGCAAATTCAAATCTAAAACTCAACCATATAAAACTTTCACCAAGTCAAGCAATAACCAACAACAAAGCCATTAACCAATACCGATATCTGTTGATAATTATTTGCTAATCTGATTTATCAAGTCTGGACATTAAGTTTTCATTCACCATGCATCAACTGAAGGCAAAACATAACAGCACATAAAAACATACACCATATGAACACGATGGTTTTCACATGGAAACCCAAATAGGGAAAAACCATGATGGGAAATGGTACCCAAAATAATTTTGTACTCTTTTGAAATGCACCTTGTTAGGAGCCTAGTCTGGTTAGGAGCTTACAATTATGTCTTATTAGGAGCAAACCCTGTTAGGAGTCACCAGGTTAAGAGATTTAGATTATGAGAACTATTAGGAGCTTTGACCTATTAGGATCAACCTTGCAAGAGGGTTTAGAACTCAAATATTGAGCCACCCTATTAGGGGATTTACAATCTAAGGCTAGTTAGGACCTACTCATTTAAGGGATTTTGACTACTGCAACTGTTAGGGAACAATAGTGAATGATCTTGGTATAGAACTTCACTACTTGCTTGATCAGATACAATTATGCTCCAAATCTGAAACACTCTAGCAGATCTTTCATACTTTGTTTCGACTTCACACTCTTCTCAAAAATCACTAACATAACAAACATCAACTATACCGACATAAATATCCTTTACAACATTATCGGTTACTAAATCCTAGATACATCAAGAATTTACATTACAGGTCATCATAGATTATATCAGATCATCATATAGATCATTACAACATTTTACAAGACAATGGGTGGCTGCAAGAAGTTGAGTCCCACTTTTGGGCAAAAAGTGGAAGTGTTTTCCCTATTTTTGAAATTTTTTCTCGAATGATGTCAAAATTTGAGGCACTTAGAGATTGGATCTCAAACAAATTCAGTAATAGAAAATGTAGGGCTCAGAGTCTAATTTTCAAATATGTAATTTATTTCAATTCCCACATGGTAGAAATTGCTTTTTAGTAGGCATGTTTAAAAACTACTTTTTCAAAATGCTTGTTTTAGGACCATACCACATGTGTACAACAACCATATTTTGATGTAAATAAATGAATTTTTGGAAATCCTTCTCAGAAAAGATACCTAAGACACCAAATATTGATGAGAATATTTTTTCTTTTTTTTTTATTGAATATATTTTTTTAACTATTTTTTAATTGACTATAAAGTATATTTTCAAAACATTTGGTGTACAACCACCATAATTTGATGAAAAATTCATATTTAAAAAAAAGAATTCTTTAATCTTCAAAATAATTGTATGTAGATTAATTTCGTATAATTTATTTTCCAAAATACCTAAAAACAAAAAAGTTATTAAATTTTTATTGAACCTCACTATTTTACATTTAGGTGCCACTTCTAATAAATAAATAATGCAAAAATAGTAAAAGTAATCATATCATTATGAAATTTACATTTTTGAAATCATCACAGTGAGAACTCTAATGGGTTTTCGTTTCATCAAAAAATATGATCAGGAAGACCTTCAAAAAATTACAGAAAGGCAAAAATCTTGTATTTTAGTGCCTTAGCCAGTGATTTTTTTAGTGGCTAATATTCGCCAATTAGCTATTTTTTAAAATTTGGAAATCAAAATTTGGCTAATAGTTCAAGTTTTAAGGTAACCTAAATTGCCACATTTTTACAAAATTTTATTTCAGTCTTATTTAAATCGCCAGAATATTCAATAAATGGTTGGATAAGATTTGCCAAAAATTTATTATTTATTGTAAAAAATTAAATTAATTTGCCAACAATACATCATAATTATTAGTTATTTTAGGGTTCTACCAGCAATCTTTAGTTGCCACCACTGATTCAAAATATAATCTAATGACCATCATTGCATTCCATGAGGTAAACTGTACCTACAAGTTGTAATGCTCATGGGAGTTGAGTTTGTTTTCAATTGTTGGCCTCAATGTAAATCAATGGTATAGAAATAATTTTGGGCCCCATAAGTATTACAAATAGTTCTATTAGATTAATTTAAATTAATGCTAGTAACTAAATAAAGTAGTATTTAACCTTTGAACTCATTAATGATTTCCATTCACCAAAATTCTACCAAAAAAATTTGATGTAAAAAAATTTGCTAATAAAATTAATATTTTTCTTTTAAAAAATGAAAGATTCGTCAATAAAAATTATTTTTTTTATCCACAATAAATAAAAATTTGCCAATATTTTACATCTTTCTTTGAGGGGGGGTTTCTTAAAGTTATCACTAGCCTTAGCCATTTTTTTGAGGTCCAAGCCTAGGCTTGATCCGACCAAGCCTAACCTGAAGACAAAATCGAGGCATAGGTGTGTTTCTCTCTCCATCTTTTATGAAATGGATGCCCATTTTTTAAATTTAAAGAAGCAGGCACCCATTTTGAAAATTGTAGCATTTTAAGAAATGTGTACCCAATTTTAGAAATGTGTGTCCATTTTTAGAAATGTGTGCCCATTTTTAGAAAGGCGTGTCCATTTTAGAAATGTGTTCCTGTTTCTAAAAATCGTGCACTCGTTTCTCTATGGTGGTCCAATCCTAAATAGGCATGCATTTTTGAAAATGTGCACCCATTTTATTTTTATGGGTCAGGGCCCTGAAGCTAAATAGGTGTTCATTTCTTAAAAAATGGGTGCTCATTTCTAGCAGCAAACATTTTTTCTTAGGGACGTCCATGGAATCGGGACCCAACTTCTTGCACCCACCCTAATATTAACCATTGAGTGATCGTAACTCATCACAACAACTTGATCCGATACAAAGTCTTAGAACACTCTTCTAAGCATTTCACTATTTCCCAAGAAATTTCATCTTCAAACGCACCAAAAAATGAATTCATCCATTTACACAGGTTGTGCCACATCACCTCCATCATTTGAACTTGGTGCGGATCACCACCAAAGAAAAAATCATTACTATTTAAGAGAATTCTTTATCGGTCCTTAAACCCTAGCAAAGATACAACAAAAATCATAAACATGACTTCTGGTATCCAAAGCATGAGGTGGTTTTGATCAAATACATATTACAATGATACAAACTCACATTCCAAACCGCAAAACTTCAATGATCACCAATCACTAGATCCAATCAAAATGTTTCCTCGTTTACTAGTTAAGGTCCTAATTCCTAGTTTCTTGTTTCTTTACTGGTATGCTCTCTCTGGTAGACCAAAAATACTTAGATGATAAAATACAACATAAGTAAATGTGATTTTCCATTAATAAACATTAGTTTCCATCAATGATAACATAAATAACTAATCAAAGTCATCCAATCATGCAATCTCAATCTCTTCATCATAATGTCATCACAAACAATCCTTTATTGGTTCAGTCATCATTCTTTATCTGCATCAATTATGTCAATCATGCCAACATTCTCCCCCTTTGGCATTGATGGAAACACCAACATAAACACTACTGTATTCAACTGAAATCATGCTTCTTGGTTCTAGAACTTCTCTGTTGTACTTCATTCTTCTGGTATCATATCTTGTACTGGTTCAGATCATCTTCATTTCTTCTCCCCCTATTTGTTACACATCTTCTCCTCATCTTAGGCTAATATATTTCTTCTCCCCATTCATATTTCTTCTTCCCCTTTGACAACAATAGAAAAGGGGCATATGTATCTTTGGTCATCAAATCTCCTGTTGTTGTCTTCAACATCTCTACAAATCTCATCTAAGATGCTTTGCCTGCAGAGTAGCCACCATTTCATCAATCCATAGTGAAGAGTTTTCAATATTCATACTATATTGATGCATCTCCTGCATCCTAGTTTTTCTTGTGTAGGGGTGTGACCCCTAATTTACCTCTGAGGTACTCAAAGGTAGTCTTCGGTAATGTTTTTGTAAAAATGTCTACTAGCTGCTCTTTGCTTGTCACATACTCCATTCTGACTTGTTCTTCCTATACTCTCTCCCTTAGAAAGTGATATTTCAATTCTATGTGTTTAGTTCTTGCATCTAATACAAGAATTTTTGAAATATTAATTGCACTTGTATTGTCACAATAAATAGTTACCGGTTCAAACATATCAAATTTAAAACCTTCTAACACATGTCTCATCTAGATTGTCTGCATACATTTCATTGATGTTGCAACATACTCTGCCTCAACTATTGACTGTGATACACAAGTTTTCTTTTTACTTCTCCAAGCAACCAATGTACCTCCACGAAGAAAAGCTCCATCGACAGTTCTTTTTTGGTCGTCAACATTGCCTTCCCAATCTGCATTAGTAAAAACACTCAAAGAAAAATCACCTTTATAAGGATACCATAAAACTTGATCTATTGTGCCTTTCAAGTATCAAAATATCCTTTTCACTGCTATAAAGTGAGTCTCCTTAGGATCCTTCTAAAATGTAGCAACCAAACCAATAACATGTGCAATATCAGGTCTACTATGAACAACATAATGCAACTTACCAATCATGGACCTTTATACTTTTTCATCAATAGAGGGTGAATAATCTTGTTTAAACATATTACAACCTATCACCATTGGAGTACCAACCGGTTTACAATCCTCTATGCCAAATGTTTTCAACACTTCCTTTACATACTTACTCTGATAGATAAATAATCCACCATCCAATTGCTAGACCTGCAACCCAATGAAAAAATTTCTCACCAATAAGAGACATCTCAAATTCTTTCTTCATCTCCTCAGCAAAATCCATACATTAATCATTATCACCTCCAAAGATTATATCATCCACAAAGACTTCAGCTATCGATATTTTGTCTCCACCAGTTTTAAGATATATGTTACTATCCTCACTGGTACACTAGAATTCTATCTTGATGAGGTGTGCATGCAATCTTTCATGCCATGCTCTTGGTTCTTGCTTCAATCCATATAGTTCCTTATGTATCTTGCAAACCATATCTTTATCCTTAGACAAATAAAATCCATTTGGTTGTTCTATGTACAGTTCTTCCTCAAGGATGCCATTAAGAAAAAAAAATTTAACATCCATCTAGTAGACCTTAAAGCATTTAAATGTAGCATAAAAAAGTAACATTCTTACTCCTTCCAACCTCACCACCAGTGCAAAGGTTTCTCCATAAATCTCTCCTTCTTCTTGTGCATAGCCTTTTCACACCAACCTTGCATTAATCCTCACAACTTTGCCTTCTTCATTCAACTTGTTTCTAAAGACCCATTT
This sequence comes from Cryptomeria japonica, assembly GCF_030272615.1. Lineage (NCBI taxonomy): Eukaryota > Viridiplantae > Streptophyta > Pinopsida > Cupressales > Cupressaceae > Cryptomeria > Cryptomeria japonica. The sequence goes on from NC_081410.1 coordinate 437,237,902, forward strand.
AGTGCCAATCACATTTTTGTCTTTCAGCCTAGGAACAAGTGTCCAAGTGTTTTTTTTCTCCATCTGATCCAATTCCTCATTCATAGCATTGATCCAGTCATCATCCTTTAATGTCTCCCTTATTGTTTTAGGCTTTATAATTGAAATCAAACAAGATTTTTCTCCAATTTTCCTTCTTGTTTGTACACCACCATATTTTATTTCCAATAATTTGGTCTTGTGAATGATTCAGTTTGACATATATTGGTATTATAGTTTCTGGTGCTATGCCTTCTGCTTCATGTTCTTCATGTTCTTCATCGCTTTCTTCATTTACCAATTGAACATCTATTTCTGCATCATTTTGTTCATCATCCTTCCGCACTTTCGGTTCAATAAACATAAGTTTTTCTTCATCTTTCTCAAGTTCAGATCTATTGGTCTCATCAAATTTCTCAAAGAGTTCATCTACCTTCACATTTGCACTCTCAATGATCTTCTTAGTTCTCTTGTTATAACATTGGAAAGCCTTACTCTTTGTAGATTAACCAAGAAAAATACCTTCATGACACTTTGCATCAAACTTTCTAGTGAAATCATCATGTTTAATGAAACATTTACTCCCAATTATTTTTAAATAACTTACATTAGGAGTCTTGTCATACCATAATTCATAAGGTGTTTTGTTGTTACCTCTTTTGACAAGTACCCAGTTCAAAGTGTAAACAATAGTGCTAACTACTTCTCTCCAAAATATTTTTGGTACTTCACCTTAAATCAACATGGTTCAGGTAGCTTCAATAATTGTTCTATTCATTCTCTCTGCTATCCCATTTTGTTGTGGAGTTATAGGGGCTGACATCTACCTCTCCATTCCGTGTTCATCACAGAACTTCAAACTCATCAGAAGTAAATTCTCCTCCCCGATCAGATCTCAAACATTTCAACTTCTTCCTGATTTCCTTTTCAACTAAAACCTTAAATTCCTTGAATTTTCTAAATGCCCTAGACTTTGCTCTTAGAAAAGTTACCCACATCATCCTAGAAAAATCATGAAATATCTATCACCATAATAGCTCTTAGTCCTCATAGGAGCACAAAGATCAGTATGAACCACATCAAGGATATTCTCTGAAGAGAAAGACTTACTCTTAAAAGACAAGAAATTCATCTTACCCATTTGAAAGTCCTTACATAACACATTATCCAGTTTCACAAGCTAGGGAAAACATCTCACAGTACTTGATTTTCTAACCTTTATCAAATTGTCAAAATTCACATGATAAAACCTCTTGTGCCATAACCAGTTGTCTTTGGTTTTTGGCACCAAGCAATTATCACATAGTATTCGGATGAAAAATGATACCTCTTGTTTGCTTTCCAATAGTAATCAATTCTGCATTACTTCCAAGAATCTTGCACACTCCACTTTTAATTTCTAGAAGATATCCCTTATCATTTAATTGACCAACACTCAAAAGGTTATGTTTTAATCCATCAACCCAAAAGATATCATCTGCATTACTTTTCCCATTTAGTGAAATAGATCCTTTACCTTTAACCATGCAGGGTGAGTTGTTACCAAACCTTAAATTCTTCAAGGGATAAGAACTTGTTTCTATCACCGGTCATGTGGTGTGAGAAACCACTATCTATTATCCATTCATCACTGCTATTTATGTGAGACACCAATGTCTTTTCATCAGTTAGATCTTCCTTCACAACAACAAACACTATCACATTATTATCATCTTCTTCTGATTCTTCATTAGTTACTCCATCAACTGCAACATAGCACTGTTTCTTTCTTTTTCCTTTGAATTTATTAAAATTCTCTTTCTTATCAGTGTTAGGGAAGTTAGCAGCAATGTTTCCAATCTTTTTGCAAGAGAAATACTTCAAGGGTAATTTACTTTTATACTTACTAGTGCCTCTAGGGAATATATTATCCAATAATGTCTCAAGTTCCATTAGATGATCTTCTTCATCCCCATCACCTCTTCTACCGCCATGGCTAGACCGATAGTCATGACAAATATCGTTTCCTTTCCTCATAGATGTACCATTTATAGAAGCTTTAAAAGAAAATTCGGACAGTTTTGAAGCACTGTTATCAAAGCTATTTAACTCAAATGCAGTCAAATTTCCAGTACGAGAATCAACAATAACTTTATCTTTAGAAGTAGATCTTAGTTCTTGAATTGCAAAAACTCTAATAGCATATTGTGTTAGGATATTTCTAAGCATTTTACTAACAACAACATCATCATCAATATTACCTCTAGCACTCTTAATACCACCTACAACTTCTTTAATCCTTTGACCATATTGTGCAATGTTCTCACCATCAACCATTTTCATGTCATCAAATTTACCTCTTAAACTTTCTTCTTTTTCTCTCTATACATGTTCATATCCTCCATAAATAAAGTCTAATTTCTCCCATACCTCAAGTGTAGTTTCTAATCCATGAACATCTATATACTCAAAATCAGATAAAGTACTTACAATTGCTTCAAGTGCCTGCATTTTTTCTTGTTGTTCTTTAAGTTCATCCAGTGTCAAGGGGGTAGTAGGAGGAGCTTCATACTTGTTTGTCACATGTTTCCAATATTGTGAAGCCAATCCTTTAATGTATATCTTCATCCGGCATTTTCATATCTAGTAGTTGTCCTTGGTGAACTTGGGACCCTCCTTCTAAATCATCTTTCTTTAGGATATTTTCCTCAAGTTGTTAAGCTTTCTGCACACAGAGGACCAATGCTTTGATACCAATTGCTAACCTTAGAGGATCTGGTTAATACTAAGAGGGGGGGTGAATCAGTATTAACAAAAAATTCAAATCTAAAGCTCAACCTTATAATACTTTCACCAAGTTAAACAATAACCAATAACAAAGCCATTAACCAGTACCGCTATTTGTTGATAATTAACTACTAATATGATTTATCAAGTCTTCATATTAAGTGTTCATTAACCATGCATTAACTGAAGGCAAAACATAACAACACATATAAGCATTCACCATATGAACACCATGTTTATCACATGGAAACCAAAATAGGGAAAAACCACAGTGGGAATTGGTACCCACAAGAATTTTGCACTCTTTCAAGAATGTTCCCTTTTAGGAGCCTAGCCCAATTAGGAGCTTACAAAGATGCCCTATTAAGAGAAAGCCCTATTAGGAGTCACCCAGTTAAAGGATTTAGATGATGAGACCTATTAGGAGCTTTGACCTATTAAGATTAACCTCACAAGAGGATTTAGAACTCAAATAGTGAGCCACATTATTATGGGATTTACAATGTAAGGCATGTTAGGACCTATTCGGTTAAGGGATTTTGATTGTTACAACTGTTAGGGAACAAAAGTGAATGATCTGGGTATAGAAATTTACTACTTTCTTGATCAAATCCAATTATGCTCCAAATCTACAACATTCTAGAAGATCTTTCATACTCTTGTTTGGCTTCACACTCTTTTCAAAAACCATCAACACAACAAACATCAACTATACCGACATAAATATCCTTTACAAAATTGTCAGTTACTAAACCCTAGATACATCAAGAATTTCCAAATAAGATCATCATGTATCATATCAAATCATCATATAGATTATTACAATATTTTACAAGACAATATCTGTAATGCCCTGCCAAGAAACCCCGAAGGGATAAAACTAAAACACACCAATGGGATGCACATAATTTATTTTTTTTAAATATGACACAACATAATGATACAATGAGTTATAAAAAGCTCAGATAACACAACAAAAGACTAAGCAATATCTAAGGGGTTTCCCAACGTGATTACTTAATTTAACATCTAACTCAACTCACGATATTTGATCCAATTAAGCAAGTTAACTTAATTTCATGTTATTACTTTAACAAGGATATAATGTGTTCAGTAAATTAAAATTATAGATAATAGGACGTGTTCATCCATTATGGTTGAAGATGTAGTTAATATGAGGAAATTCACCCATTAAAGTTAAAATGAGATAACATGATGAGTTTATCCATTAAGGTTAAAATATAGATGGCACAATGAGGTTCACCCATAAGAGTTAAAGCTATGGATAACATGACTAGGTTCATCCAATAAATTTTAACCATTCATTACATTCAATCTTACATTAAATACATGTCATGCATCTCATTCCATAATGTACTTTAACTTCATCATAAACTAATGAATACTTTCCATGCATACTTAATTGCGCTATCGATAATTGACTATACTCCATTAATCAAATCTACATTCTTTTATGATCCCTATTACTGCATTTAATAAAATGACTACATACAAGCATTTATGATTCATTTCATCTAATCCCCATTATATATTTTAACATAAAGAATCCATACATGATAAATTAAAAGGTAACATAAAAATGGAAAAACACCACATAACATCGAAATGATCTCGGAGTTCACCCCTAGTGGGCTACATCTTCGAGTCTGCTCAACTACAAGACCCCTCTAAAACTTAATCAATAGTGAAGAATACATAAGGTTCACATCATTTACAATCCTGCCATCAAGGCAAACGCAAGTAATAATACATATGAACACCTTGGTCAAATAATTAGATGAATGATCCTTGAATAGGAAAGGATCCAACTGAACATAATAAGAAGCAATTTATAAAAGATCAATTGGAGCATCTACGAAACTAAATCTTCACAACCCATCATAAACATCCCATGGTCTCACATGAATATCAGGTTCTCATGAGAGAAATAAACATCAGGAAGAATCCACAACCATGCTCCTATCAAAGGAAACACAGCAACACACTAGGAAACATATTCAAGTGAACTCGTAAAACCCAGGAATAAACAAGGTCAAGCAAACAGAGTTCAATGTGGTAGGATTACCCACTTGGTCAAACTGAACTTCATACAGGGTGCATTGACTGATGGTACTCTAACTAGAGACCTGACTAGCTCTGCTCTACCACAAACCAATATTAAACACTCTCACAAAGGACATGATCGAATACAAACCATCACATGGAAAAAGTCAAGATTCGGGATCAAGGACATAAACCAATACTTAAATCAACAAATGACAATAACCAACAATTACAAACAAGGACTCGTCATTCCCTAAGAAAATGCCAAAACATAAATTTAGACATGCATAGGCATAAACTGGAGAAGACAATCTTTTTCCACATTGGTTAAACATTAAAATCGATCCAGTTTTCTAATTGATCTAAGTTTGATTGCAGTTTGTCTACCTCATCTAGGTACATGTCGTTCATGGTTTACTAACTCACTAAAGTTCAAATGCATCATACAATAATATAAATACTTCCTCATGAGTTTTCAACCCAAAACACATTAATATAAATATTCTATACACAGAACACCCAATGATGTAAAATTGATAATTCATTAATCACATAAAAGTATGATATTCATTTTCAAAATAAAACATCAAATTTCATTATATCATGACACAATTTATCTAAACCTATTTTTTGTTCGAAGCCAAGATATACTTTCCTGAAAACAGAAATATACATTTAAGAAAACCTAAACTAGATAATCATTTCCCAATAAAATAAAGTTCCCAAGCACATATTAAAACAACCAGCTAAGGATATTAATTTGTATATATAAATCTTTGTATATACCATAATTAATAAATCCATAAATTAATAATTCAACCACAATTAATATATATTAAGAAAAATATACATTAATTAAAAATTAGCAATTAATATATAATTAATAATATTCATTAATTTTTTAATCACTACAATTAATATATATAAAAGTTATATATTAATTAGTAATTATAAATTAATCTACTATTAATAAACTATATTAATTAAAAAATAATATTAATAAAATCTTTAATAAAAACTATATATATATATATTGTTTTATAAAACAAAAAATATAAAAAAAATTAGTATTTAAAAAATAAACCAAGGCCAAAGGGAAGACCCACTAGGAGACCACGCGAGCCTCCCTTTCCCAAAGGGAAGGCTAGGGAGACCATGTCGTGGTCTCCACCCAGCCTCGGTTGAGTGGAGTCCAGGGCGTGGCCTCACCGCCAAGCCTCTCCCCATGGTATGGAGAAGCCTCGGCTCTCCCCAACCATGGGTCTAGAGCCTTGGCTTCCATGTCGCCCCTCCCCGACAGCCCCAAAGAAACAAATAAATGCATACTTATTTTATTTATTATATTTTTTTTGTTTGCTGATTTTTATATATAAAAAAATATAATAAAACCAAAGCCCCAGCCGCTGGTTACTCTCAGACTAGCAAGGGTATATAAATATATATATTTTTGTTTAAATTATTAAAATTACATACAAACCCAAAATCTACAATCTCAAACTCAGAATTCTCTGAGAACTAAATTCCATTTTCAAATCCTCAAACACATATATATGCATGTTTTACTTTTTCTTATTTTTTATTTTTTTATTTTAAACAAAACCCCCAAATTTCAATAATACACACTCTCATACAGAGACTAAAATATATTTCTCAGAATATCCATGAACAACAAATATTGATAATTTTTCCAAAATAACCAGACCAATATCGATAATTTTTCCAGAACAACTAGAACCAGAAAGGGAATAAATTTTCCAAACAACACTATTCTTGGCAACTAAGATTGATTTACAACCATTTATCCAACCCATTCAACCAATCTTTACCCAAAACAAACTCATTTGTCTAGAATTAAAGCTTAAATCTGAAAACATTCATGAAGTTTGAACAAAGCTTAAGAGAGCAACCAACATTTAAACTGGAGGTTTGGTAAGAGAGAAAAGAGGGTTTGAGTTTGTGATTTCATTACAACTCTTCCATTTCCCACATGCAATAAGAGATTATCTACAGACACAACTAGATTTCTTTTCCAAAAAAAAACAAACAAACCATACAATCTCAATAAGACAAGAAATCAAAGAGATAAACCAGAAACCTACCTCATTTAGCATTCCTAGCTCAAGAAATCCTTCTCCAAAATATTTTCCCCCAAAATTTCTCCAAACACATCTTCCCCCCAATGTCTCCCAGCCATCTTTTTCCAAAAATCATTTCTCCCAAAATATTTTTCCATTCTAAGTTAAATGCAAAGTTTTTGACCAAAAATCTCATTTCTAAACTAAAAATACTTTTACAAAATTTATTTCTAATTTAGAAAAATCAAAATGCCTCTTCCTCATTTAATTTCTAATTTTCTCAATTTTAACAAAATTAACCTTTATATTCCAAAATATAATGAGGGTAAAATATTTTTAATTAAAATAAAATCCCCAAATTAATCTTTCACGCTTTATCAAATATATATTAAACTTGCTTTTCTAATTAAAATTGATTTTCTCTAAATAATTAAAATCAACCTTTCTATTTTTAAAAGGGCAAAGAGATTAAATAAATTCTATTTCAAAAAAATTTAAATTTTTCCCTTCCAAAAGCATAAATAAAATAAATTAATCAATTTAAAATTAACTGTTTCATCAAAGTTGCTACCAATTTGGATTGAGAAATTCTAATTAACGATTAATTGCATAAAGGATACCTATTTAATTTAGTCCCTTAATTACTAATGCGTAAACACACATTCAATCAAATTAACCATTAAGGATTAATTACTCAACTTAACCATACACAAAACATGCAACCCAAGAACACCAAGTAGACAGAAGACCTGCATACCCACCCAAAGGGAATACCAACGGATGACTGACGATGCTCACTTGAGCATGACTAAGGTCAAACGAGGGTCTTATGACCACCTAATCTAAAATCTATGAACCAAAGATGTACACTGAAACCTGCGAATCTAGGCGGAGATGAACCTTGCACCCATGCGGTGTTATGCCTGAAATCTCCTGCAACCAAGAGTCATACATGCATACATATATACTTAATGAAAGTGTTAGTCCGAGATTAATAACATGAATCAGGAGAACTAGTAAGCTTACATACAAATTGATGTGAAAACCACATTAACATGTATGCACAATAATTAAAACATCTAACTATAACAATATAACATGATAAACTAACAAAGGTCAAACCGAGATTAGAAATTGATTAGGGTAGGGTACTACAATATCAACCAAATCTTTGACCAAGCTATGGTGGTCAGACATACGAGCTTTTTATATTTTTAAAAAGTTGTATTACAAAAATCATAATTAATTATTTATTTTAAAAAAATACCAAACATTATGTGTCACATGTGAACTTGAGTCTTCTACTTATATCTAAAATATTTTAAAAAAATATTATGATTTGATTGTGGCTGGGGTGGTTAGACAGACACCTGCTTCTTATCTTTTTCCTGAAATTTTAGTACTACTGCATTGAAATTTTAAATTTTAGTCAAATAGAATTTATTTTTTTTAGGAAAAACTAGTAGCTTAGAAACAAAATTCAATTTTCTATAAATTCTACTCTTACATATTTTTGAAACAATGTTGGTAACTTATTCAAATTTTTACATCAAGTCACCTAACTGTTTTTCTGATTTTCATTGCCACTTAAGGGCCTGTTCGGTCCACCATGATCCTGCACATACCCATTGTCTTTTGAGTTTACAAAAAATACTTTCTTGTATTGATTTTGGTCTAGATTAAGTTCCATGCATTTCATATTTTGGTTAAGATATATTTTGGGTTAGAGATGTGCATACACACCACAACCTTTCTTTCGACCGACTTGGTGTAGATTGTTTTGTTCTAGATTGGTCCATATACATATATGGGATAGACAAAATATATATAGATTTGGGTGTGTGGAATACAATAATGAATGTGCATTCAAATTAATGTAAGGATGGTGGTATAATTATTGGAATCAAGGATCACTGAGGGGCGGGTTGTGAATCAATGATCTACTGGTACACAAAGTTTATGCTTTATTCTTTAACCACTAGAAGCATAAACATGAAACTAAAATGAAGAAACTCAAAGCAATCAATCATAAAATCATAACACCAATATTTTTACGTGGAAACCCAAATGGGAAAAACCACAGTCGGATTTGAACCCATAATATTATTCCACTATGACCAGTAGCAAAACAATATTACAAAAGGAGAATGCACATGCATTTAGGCTCACTACCTAGAGCTCTCTACTCAAATACAAAAGGGCCACATCCTGGAGGAAGTCTCACTGAATTACATGGAAGTATCACTAACCTATAGAGATATATAGTGATGTATTACAATGATTGAACTCAGAAATAGCATCAAACTTATGCTTGGATGATTTCCGGTTAGGTGCAAGTATCTGACTATATCTTATTTGCTGCTCTACTCTGTTAACTATCTCAGTCAGCTACCAGATCAAGAACGCACAAGTGAAACTATGCCAAAGAAGTTTCTTGATCTCAATTCATTCACAACACGCTCACTCATACACCAGAAAGATCTCCTACACTGGTCTTATATATCCACACTCATAAAAAAAAAAAAATCTCCAAGTCAGTTACCAGATAAATAAAATATATATAACGTTTCATTGGAAGTCGGCTTGAATTCACACCAAAAAATAGAACCGGACCTAAAACATATCACCACAAGCTTTAGATAGGTCACACATAACACCTGAACACATTTAGAATCACCAAAAAAAGGTTCCAAACTAAAACTGCACTGATCAAGCTAAAATATCAGTTAACCGGGTATCAGTTAACATCTGCTTCTAGATAAGAAGAATTATATCTACTGGATCGAATCTCCATGAAGAGTTGTCATTAATGAAAACCCTATAGTCAAGCATCAGAAGTCATGGATGAGTGTCAATTTCCAACAATAAATTATTGCTACATCAAAATGCATTGAAATATACAAGTGATAATTGATACAAGGACAGTGATCTAGAGACTTGGAGGCCTAGATATTTTAGTATGGTTAAAATTTATGCTATAACAGAAACTTGATCAGCATATAGAGATTTCGTTATTCATACAACTCTTTATCTATAAGTTGTAATACTATATCTTTCCCTATTGTAGTTAGCTTCAGTGTGCAAGTCATTTTTATTGTATCTTACACCAAAAGCAGTTAGTCTTTGTCTTCAAGTCTAGACTAGTGAGCTCCCTTTTGTAAAACATTTTTATATAGTGGATTATTTCTATGAGTCGGTACTCATCATGGTTTTTCCCAATTAGGGTTTTCCACATATAAAATATTGGTGTTCATGTGTGATGGTAAGAATCAATGATAATTTTAAGAAACCCCCTCTCAAAAAATTGTATAAAATTTTGGTGAATATTTAATTTATTTTTTTTAAATAAAAATTTATTGGTGAATATTTCGGCAAATTATTTTTACGAATCTTTCTTTTTAAAAAGTATTGGTGAATTTCGGAAAATAATAAGAGTATGCATTAATTACTATTCCAAATCCTTTCAATTTAAAAAATTAGTTTTTAATAGAAAAGTAGAGGCCTAAACGTGGAAATTATTAATGAGTTTAAGGGGTACACTCTACTTTATTTAGTTTCTATCATTAATTTAAAATAATCTAATAGCCCTCTTTGTATTTTGTGAGATAAAATGTACCAACAATTTGTAATACTCATGGGGCCAAAAATTGCTTTCAAACCATTGATTTTCTTTGAGGTCAACAATTCAAAATAAATTTCAACTCCAACAAGCATTACAACTTGTAGGTATAATTTAACTAATGGAATACAATGAAGGTCATTAGATCATAGTTTAAATCAATGGTGGTAACTAAAGTTTGTTGATATAACCCTAAAGTAACTAATAATTAAGATATATTATTTGTGAATTAACTTATATTTCTACAATAAATTATTAAATATTGGGGACTATAATCCAATCATGTATCGAATATTGTGGCTAATATTTGAGTTAAGAAAAGTAATAAAATAAATGCTTTAGTGATTTAAATAATAATAAAATATTTTTTTGTAAAAATGTGGCAATTTGGGTCACCTTAAAAGTCAAATCGATTAGCCAAATTTTGATTCCCAAATTTCAAAAAATAGCCAATTGGCAAATATTAGCCTCTAAAAATATCAGTGGTGTGAAGGTTTTTATGATATTTAATACTCTTTAAAGTGAATGCTTGTAATAAACTTGTTAGATGCAAGATTGAAGTCTACAATTTTAGTTAATGTTGATTCACCCCCTTTCAGTGTTTGGTGTGTGTTTAATAGTTTGTTCTACGTTAGTCTCCATATAGTTCTAGTTTGTGTATGTACCTGATTGGATTTTAGTATCAACATATCACTTGGACAAGGAGACATATGAGCAATTTTTTCAGAGAATTCATCTTTATTCTTAATGCATTTATCTATTCTAGTATATGTTTCATGGGAACCATACCTACATTTATACATTTTTGTCTTTCTTCCCGAGGGAAGAAAAAATGTTTGTAAGAATTGGATCATATTTTTCCTTCAAACACTTACCATTCTTATATATGATTATTAAATATGGGGGTGAGGGGGGGTGATAGATGCATTTATTTTTGGATTGTTGTTATACCTCCATGCATCACTTAATATTTCACCTGTACATGATATGCATATTTCTTTTTTGGAGATTAGTTTCATCCCATGAGGTTTTCTCTTTTTCTCCATTTGTGAGAGATTTCATTACATTGTAGTTGGGCATGCGTACCTAAGATGACATAGTTATTGGGACCCATATATTGTATCTTCATATTAATCATGCATCATTTGCATAATAATTTTTCTCTTTAAGTTGCACTTAAGGGGGGTTGGTGTGAATAAGATGTATCCTAACTAGTTCTTAGTTAGCATCTATTCACACATGTTAATTTTACTTATGATAGCTTATTTTTCATATGAAACTCTCATTTAATATTGTTCATGCTAGTTATCTTAGGTGTCATTCTAGATAGAGACGAGTCTTAGCTCATTTTTTAATATTATTTTTTATAATGCATCATGCATTTAATTTTGTATCAAGGGTAGTTATAACTACCTCATCATGTCTTGCATATATAAGAAAGGCTCATTCAAGTGCATTGTATCATATCAATTCATCTCAATCATTTCATTTTGATCTCCATTGTTCATTATTATTCATGTTGCAACATTCTCTTGTGATTGCTTTGTTTCTTGGTTGCTTCCCTGAAGTCTATAGCTTCATGATGAGCTCTCAATCTTTCCAATAACTCCTACTATAAATTTACCATCCAACTTCAATTGAAGAAAAATGACATGAAACAGTTAGATAAAAATAACATATTCAAATACTGTTATTTATTTTGTGTACATTTGACTATTTTGAAAAATGATATTTATGATTTCTCAATAAAAAATTTAACTATTCACTATTATAAAATATTTATATTATTTATCTAAAAAAATATGGATAAGAAATTTTATTTTATATCCAAATTTATAAATATTATTTTTTTTCTTTTGTTCAATAAACGGTTGAACCCAAAAGTCTATTAAATATTATAAAATAGTCATTACAAAGTTTTGAAAGAGAAAACAAAATAGGGGAGGCCATCTAGATGAAACTCCCATAGCAGATCACAGTATCAAGCAAAATTTGTAAATATTAATATGTTACGTTTTCATTGTCATTATGTTGAATATACAAATTTAAAATTCATAATAAAATTTTAATAATAAAATAAAACTAATAAAAAACACACATAAAATAAAATTTAAAAATAATGTAACAAAAAGATAGCATTATGTTATAATATTATTAATTCCAAGAGGCATTTTACCATGACATTAAGAGGTAGAGTGTAATGGCATGAGTGTCTTAATCTTAACAAAAGCAATTCCTTTTGGGTTAAATTTCACAACCATTTATGTCTCAAAATATTAATATATTTATAAAAACAATATTGTTAAAATCAATACCACATAAACATAAAAATATATCTAATCAAAATTATAATTTTTTAGATAGATTAATAAATATTGAAGGAATAAATTCCTATCTCTTGCTGGAAAAATTCAAGTGGTTATTTGAATTTATTTGGCTTCTCATGTGTATTATTCCTCTTATTGGATGCCCTTCAAAAAGGGTTATGATGATTTAAATAAAATAGTTTGTCAATTCTTATTGTCTAATTTGGATGGAAAGTAGGATTTCAATGCCTTCTCTTGGTTTCATTGCATACAACCTAAATGTAGAGGGGATTTGTTAGATCCTAAGACTCAAGGAGCATGTTTATCTACTAAAAGGGATAATTAGAGTTGTGAATGGGGAGGAACCATGAATATTGGTCTCCTACTATATTATTCTTGTTGCTGATAATAATAAATGGCATGAGGTTGGATGTATGGATAAGGTTTGGGTTGCTCCCTTCTTTCGTATGAAGGCATTATCTCCTTTACTATACATTGGAAGGCTTGGCAACAAGTTTGCGCTCTTTTAATTTGGAAGGAATCTCTTCAATGTTGTTTTAGTTTCACCTCTTTGTCTATCGAGTGGAACAAAGAAGTTCAATACCATGGGCAACCTATTGCAATCAAATCCCCCTAACAAGTTCTATATTTTTCTAGCAAATGAGTGTAACAACTTACTGATATTTGGGACTTGAACTCATTGGACTAGGCTAATTGGCTTAATATCAAGAATTATTTTGGTCTCAGAATGAATTAAAAAGGATTCTGTACTTAAATGATGTATTTGGTTTCTTCAAAGCTACTCATGAAATTATGTACTCCCCTTCAATGTATTCTTCAAAGATGGGGTTTAGCTTGAGACATTTCATTTTTTTAAAATTTCCTTTCAAGAAAAACTATTCGAAACTACTACCTATGAGATTTTGAATAGATCTAGAGGCAATGGAAAGTGCACATAAGAGAGAACAAAATAGATGATAGAAATAAATTGTATTCTATCAAGAAAATACTGATCAACTAGATCATTACATCTTGCATACAATGACGATGAGCTTACTTATATAGGCAAGGCTATATGGATATGTGAGCACACAAACATGACATGTGGCTCAATAAGAAACAAGGGTAGGTAGGAAATAGGTGTGGTAGGTAGGAGAAACAATAAAATATTTCACATGAGGTGGTTCACCCGCCGAAGGTGGAATTATCACTCCACAATAAGTGGATATGATAGAGTACAACAAGATCAACACCATAAAAGGTTGAAATTCTCCTACACACACTATCCCAATGTGGCACAAACACCCAAGTGTCTCATACCCAAACTACCATGAAATGCATTTCCTAAGTAAACTTAAGTAAGGTGTAATAATATCAATGATGAATAATTATTTACACCAACACTCCCCCTTAAGTGCAACTTAGGGGAATGCACTTAAGTCTACAATGGAACTAAGCAATGCAAGATGGGTCCCGCCTACAAGGCCATGTCAGCTACCCATGTACAAATGTAAATGCACAAAAACCAATGCAATGAAATCTCTCACAAAGCGAGGAAAGAGAGAAAAACCCAATTGGAAAAAACTCCCCCCAAAAAAGAGATGAAGAAAGCACACAATGCTCTCAATGATGAATAAGGGAGAAGAAGAGACCATGAAGCCTCCCCTCAATGTAAAATCTCTTGTAAAGACGGTCCAATAATGTTGACCAAAATACCTCCCCATAAGGAAAAAAGAGAGCCAATGCTGCACAATTAATGTCAAAGTGTGACAAAACCAGCTACCATGTCGATGATGATGAATCACTCGTTGCAACATGATAAACATTAGGCATGGAGACAACCTACTTTGAGCATCATCTAGATACTCGTAAATGGCAGAAATATTGGTACAACCTAAGTCTCATGGGAGCCATGCACAAATGTGTACAATCTAAGTCTCAACTCCAGAGCCATGCACCAAGTCTCACAAGATATTCTGAATCTATGTGTACAAGAGGATTACATTAAATATGTCAACAATGACAAGATACAAAGAGGTGTGGCACTTTATGATAGTGTGAGTACAACATTGTTAATGGAAGAGCATACAACATGATAGTGCAAATCAAGAAGCATGAAAATGATGCCACCAAGAAGCCCTGTAGAATATTGTAGAAAAAGATGCATCTGATTGGGATGTGGCCAAGAGATATAAAGAAGCAAATCTAACCCCCCCCCCCCTGTTGACTGCCAGTTGGAGCACTGCAAGACAGGTATGAAGTGACAAGAAAAAATTGTGTTCCTAATTTGACTTATTCCATAATATTTTTGTTTTTAAAAGATTTTAAAAATCTTAATAAAAACAATTTATTAGAGCCCATAAAAAAAACTTTATTAAAAAATAAATAAAAAAAAAAAAAAAGGCAGTCTTTTGTTTTTTTTTTGAAATGAAAAAAAAATTTAATAAAAATTTATTAAAGAGAAAAAAACTTATTAAAAAAAGTTTTTTTTTTTTAATTTAAAAAACACAATTTATTAAAAAAACAAAAAAAGCTTTTAACCCCCCCCACGGGGAGGGGTCCGTAGAGCCTTGCGAACACTCACAGGTACACTGTGGCTACTTGCAAGTACACTGCAGTTACCCATAGTGCCTGTGGGACTGCAGGTACAGCGGTGTACCTACAGGCATGTAAAGCCCCAAAATTTTCCGATTTTTTAATTTAAAACCAAAAAAAAAAAAGTTGTCCCCCAATTTTGATTTTTTTTTTTTAATTTTAATTCAGAAAAAAATATAAAATAGATTTTTTTTATTTTTTTTTAAATTCAGCCCTGTACCTGCAAATCTGTATGGTGAGCCAAGAGGGGGAATTTTTTCAACTCGTGGTAACAGAGGCCGATTTCAATGAATTGACAATCGATCTTGGGGTTTTGTGGCCTTCTGAGTGCAATGGTGATGACGGATTTGACCAAAAATGCTCCAAAATTGCAAATCATTGTCGAGACAAGTGACCACCCTCCACCTTCAAACGACTCTAGATTTGGCCTCAGATGTCAGATTTGGATGAAAACAAGGTGATTCTAACTTTCTTGAACCTCCTCAATCCAATGGTTACCTCAGATTTGACCCAACAATCTCCAATAATAACCTGCAATAGAAAGCTCCAAAATGCAAAACCCCAAATTTCTCTCAATTGGCAAACCAATGACACTCTAATGGCTCTGATATCATGTCATATTTTGCCAAGATCTAGAGGCAATGGAAAGCACAAATAAGAGAGAAAAAAATAGATGATAGAAATAAACTGTATTCTATCAAGAAAATATTGATCAACTAGATCATTACATCTTGCATACAATGAAGATCAGCCTGCTTATATAGGCAAGACTATATGGATATGTGAGCACACAAACATGACATGTGGCTCAATAAAAAAAAAATGGTAGGTAGGAAATAAGTGTGGTAGGTAGGAGAAATAATAAAATATTCAACATGAGGTGGATCACACACCGAAGGTGGAATTATCACTCCACAATAAGTGGATATGATAGAGTAGTAACAAGATCAACACCATAGAAGGTGGAAATTCTCCTACACACACTATCCCAATGTGGCACAAACACCCAATTGTCTCATACCCAAACTACTATGAAATGCATTTCCTAATTAAACTTAAGTAAGGTGTAATAATATCCATGATGAATAATTATTTACACCAATACTACCTAATATGAAGTTGAATCCCAAACAACTTCAAATGGGGCTACAAGTTTAACTTAGAGAGGAGGTGGATTAATTTAAACACACTAATATGGAGGTCAAGAGTTGACGTTAATGCTCTAGTATTGGCTTGGAAGATAAACTTCCTATTCGGGATAAACTAAATTTTTTAAAGATTTAGTCAATTAAGTGTCATTTTTGTCAACATACCGAAAACATAAACCATACTTTTTGGGGCTAGATTTGGGAAAAAACCAAATAGAAGGCTAGGCTAAATTTGACTATTTTCTTGCTATTTATTATCATGCTTTGGGCTACGAAGAAGTTGCTTTGAGTTTTGGTCTACACAAGAATGTAGTTTCTAATTCTATGAAGCAAACTATTTTGCTACAATTTTGGAAAAGCTAATGTTTAGCAACATGATTGAATGTGGTTGCCAATTCTACGAGGCAAACTATTTTGTTGTTTCTTTGGAAAAGTGGATGTTTAGTGATGTTTTATAATCATATTTTACATCAAGAAGTTAAAATGTTTCAATATTACTGTGACATCATGTTAAAATTGGCATGGATGATACTTACAACAAGATTTTGGAAGAAATTAAGTACCAACTTCTACATTTATATGGGAAAGATGTTTGTTGTTCGAGGACATTTCAAAATTTCTTTAAACTTCAAGTATAACTTTGTCCATTCTTATAGTCTTTGTTTAGATAATTTTGGTTTTATAGTTGCATTCTATTTCTTCTTGCAGTCCTTCTCTATTCATGACTATTTAAAATTATAATTCAACTTAGATTAATACAAAGTACTAGTATAGATATCTGAAATAATCTATCTAAAGAAATGTTGAGGGATATCAATTCAAGCTAATTAATTTATCTTAAACTTATTTTATTTCATTTTTAAATAATTGGTAGACATTAAGATAATGAATACATTGAAAAGTATACTTATAATTTTTTAAATAATGTTATGAGCTATAAAAATTAGATTTAAATAATCAAATTTTAAAATTTTGAATAAAATTTTTGTATTAAAGAATAAAATAGACAATATAAATACAATAAAATTTAAATCTCTTTGTATGTAGTAAATATAATTTAAAGTAAAATAAAATATATTTATTTAAGATATCTATACTATATATAGATTTTAACATAAAATGAATATATATATATATATATATATATATATATATATATATATATATATATATATATATATATATATATATATATATATATATATATAAAACGATAAAAACAATTTACACATTTGTTTTAAAAAATAGAATACAACATCAATACTAAAATTACGAAATCAATAAGAATAATATCAACTCATATATCTCAATCTCTCTTAGAGAGAGTTTGCAAGAGTTGCTTAAAACCTTCAATAACGACGCCTTTCTCTCCAACAATTAACCTTCCACCCAATACTTGGAAAGGAAGGCCAACCCATTGATCTATTGATGCTTGAACAGAGCGCCCTCCGTCCTTAATAAGCTGGGAAACTTCTCTGAACACACTTATCACTAACCATTCTCCCTTGCTCAACTCTACGCGGGTACTCTGCCCTTCGTTTACACCTAGACAGGAGCCTTCTTCATAGGAATTGACAACAAAATATACTAGAGCCGCATTGGACAAATTTGTCTCCCAGCTTGTAATACTCCACTCCGTATATTCACGGTTATGGTCATCAGTCACTGTTGAGTTCTTAACGACAGCGAGACCAGGAAAAGTGAACGAATCCAAAATTGACTGAACACGAGGAAAGATCTTTGCAGATATCGTCATTTCCCATGGCCAGTTCTGCAGATTTGCAAAAAACTATAGTTAAACAAAACAATCTACATTTAGAATAACAATTTCACATTTTTAGCAATATGTATTACCTCGATTTGTATGCTGTGAATGCAAGTTTCAAAAGCTGATATGTTGGCTGCTCTCAGATTCAGCGCCCGCAGTCTTTCCATGCCTCCCAAACTGTGTATACCAGGTTCCATCCAGCATGTCCATACAACCAACTTCTCCAGTGACTTCAAATGTTCTAAACCTTCTATTTTCTTTATTTTATGGCAATCTTCGACATCAAGAATATTTAAAGAAACTAGTCTTGCCAAAGTCGGCATCTCAGATATCTCTGGACAAATCAAAATGTTTAGCTTCTGGACATTCACAACAGCGTGAATTCCCCTTATTGTTTTCAGCATCTTACAGTTCACCAAAGAAATTTTTTTGAGTGCCGCTGGCAAGGTTTCGATTGCCACTAAATATTCTTCATTTTCTATTGTCAGCTCGTGGAGGCTTTTACAAGATTCCGGGGAAATCGAAAGCGTGGACAAATGATTGGCTTCAAGTTGTATGCTCCTGAGATTGCACAATGATGAAGAAGAAGATCCCCTTCCAAAGGGCAATTCCCTGATTGAGCACTGTCGAATCTTTAAAGTCTGAAGGTTAGTTAGCACCTCAAATTCTCCTGGCAAACCCAAGCTCACCAGCATTGTACACCCAATCAATTCAATAAGCTTTAGTGATGTTGGCAGAGTTTCGATTTCTATCAGAGATGGACAAAATTCAAGGCGGAGAGTTTCAAGACTTGGACAACAGTCTTGGGGAAGGGATATCCTGGACACTGATGTGTCTTGGACAAGTATTTTCCTGAGCTGGCGCAATGCAGTAGATGATCCCCTTCCAAAGGGCAATTCACTGATTGAAGACCTCCCAATCTCTAAAGTCTCAAGATTAGTTAACTGTTCAATTAATCCTGGCAAACCCAACCTCCCCAGCATTGTACATTCCCTAAATTGAATGAACTTGAGCGCTGTTGGCAGGGTTTCGATTTCTGTCAGAGACGGACAAATTTCAAGGCGGAGATTTTCAAGGCTTGGACAACAGTCTTGATGAAGTGATATCCTGGACACTGATGTGTCCCATAAATATATTTCCCTGAGCCCGCACAATGAAGCAGATGATCCCCTTCGAAAATGCAATTCTCTGATTGAGCACTTTCCAATCTCTAAAGTCTTCAGATTAGTTAGCTTTTCAATTGCTCCTGGCAAACCCAACCTGGCCAGCATTGGGCACTCTCTCAATTTAATGAACTTGAGAGCTGTCGGCAGGGTTTCGATCTCCAGCAGAGATGGACAGATTTCAACGCAGAGAGTTTCAAGGCTGGGACAACAGTCTTGGGGAAGCGATATCCTGGATACTGACGTTTTCCATAGATATAGCTCCCGCAATGAAGACAACAATCCCAACCCCGGCTCAAATTCCAATTCTCTTAGAGAGCAATTTTGAATCCTCAAATTTCGAAGATTAGACAGCTGTCTAAAATCTGTTGGCAGACTTGTCAACAATGGACTGCCAACAATTTCAAGGTTTTCCAATTTGCGTAGTTGACCAATGGTAGATGGTAATTCCCTCAAGCTGTTGGTGTATCTCAAAACAAGCTTTCTGAGAGAAACCTGATTTGTGATATTGTCAGGCAATACTTGTAATTTACAGCATCCTGACACATCAAAAACCCTGATGTTTGAAATGTTTTCCAGAATATTTGATTCTAAGGTGAGTTCGACACAATCAGATAAATTGAGATATTCGAGGTGTATCAGCTCCTTAAAAGACTCAGGCAACCTCTCTAGACTCTGAGATCCTCTCAGATTTATATGCCGCAGGTTTACCAAATCTCCACAACGGCTAGGTAGAGTTGATAACTTGCTGCAATATTCTAAGGCCAGATGTTCCAGCGAGCGAAGTCGGCAGAACTCTTCTGGCAGCCTCGATAATTTAGAACCTTCATAGGAACAACCTAATGATAGTCTTTTCAAATGTTTGAGATGGCCTATTGATCTGGGAAGACTTCGAAGCATGTCGGCAACCATAATTTGCAGCTCTCTCAATTGCAAAGGAGGCTGTGCACAACCAATTTTCAATTCTATTGAATTAAAAACATTTTAAAACAACGGAAGTATTGATTCTTATTGAAAAAAGCAAATTAAATTTTTCATACATGTGCGTCGTCCCACAATGTTTCCAAGCTCCGAGCTTCTTGAAGCTCTAGAACTCTTATGTTCTCCGGTGAGAGCCACGATGGAATATATCTGTGCTTACAGTGAAACCATCGAAGCCACAGGATGTCTCTCGATAGCTCCCCACAGTCTTCGGTAAAATCATTTTCTTGAACAAGAAGAAGTTGTAATCCACCCGTAAGATTTGAGATTCTCATCATCTCCATGCACTGCTTGAACGGCAGGGAGGAACCAGGAATGCCTTTGGAGACCATTATCCCCCGAATCGGTATTCCTTGCTAAGTGGAAAACACCAAATATAAACTTCAATTGAGTTAGGGGAAAAAGAAAAAAAAAGCTTCACAAACAAGGTTTCTATGCTACAATTAATGACTGGAAATATTAAGTTCACCTGAATGTTCATACTCCATCTTTCAGACCAGAATCGCAATGGTGAGTGTCTCGTTGCAATTTCTCTTCCCAAACCCCTGAGGTGATCATGCATCCTTATACACTCTTTCTCATCCACCTCAACAAGACACTTATTGTGAAGCGTTTCCCAGCAATGTACACCGTTCCAGCCTGATCCATCCCATACAGCAATGCCCGAACTTCTTTTTTCACCAATAAAAAAACATGCAATATCCAAAAATATTTCTTTCTCATCTTCATCTAGGGCATCGTAACTTACTTTTAGCCTCTTCTTAATTTCTTTGGGCAATATTCTTCGGACCTTATCTAGCTCAGAAACCCAATACTCCTTCCACCTTTTACCGTATCCTCCAATGACCTCTAAGGATAAAGGCAACCCATTGCAAACATCTAAGCAATTTTCAACTAAATCCTGAAAGCCGTTTTGTGGGAAAGGCTGTAGAAAGGCATTCCAGCAAAACAGCTGCTTGGCATTAGAAAGTTGGAGTGGTTGCATTTTATAAATCGATGTGATCCCCCACTTTCTAAGCACGTCCACTTCACGGGTTGTAACAATGATCAGACTACCAGATCCAAGGCTCTCCTTTGGCGGCAACAGCGCATCCAGTTGGTCCCCATTGTCTACATCATCCAAAACTATGAGCACACAAAGACTTTTCAACCGATCTGCTACAATTCCCTTGCCTTCCTTAAAATTGTCGAAAGATTTATTATTTTGGATACGGAGGTCCTCCAGGAGCTTCTTCTGCTTGGTATGCAAAGCATTTTTTGATGCTGCATCTCGCACGTCATACAGAAAACAGGATCGGTCGATGGAAGTGCTTTTCCTATTGTAAAGTTCTGTTGCGAGTGTAGTTTTACCAGAGCCGCCAAACCCAACGATCCCCACAATCTGTATTTGATGCTCAATCTCAACATATTCTTGTTGACTTTTTACAAAGTCTGCTACGATTTCATCCATTCCAACTGGATGTTTGGCTACCTCCAAAGGCTCCTTTTTTATGACTCTGAAAACAGAATTCACTATGCTCTTCAACAGCATCCCTTCATCGCTGAACATTTACAACCAAAATCAATACGATGAAACAGACATATATGGTAGAAGAAAATGCGTACCATGTAAATGATTTGATAAACGGATTCTTACTCATTATTGCTATTGAGCATGTAGCCAGAGAGATATGAGACTCTTTGGAGTGCCGTTTTCCACTCCTCCAGCTTTCTTGAGGAGTATCTGCCCTTCTTTTCGTGTTGGGAGAATGCATGAGCATAAAGTCCTTTCCCTTGACCCACCCATCTGAGATAATCGGGCTGGACATGGTAGAACACAGGGAGAATTGTGATGCCAGTTTTGAGCATAAAGGATAGCTCAGCCAGACACCAGGGAGACTGAGCATAATTCTCTGACAAGATAGCAATATGAAGTGCTGAAGCGGTCATTACCTTCTCTATTTCAAGTGGTATGGAATTGCCCAACTCCAGCTCTTCGACATCTAGAAAAGCACGCAAGCCAACCAGATCGACCGTGTGATAAATAGTGCTAGCTAATTTGTGCTTAACATCGCAACCCCGGTGATTAATAAACACATCCCACGACCTCTTCTTTGTTAATTTTGAGTATGATGGAGATGCTTGTACAATTCCATCAAAAGCTTTTTCTGGCTCCCTATGTTGCTGCCAAGCTGTGAACGTGGAAGAACATCCTAGCTCCCTCTCATTCTGCTGAAATGACGAAGTTGAAGAATCTCCCTCCTCCGTCTGACGAGCTGAGGAAGTGGACGAATTTCCCAGCTCCATCTGATCCTGCAGAGCTGTATAAATGGAAGAATCTGCCAGGTCCATCTGCTGCGGCCGATCTGTGAAATTGGAAGAATGAAAAGAAGAATGAAAGAAATCAATTACAGAACTGACACAATTTCCCATGATTTCACCTGTAAAGCGAAAGAGAGATTAATCGCTAAATTGATCGAAACGAATGCAATGGGCAGGGGAAAGGAACACGTTGTGAAGTTTTTGAAACCCAATGGAAAGGCAAATATCCTTGAAGCAGAGAGAAAGATTTTAATTCACTGAATTCAGAGAAACAAGTGAAATAGGTAGTTTCAAAGCAAATCTCTTTGAAGGATTCAAAGCCCTAATAAAACGCTGAGATTCATAATGGAACGACTGAAATATATGTTAGCTACTTGGAGAAATGTAAAAATGCCCGTCTAATGAGTGGCGGACCTTTGCGTACGAAATCGCATGCAATTGAATTAACAAGGGAAGCCAAGGGAGTGTGACGCTACTTTACTAGTATTGAAAAGAGGTACAATAGATATGTCGATAAAATATAGAAGTGAAGAAAGGATTCTAAGAGAAGTTTATAGCATCTAAACTAAAAGGTTAAAAAAAATAAAAAATATAAGAGATTTAAAATAATACAAAGAGTAAGTTCAATAGGTATTTAAGGAATGGAGAGCTAGGTACAATGTGGATCTTTGATGGAATTCATTCTTTTCATTCTTACTTTGGGTTAGTGATAGGCATTATATTTGCTAACTTGTTATTTGTTAAGTTTCAAATATCTAGTAAAATCATGTACCCATATAAGGAAACTATTGAATAGGTCACTTCCAAATCATTGTCAATAATTCGGGGCTAGTATTCGAAATCTTGTTCTTTAACTTAAATATGAAGAGATGTGAAAGATTACAGAACACAACATGGATTTGGCCATGCAAATTCTTTTTTGAAAGGATAAGAAAAAGAAAACAATAGAAGATTTATGGTTTTAGTGTATTGTTAAAATTACAGACAATATGTTTTACTTCCTTCTTGAATGCCTTATACAAATATATTTGAAACTCACAATACCTAATCTATTTAATGCTCTCATAAATTAATGAAGTATTTTTTTGAGGTTAAGAGGAGAAAATTGAATGATCTCAACAAGATATCTCGCAAGGCAATTGATGCATTTTATTATAGTAAGTATGAATACCTCCATATCTTTGGCACACTCAAATTTCAAATTAAATCTATAAAATTCTTGCATACTAGGTATATGATTGTATATCTAACATTGTTAACTGATTACATATACCTTATAAATTTCATGGTTGTATAGTTATTTGAAATATTTAAAGATACCATTAAAGTGAGTGAAAATTCTAGTGTTGAGAATTCTAATGAATAGGTCCTTGTCAATTCTACTTGCTATGCCTTCTCCAACTTTAAAATGTTTTTGCAGTCTATTTTTTTCAATGAATAACTTTAATAGCATCTTTCAAATTCTTATATTCATGACCATATTTAGATGGAGTTATATTACATCACAATACCACATCAAGTAGAGACATTGCATTGTTTCATAATGTAGAGATTTTCTTATAATACATTCTTATGTTTATCACATGACTCCATTCACACAAAGTTTGATCATACTTCCACAATATATGGACATTTATAGCATGGCCATATCATGTGGATCAAAATCAAATTATTTTGTTGGATTGAGCATTTTCACATCACTTACCATCCACACAAAATTTTCTATCAATTCTTGCTTCTTTGATTATTCCTTAAATAGTTGACACAATTCACATTTTATGCAAGAAGATTAATTGAATTCATTTTTAATGATAGTGTCTATTATGAGTATCTAAATATTAACTACTCATGGTGGATGACAATATCTATATACTTTGAAATTCATGTGCATTTCACTATGTAATGGAGAAATTCGAATTTTCATTGTACTTCTATTTAGTCCTATGCCCAACTTAATAGGAATATCCTAATGTAATAAAAATTTATATCAACAAGTGGCACACCCTTGTGTTAGATTCAAGAAATGGACCAATGCCAATCCATATCCATTCTATCCCTATTTACAATTATTCTCACACTCGCCATTATTTCACCTTCATTAGCCTTATTCTGCATACTCATTCCTTGGCTTAAAATTTCTATTAAATAATGAAGTTTATTTCTACACTACTTTAGGAGTCATGAGAATAAACTCTAGATACAATCTCACATTCAAATTTCAATTCTTTTCTATTTCTATTAGTTATTATGAACCAATTTGGTATATATTAGTGTGAAATATTGCACTATTTTTGATATTTTAAAGTATTCAATTATACATTAAACAAATAAATAATTAATAAGAATAAAAATAACTTAAAGAAATCTTTTGTTTCTAAAGGGATAGAAAAAAATAATGCATCTATATAGCAATATTCATGTTAGCTAAAGCTATCTTTATTATTTCTCATTACCATTAATCACCTGTCAAATAAAAGATCTCCTCAATGGCATCTCTAGAGGCCACTGTAATTGTCTCAAATATTAATAAATAATGAAAAGAAATATTTTTTTCAATGGTTGGGAGCTAATTGATGATTCTATCTTTGATGATAGTTGGGGGGGGCCTAGTAATTAAGATCCTCCACCTAGTATAGACATTATTTCTTAATTATGGTTATCATCTTGGCTGTATTATTTTTGTTTGTTCTATTTTAGGGGTAGGTAATTATGTTGGACTCATGGTTGTTCCTTTATACTACCCTCCCTTATTTTTGTGAATATTTTAGTAGTTTGTTTAAATTAATGCAATTTAATATAGGATATATCCATAAATATTTTTCTAATTCAGCCTTTCACATATTATTTCTTGATATACCAACCTATAAAATTAATTACAACAATAAGAATTAGCCTAAAATATTTTTTATGTTAATTAAAATTATAAAATGATTATATTATTGAAATAATTTAAGAAAATATTAAAATTGTATTCTATATCAATCTTAAATAAATCCATATATCCTTAACAATTAGTTTTCAATGATTTATTATGAGTATGAATCAAGATGAACTAGTGTAGGTTAATAATGAAAAAAATATTTTTTCCTCCACGATATTAAATAGTAAAGAATAAAAATGCTCAACTATGGAATCATTCTCAAGTACCTCCCAAATGGAAGGGACATGGTATTTAATGAACTATGAAGGTACATATTAATTTAAGCAAACTTAGTCATCATCAGATTAAATATCAAGATCTCATTAAAAGATTAGATGTATTGATGATGATTTTATGACTGCTACTTATAACAAACATCCAACAATATTGCATTTGAAAAAAAATTAAATGGCTATATTGTCATGAAGGAGCTAACAAAAATGTGTTATGTAGTGTTAGATGAAAGAAATTTCAACAAAACTAAAATATGGTTACAAAAGATCCTACGAAAATCATCTATATGGGTACTGTGATGATTGAAGGTATTGTCATTGATGGCAACCTTACAATCCTATGACATCGGCAGGCATCGACACTGGCAAACTCTACACTGACAGATAGTTCACCGGCAGCGACAAAGATGATTAGTGACACCCCAGCCGATAGGATTTTGATTAATGTATTTTGTATTTAATTGTAATATCTTTTTGTAAGCCGAAAAGGCGTATTGTAATAAGACTCATATATAAGTATGAGATCTTGTAGATCATTTTAGATGTGGACATGGGAAGATTATTGCAGAAGTAATGTGCGAATATTAAGGCAGATTTTGTTCAAGGGTTTATGGTTATTGTATGAGCTTAAACCAGTACTGAAACTGGCATAGCAGATGCTGAGTTAAAGCAGTCCATTATATTGGATTTCCATAATCCATTTTGTAAGTCAGTGAGACTTCCTTTTGTAATTAAGCAGTGAGCTTTAGGCAGTTGGCCTTCTTGCATGTGCAGACCCCTATTGTAAGTAATATCCATTCATTGGCCAATGAGTGAATATTGTGGGTCACAACTCCCACCAAGGTTTTTCCCACATCGGGTTTCCTCGTAAAAAATCTTGTGTTATGGTGTACTTTCTATGTTGTGTTTATTGTTCATATTTACTGCATTAATTCTTGCTTACTAGTACACTATTTTGGAATACAATTTATTTATTAATGTCAAAAAATCTGTTAACCGGTTAGATATTGATACATCCCCCCCTCTTAGTATCTTTGGGAATCCTAACAGGTATAAAGGAGTTTGTACAAAGAAACTTATAATTATTACGTTGCATTAGATTCATCCTAAGCCATGCAATTGTTAGTATAATGATAATAATAAAATGAAAGTTGGTGATATTAAATACCTTCAATTCATTTCATATAAGGGATGAAAGGAAATGTATAGTACTAGTACAAAACTAATGAACAAATTTTAATATTAAAGATACCCAAAGTAAATATAAAAAGCATTGCATATTAATGGTAGTAAAAATAATTCTATTTTTTATCTTAGTGTAGTATTGAAAGCCACACATCCTTACAATTCCACCTACACTTTTGTATTTGGAATTTAGTGTCCATTCCCTTAGCATCTATGAAAGGTCAGTTCAACCCTTTGTGTCAATATTTTCCCCTATTTGGATACTCAATGTCCCTCTTCAGTGTCAATAGTTTTAATTAATCTTATATTTTTCTTGTCTTCTATCATTTTTACGCATTATTCATCTATGGTCTAGGGTCAAGCATGAACATCCACATGTAGCACTAACATCCTATGATATTTTATCATTCAAAGATCCTTTTTGAGTGTTTTTCCACTTTTCAAATACTGAGGTCAATGTAAATATCTCAAGATGATTTATAATGGCATGATGGCCATTTCCTTGACTCCACTTCTCAATTTTAAATCTATCCTTTTACTCTAGATAAACTCTCCTAAATGTGCTCTTTCTCTCTCTCTCTCTCTCTCTCTCTCTCTCAGTTCTCTACAACTTACTACAATAGATTCTTACAAATAATATTACTTTCAAAGGTATGACCCATTTTATATCCAACTTGCTACATGTATTACTAGGTCATCTACCATATTGTAATAAACCACTCTACATAACCCAAGAATTTTTTATTATATATATATATATATTTAATTCATGTAATCATTTGTGTTTTATTCAATCGCATACTCTGGACATCTATCCAATTGGATTAGGCATTCATCCATCTGGGATGAGCATCTAACCATACGGGTTAGGCATATGTCCACATAGGACATGAGGTTTCATCTATCCAATACGGGATAGGCATCTATCCAACTTGGGATAGGAGGTGCTCTAGCCAAAGACTTAGACTCATCAGGACCATTCGGGTCCTGAGTCACTCACTATGAACTACACTCCTCTAATAGGAGTACACCAAGGTCGTCATCCCTAGGAGCAAATAAAATAACAAAATGGAAGCTTGAATTCCAACTTAGAATTTGGCCTAAAACCTCAGGAAGTCAAGTGAATTCATACGGGATTCCTTCCAAGTATGCGTTGAATTACTTTTTCTTTTATTTCCCTTAACTTTCAATTAGGAAACTTTACAATTCATCTACTTTCTTTAACCAAAAGCCTAGACCCCATCCCCAAATGCCTGAATACAAGGGTCAACTCCATCCCTAGACTTCCTATATACTTGTTTCGACATGGGATCAAGGCGTAAAGTATGTAGTTCTATTTTCTAAGTAGGGTTTAATGTAAACTATTTGGTGGGTATGCAACCCTTTCTAGGGTCAATGTCCCAGATAGTTGCTCTGCCGTTGCTACACACGATGGTAGCTTTATGAAAAGGGCTCAAGGTGGCCTATTGCTTGTGGCCTAAAACAACTAGGTCCTAATTCCTATCATAAGCGTCACCCTTGACATAATTATCAATCATCAAACAATCTCCAAGATTAAGCCAAGTTCTTTTAAAAGAATCTCACTCAATCAACCCTAAAGGGGTTTTCTAAGGTTTAACTCGCAGATGTAAATTCATTTAAAGATTGTCTTATTAGATTATCAATCCAATGGGGATTACCCACCCCTTGGATTTTAACTTCCATGTGACCCTTATTACTCCCCTACGATTTACAGGGATGATGCCAAAAACACAATTGATGCAGCTTTATTAGGAATTAAGTGCAGTAGTTCAACATGATGTCATTACCTATAAGTGTGACCTGGAGCCACTGTAAATACCGAATGCTGCTAGGTTTTTGTGTCCATCACCTCTTGTTTAGTTATCTAACTAAGAATCTAATTTTGAATTCATGAATCTTATGTAAAGAAATATACTTATACAATCATGAAAATGAAACTATAATATACAAAGAATTTTTGCTTGAAAACTTGTAAAATTATAACTTATGAAAAAGATTGAAAAACTCCTTGGAAGGTACTAAATTGCTTAAAGAAAATCCAATGCCTAGGTAGAAGGGCCTTAGAAATGAATTAAAACACTTACTTGCTTGATGGAAAAACTTAATCGTAATAAGCTTGAAAGTAGCCACATTATTGATAACCATCTAATTCTTCCACTTAAAGCAACATAAATTCTATCTTTAATTATGTCCCACAAATGATAACCTTACTTTAAATATGAATCTAAATACTTGAAAGGTACTAATTTGCTTAAAGAAAATTAAACTATCTAATAATAATACTTTGAAAATAAATTTAATATTCACTTGTTTGAAGGAAAAATAAAAGAACTATTAACAATAAGCTTTAATAACCACAATATTTTTATCACTAATTGTTCAAAAATAAGATTAGAAGAGAGTCTAATACTTGCTAATCAACTAACATAAAATAGAGACTCTAAGCAATTCAAATCAATCTTCTTCTACTTGCTTTACAACCAATGTCAATTCCTTTGCAATATTATAAGAGATAATTAACTAATTCTTCCACTTGAAGTTACGTTTTACCCTTACGTATTTTATACAAAAATAATAACCTTATAATTTTTAATTTTTTTACTTCAATTTAATTCTCTAAATGGTCATAGGATATATTTCTTGAAACTCATATTAAGGTGGGAATCCACTTATATATTACTTAATCATCAAGTCTAACTTTCATTAAACATTCACAAAGGATGAGTACTAAAATTAATATTACTCAAGATAACATCTCATTAAAAGATATACAAATTTTATATTTCTATTTTCATTGCTAATTTTCTTTTTCTTTACATCCTAATTAATACAAAAGTTCATCTAAAATAGATTTTACCCCTCCTAGGTTGTATGAAGATCCAACTATGAAATTCACATCTAATTTCTAAAATTCAATTAAATTTATCTATAATTACTTATAATATAAATGTGCCTTCTTTCTTTTTCGTAGTCTTAAGGTTCTTTGTAGCAAGAAGGTATCATTTTTGCTTTGTACACTATATTTTAAAATCTAATAAACAATGTCAAATATTCAACTACGCGAATTTAGGGAGACCTATTAACTAGACATTATTTCCTATTTTTAGAATACACAAATAAAAGGGTAATTATGAGTCCAAACAAATTTACATGGTAGGTAAATCTTTAACCTTTAATGTTTCCACCTATTTGAAATATACAAGCCATGTTTTTTATAACTCATAAGTAAGATACTTAAATTGAAATGTATTGATTATCTTGAAGGAATCTATTTACCAAAATTTAACCAAGGTTAGCTAGTGATTATTAATGAAGGGAAATCAATTCCATTAACTAGGGAAAAGCTTCCCAAGGTGCATCACAAATGCTTTTGTTTTCATAATTCAGAATATTTTATTCAATAGAAGTTTTACTACTATATTTGGGTAAAAGGGTGCATTAGTGGACCATCTGCCACTTGCAAACTTTACTCTTTTGAAAATCAAAGGGTTCTTTTACCCAACATTAGGAAGATAACAATTTCAAAACAAAAAATAAAGATATTGATTGAAGAGTTTATGAATTAATCCCTTATCTACAATTCCAATGAGGGCCCCCCTTACATGAACTAGGTTCTTTATAATTTCCCCAAAGGATTAATTACCACTTCATTTAAAACATAATTACTATATACGAAGGGTTCAATCACTTTTAATTTCAATTTTAATAACTTTAACTTATAATTAAATAATAAGATTCCACTGATAAATTTATTTATTCCCAATAAATTTTAAATTTCAAATATACAAATTGATTTAAGATAAGATCTAAGCCATTACAATTATAAAAAATAGTACAAATTCTAATTTACAACTCAAAGAAATATATTTTAAATAAAATAGTTAATAATTAACACCCCAAAATATAAATTATTTATCAACAAATAAATTTTAACACATTAATATTAAACAACTTTTCGGATAATAATAAATCTTCAATTATAAACTAATTTAAATAAATCAAATTTACATTAATAAATTTTAATAATTAAAAATTAAAAATCAAACTTTACTAAATGACATTGTTTATTTTTAAGCCACTTTAAATGTAGTGACATAGTTGATTATGGGAAAGTGGGCCCACAGCCTCCCCCCCTCCCCCCCAAGACCCCCACACCACTACCTTCTACAAAATATAGCAATAAATTAAAAGAAACAACCTCTTTAAGATATATATATATATATATATATATATATATATATATATATATAGTTTTGTCTTTTATTTCTTATTGATTTTGTATAGGGATGAAACTTCTAATTTTCAAAGATGGTATACACAGATACCTGTACCTAGAAATATTTATTCAAGATGATGGATTCCCCATATTTTGCTTGAAAGGTAAGCATTTCACAAAGAAATAAGAATCTCATAGAGAGATGGATTCTCACAAAATTTTATCTTGAGAAGAAAACAAACCAGAGATGTAGTTTTCATAGAATTCTCTTTGAGAAAGAAAATATTTTATAAATTATACTATGAGAATAAATAAATAAATAAGGATTTTCACAAAGAGATAGTTTTTGCAAATTATGCTCCAATAATAGGAATTTTCACACAAAGTTAAATAATTTTAGTGATTAAATATATATATATATATATATATATTATTTGTTTGCTATTTGGTGTTTATTTTTTAATCATTTTTTCATTTATTCTACCTTAATTTGTTCCTATTCTTTTCATCTTTTCTAAAAAAAACTGGATTAATAAGGAAACAAGGGAAATGATCTTTTAATTTTTTTATTTATTTTTATAAAGAATCTACAACCTAGTAGCAGAAATGTGCAAATCTTATTTCTTACCCACCAATTCCTTTCCTCTATCGAATTTAGATCAAGGAAGGAAGTTGATGGATTGGAAAAACTACATAAATTTTGATAGAACATACCAACGCGTGTATGAAATCTATTTCTTTAGAATTACATAAAATCTAATTCATAATTTACATGCATGCAAGAAGATAAGGAAATGGATCTCCTTTACACAAAATTTGATAAAATACATCATGCTACAAATAATAAAATCCCCTACCCCTTTCATTTGAGAAAAAAAACAAGTGAACAAGGATGGAACTTGAATTTGAATGAAGAACTTGTTGAAGGATTCGCCTGGAATCTCTAAGCTAGTTTGCTTCAACTCCTTGTAGCTTCCTCCAAAAGTCTTTGAAAATCCTATTTTCTACCATATAGAGTATTCACAAAATCCTACTACAACTACTAAGATGAAATTCATGAATACTTTTTCATCCAAAACAACCCTTCCCTAATTCGAAAACTAAAATCCATTATATAGAAACAAGAGTCATTTCCCACTACTAAAGGAATTAATTTATTAAAGATTCTTTCTTCCAAAATAAACTTCATGCAAAATTAATTACTGACAAAGTGGGGGTTACATGTGAGAAATACAATTTGAAAAGTCTCTTCCAGAAACTTCTCATTTCCTCCAACGACATGTGCTAAATCTATATTTCAATAATTAAATACTTTTTCAATTAAATTTATGACCTCATATGTGTCATCACTCATTAATTCATTTTATTTAAAATCCCAATCATATTCAATTTATCTTATCTATCTAACATTAGTCATAGAATCAATAATACAATAACAGTAGTAGTAACAATAATAGTAACATTAATAATAATAGTAGTGGTTGTTGTAAAAATAATAATAATTATAACTATAATAATATAAAAATAATTATTGTGATAATAATCATAAGAATAATAAGAATAATCAAGTCTCACAAAGTTTTGAAAAAAGGGTTGTGACATCCTCCCCCCTTAAATTGTGCATCGCCCCGATGCACTAAACTTAAGAGTTATCACAACAAAATGTAAAATCATTGGTTGCACCTCATTGGGTCTTCTTATGTAACATTCTATTCATCATATTGATTCTATTACATATTTTTCATTAATCAACCTCATTGATGCGCAATTAGTTCTGGTGTCTCGCCAAGATTTTGGATGTCTCTATTACTACTCTTCAGATTTCTAGGAGGATCGTTCCTTGCCTCATAAAACCTTAGAAATTAAGTTATCTTACTATTGATGTTTTTCATGCTAATTTCCCTTATCTTGATTTATTTAGAGGTGGTCTCCTTTTTGATGAATTGTTCCTTGATTCTCCTTGAAGTTTATGTTCTCCTTAATTTCATGTTTCCCTTTGAATGAATGATTCTTTTTAAAATTCCATCTTGTTGTTGCTAGGTCTTCAATCTTCATTTCCTTGTTTTAAAAATTTCTTCAGTATCACATCTATACTTTTGGTTCATAAATGTGACTGGGGTATTGGTTACACCAAAAGGTACCACTATGAATTCAAAATGCTTGTATCTAGTCCTAAAAGTTGTCTCCCTTGTGATTTGATAGGAACCCCATAAGGCCTTGGTTGTTTCACTAAAGTCCCTTAGTTAGAAGTACTTTTCCATTTCATTTAACCAATTTTCTTTTCATGAAAATTAGGTGGGGTAATTTTCTTCAAATCCTTAGAATAATCCAACATGTTGTTTTCCCTCCTATTGTCTATCTCATTCCCTTGACTATTGCCAAGGTTCCCATTTTCAATTCTACTTCTATTTTCAATGTCATTCTGCCTTTTCCTAAGGTCCTGCATTGATTGCTCCAAGAAGTTGATCTTATCCTTTTGTTTGGTTAGCAAGTAGATTATAGCTTCAACCCCATCTTCATTATTCACTTGGTTTTGTTTATTCCCTTCATGGTTTCCTTCATGGTTTTCTTCATGGTTAGGTTCCCTTTGTCTCCTAGTGGTAGCACATCTTCTATTTCCCCTTCCTCTTTCTCTTCCTCTTCATCTAGCCATCTAGTGTTTACCTAAAATTTAAATTATATATTTAGTTCTTGATTAAAGATTTTATAATTTAATCTCTTCCATCACAAGACACTCCCTTATTTGTGTAAGTTGAAGTGAGCTCAAGGCCTATATTTGAACCTTCTCTCTGATACCACATGTAATAATCCACTCTACATAACCCAAAAAATTTTGACTATATTTATTTATTTATTTATTTAATCATTTTTGTTTGATTCAATCACATACTATGGGAATATATCCATTTGGATTAGGCATTCATCCATCTGGGATGAGAATCTAACCATATGGATTAGGCATCTATCCATATGAGACAAGAGGTTTCATCTATCCAATACAGGATAGGCATCTACCCAAACAGGGTAGGCATCTATCCAACCTAGGATAGGAGGTGCTCTGGCTAGGGACTTAGACTCATCAGGATGATCTCAACCTCCTGAGTCACTCACTAAGAAATACTCGCCTCTAATAAGAGTGGACCGAGGTTGCCATCCCTACGATCAAATAAAATAACATAATGCAAGCTTGAATTCCACCTCGAAATTCGGCCTAAATCCTTGGGAAGTCAAGCGAATCCATATGGGATTCCTTCTGAGTATGCGTTGAATTAATTTTTCCTTTATTTCCTTTATCTTTCAATTAGGAAACTTTGCAATCCATCTACTTACCTGCACCAAAATGCTAGAGCCCATCCCCGAACACCTGAGTACTAGTGACAACTTCGTCCCTAGATTGCCTACATACCCGTTTCGGCATGGGATCAAGGCGTAAAGTATGTAGTTATGTTTTCTAACTAGGGTTTAATGTAAATTGTTTGGTGGGTACGCAACTCTTTCTAGGATCAATGTCCCAAATAGTTTCTCTGCGGTTGCTACCCACGATGGTAGCTTTAAGCAAAGGGCTCGAGGTGGCCTATTGCTTGTGGCCCAAAACAACTAGGTCCTAATTCGTATCATAAGCGTCACCCTTGACCTAATTATCAATCATCAAACAATCTCCAAGATTAAGCCAAGTTTTTTTAAAAAAAATAGATAACTCAATCAACCCTAAAGGGGTTTTCTAAGGTTTAACTATTGAGTGTAAATTTATTTAAAGATTATCTTATTAGATTATCGATCTAAGGGGAATTACCCACTCCTTGGATTTCAACTTCCACATGATCCTTATTACTCCCGAGATGCCGTTGATGCAACTTTATTAGGCATTAAGTGCACAAGTTCAATGTGATGATATTACTCATAAGTGTGACCTAGAGCTATTATAAATATCGAACACTGCTAGGTTTTTGTTTCCATCACCTCTTGTTTAGTTATCTAACTAAGAATCTATTTTTTAATTCACAAATCTTATGTAAAACAATATACTAATACAATCATGAAAATGAAACTATAATATACAAGGAATTTTTCCTTGAAAACTTGTAAAATTATAACTTATGAAAGAGATTGAAAAACTTCTTGGAAGGTACTAAATTGCTTAAATAAAATCCAATGCCTAGGTAGAAAGGCCTAAGAAATGAATTAAAACACTTTCTTGTTTGAGGAAAAAACTTAATATTAATAAGCTTGAAAGTAACCGCATTATTTAACCATCTAATTCTTCCACTTCAAGCAACATAAATTTTATCTTTAATTATTTCCCAAATGATAACCTTACTTTAAATATGAATCTTAATACTTGAAAGGCACAAATTTTCTTAAATAAAATTAAACTATCTAATAATACTACTTCAAAAATAAATTTAATATTCACTTGTTTGAAGGAAAAAGAAAATAATTATTAACGATAAGCTTTAATAACCACGATATTTTAATTAGTAATTGTTCGAAAATAAGATTAGAAGAGATTTTAGTACTTTCTAATCAACTAACATAAAATAGATACCCTAAGCAATTCAAATCTATCTTCTTCTAGTTGCTTGACAACCAGTGTCAATTCCTTTGCAATATTATAAGGGATAACTAACTAATTCTTCCACTTGAAGTAACATTTTACCCTTACGTATTTTCTATAAAAATAATAACCTTATAATTGTCAATTTATTTACTTCATTTTAATTCTCTAAATGGTCATAGGATAGATTTCTTGAAACTCATATTAAGGTGGGAATCCAATTATAACTTACTTCATCATGAAGGATAACTTTCATTAAACATTCACAAAGGATGAGTACTAAGATTAAGATTACTTAAGATAATATCTCGTGAAAACATATGCAATTTTTATTTTTTTTTCATTGCTTAAATTGTTTTTCTTTTCTTTAAATCCTAATTAATAAAAAGTTCATCTTAAATAAATTTTACCCCTCCTAGGTTGTATGAAGATCCAACTATTAAATTTACATCTAATTTCTAAACTTTAATTAAATTCATCTATAATTACTTGTAATATAAATGCGCCTTCTCTCTTTTTTCTAATCTTAAGGTTTTTTGTAGCTAGAAGGTATCATTTTATCCTTGTATACTATATTTTTAAATCTAATAAAGAACAGTCAAATATTCAAATACATGAATTGAGGGAGAAATATTAACTAGAAATTATTTCCTATTTTTTCAGACTACGCAAATAAAAGGGTAATTATGAGTTCAAACACATTTACATGGTAGGTAAATTTTTAACGTTTAATGTTTCCACCAATTTGAAATATTCAAGCCATTTTTTTTATAACTCATAAGTAAGAGACTTAAATTAAAATGTATTGATTATCTTGAAGGAATCTATTTACCAAAATTTATCCAAGGTTAGCTAGTGATTCTTAAATAAGAGAAATCAATTCCATGAACTAAGGCAAAGCTTACCAAGGTGCATCACAAATACTTTTGTTTTTATAATTTAAAATATTTTATTCAAAAGAAGTTTTACTACTATATTAGCACAAAAGGGTACATTATTGGACCATCTGCCTCTTGCAAAATTTACTCTTTTGAAACCCAAAGGACTCTTTTACCCAATGTTAGGAAGATAATAACTTCAAAACAAAAAATAAAGATATTGATTGAAGAATTTACGATCTAATCCCTTATTTAAAATTCCAATGAGGGTCACCTTTACATGAACTAGGTGCTTTATAATTTTTGCTAAAGGGTTAATTACCACTTCATTTAAAACTTAATTACTATATATGAAGGGGTCAATTGCTTTTAATGTTAATTTTTAAAACTTTAAATTATAATTAAATAATAAGCTTCCACTAATAAATTAATTTATTCCAAATAAATTTTAAATGTCAAATATATAAATTAATTTAGGATAAGATCTAGGCCATTACATCTATTAAAAATAGTACAAATTCTAAATTCCAACTCAAAGAAATATATTTTAAATAAAATAGTTAATAATTAATATCCCAAAATCTAAATTATTTATCAACAAATAAATTTTAACACATTAATATTAAACAACTTTTTGGATAATAATAAATCTTCAATTATAAACTAATTTAAATAAATCAAATTTACATTAATAACTTTTATTAACTAAAAAATAAAAATCAAAGTTTACTAAATGCTATTGTTTGTTTTTAAGCTACCCCCCCAACTTCTACAACATTTAGCAATAAATTCAAAGAAATGTCTTTTTAATTTTTTTTGTGTTGATTTTCTTTCCTTTAAAAATAACTTCCACATATATATGTGTGTGTGTATACATATGTATATATGTATATATACATATATGTATATGTATATATATATACATACATACATATATATATACATATATTCATACATACATATATAAATACATATATACATATACATATACATATACATATACATATACATATACATATACATATACATATACATATACATATGTGTGTATATATGTATGTAGATATGTATTTATATATATATGTATATATATGTATATATATTTGTGTGTATATATATGTATATATATTTGTGTGTATATATATGTATATATATGTATATATATGTGTATATATATGTATATATATGTGTGTGTATATATATATATATGTATATATGTATGTATGTATGTATATGTATGTATATATATGTAGGTATATATATGTACATATATACATATATATATAGATATACATATACATGCATATATATATATATATATATATATATATTAAGATTAAATCATTATGAAATCAGACAATGGAAAAACATATATATGTGTATTATTAATACTTGATTTCATTATTATAGTTTTGTGTTTTATTGCTTGTTGATTTTCTACATGGATGAAACTCATAATTTTAAGAGTTGGTATACATAGATACCTGTACCCAGAAATATTTATTCAGGAGGATGGATTCCACATATTTTTCTTGAAAGGTAAGGATTTCACAGAGAAATAAGAATCTTATAAAGAGATGGATTCTCACAAAATTTCATCTTGAGAAGAAAAGAAAACAGAAATGTAGTTTTCACACAATTCTCTTTGAGAAAGAAGATATTTTATGAATTATACTTTGAGAGAAAATAAATAAATAAATAAGGATTTAATAGAGAGAAAGTTTTTACAAATTATACTCTGACAATAGGAATTTTCACACAAAGGTAAACAATTTTAGTGATTAAATATGTAGTACCCCTACCCTAATCAATTTCTAATCTCGGTTTGACCTGAGTTAGTTTAACATATTATAGTGTTATAGTCAGATGTTTTGATTTTAGTGCATACCTGTTATTGTGGTTTTCGCACTAGTTTGTATGCAAGTTAATTAATTCTCCTATTTCATGTTATTATTCTCGGGTTAACGCTTTCATTAAGTTTATATATGTATGCATGTATGACTCTTGGTTGCAGGAGTTTTCAGGTACAGTATCACATGGGTGCGAGGTTCATCTCCACCTAGAATTTGTAGGTTTGAGTGTACCTCTTTAATCCTTAGAGTTGGATTAGGTGGTCGTAAGACCCTCGTTTGACCATATTCATGCTCAAGTGAGCATCGTCAGTCGTTGTCAGTATCCCCTTTGGTTGGGTTTGTGGGTTGTTTGTGTGTGTGGATTTCTTGGGTTGCATGTTTTGTGTGTATGGTTAAATTGAGCAATTAGTCCTTAGTATTTAATTTGATTAAATATGTGTTTGTGCATTAAAGATTAATGGACTAAATTAAACATGATTTCTTAATGCAATTATCGTTAATTTGAATTGCTCGATTTAAATTAGGAGAAAGTTCAATGATGTGGAGCTTCAATGGACCCAACTCAAACTTAACAATACAAGACCCTTTTGAGACTTTACAAACTACCTGAATGCATTGACAAAGAAAAATCATTGCAAAACTACCACCTTGCTGCCATATTGATAAACCCTTACACAGTCACCCATAACTTTTGCAAATGAACAAATTTATTTGATCGCTCCAATGAAATTATTCATAACGTGGTTATAAAAAACATATCCAAAACTCAGCAAAATTTAACAGTGTAAATGGGAGATATGGCCCCGTATTAGGACTGTATTTTCTGCAACAGTCTGCCCCTAAAATTTCAAACCTTTACTCCCACAATGCACATGCCATCTTGTGCATGGCCTCCTGAAACCAAATCTTATGAAAATATACTATATAATACACCATCATACCCATTTGTGGGGTTAGATCAATCTGGAAATAAAATATACAACATTTTCATGCTCACTATTAACCCTAGGGCAGGGATATGACTGTTTTCACAAGAAATTAGACAACTTCACCAAAACAAAACCAGATCACTTAAAACCAAAGCCAAAATAAACTTAGTTCATTATAGAGACATCTCCAACCATGAAGGAATGAAAACTAATTCATAAAAGCACTCAAAACAATGGAAAATCAGACTGTTCTACATGGAAACCTAGAAAAGACACATGAAAATCAGATTTTTATTGCTTCAAAACTGCAAACCCGATCAAAACACCTTTTCCCAACAACCACAAATGATTCAATTTCATCCATTTATAACGCTCAAGGCCTTCTAGGTTGAAATCCAACCTAAAACCAACTTCTAACTAGCTTATGACAACTTTTTCCAAAAGTAAAATTTTTGGTCAAACTTCTTCCATATAACCTAGAATTTTGGAAAAATATGGAGATAGATATTTTTGTAAAAATATTTTGGATGGAAAATTTGGGGGTTTTGGAAGGAGAAGGATTTCTTGAGCTGTCGGTTGGGGCTCTCCATCAGATCCTTTCCAGGAATGCTTATTGAGGTGGGAAATTTGTTTATCAATTTAGTTATTGTTTAAATTTATAAAAAAATGGGCTTGAATGTTCTTCATGAAAATTTGGTTTCAAATTCTCCATTGATTGCCCAAGACTATTGTGGAAATTAGTTAAGATTGGCTGACTGCTTGTATCTTGTATGAAAAATGAGCTTCCTTATGCCCAAAACAATTATTTATTTGGATGGTTATCCCACAAATTCTTCCAATTTTGAAAACCTCTATCATGCTGAAAATTTTTATTTTAAGTCTCACTATGAGACTATTTTAAACAAAAATGGAGGTTTGTTGTTTTTAGAAAAGATAGATATAAAACAAATATTCAATCAAAAATCGATTTTAATGTTAAATCGAAATTCATTGTCTTTAAAAAAAAAAGGGGATAAACAAAAAGAAAAGAATTATTTTTATTGGGGTTTGGAGGAGCGGGGAGTGGAGGCTCAACCCGCCGCCTCCTCCCCTTGCACAGGCCGTAGCCGCCGGTCACCACAGCTAGCTATGACCCCCGTGGGGGTCACAGGGAACTGCGACCCCCGCGGTGGCCGCAGGGAGCTGCGACCCCGGCGATGGCCGCAGGGAGCTACGACCCCCGTGGTGGCCATAGGTCCCCCCGCAGTGGCCGCGTGGGCATCGTGGGACCTGCGTCCACCGTGGTGGCGCCGTCGCAGCTAGGGCACAACTGCCCAACCCCCGCATAAGGGAGGTGGGCCCGACCGCCCTCGCTGCCCCCCTCTTTTTTTTTATATTTTAAAATGTTTTTATTTTTTATTTTTTATTTTATTTATTAAAAAAAATATATATTTGTTAATTTAATATTTTAATAAATGTTTACTTTTTAATAAAGGTTTAATTATGATTAAATTTGGCATTAATTAATAATTAATGGTTAATTTGTTATTAATTAATTGTATAATGTTAAATATATACATCAATTAATATTCAAATCCTATTTTATTATTAATGCATAATTTTTTCTAATTAATTACTTGATTTGTTAATAGTGTTATTAATTATTAATTTGTTATATTTTATTAATCGTGGATTAATAAATGCATATATTAATTAATAGTTAATTCTGGCATCTTTCTATAAGCATAAGGAAATAATTGTTAAGTTAGGAATGGACTATCTTTAATTGGATTCCTTATATGTTTATGTTTCCTTGATCTGTATAGTTTGGAAAAAATGAAATTGGAGAGATTGTTTTTGAGCCAGTATGGGAATGATGTTTTATTTGAAGAATAAACATCATATTTAGTTGGTTAGGGTTTATTTAATTATATTAATGTGAATTGGGTTTAAGACTCATAATGATGCAATTGAACCATAGAGAATTAGAAAACCAAAAAAGTTCTGTACTTAGATGAAGTAGAGAACTACAATCTAACTTAGATCATTTAGAAAACTTGATTGACATTTAATGTTTAAATCATTTCAGAAAAGATTGTATCTGCTGGTTATTGCCTATGTGAGTTTAATTTCTATATTTGCTTTTGCTTAAGTAATGGCAAGCCTTGCTTTTTTTGATTGGACCCTGTCGTATGGTTGATTTGGGTACCTGTTTCTGTCCTTGGTCTCGAGTTGACTATTATTTTTGTTGTGGTGTTGTATTGGTCATATCCTTTATGTGGGTGTCGAATGATGATTCGTGGTTGACCATAGTTGGTCAGGTCTCTGGTTAGAGTACTTTCAGTAAGTGTACCTCTTTTGAGTCGTGTTTGACCAAATGGTTGTTCCCTCCTTTTT
The DNA here is from genome assembly GCF_030272615.1 of Cryptomeria japonica. NCBI lineage: Eukaryota > Viridiplantae > Streptophyta > Pinopsida > Cupressales > Cupressaceae > Cryptomeria > Cryptomeria japonica. The sequence continues at coordinate 437,279,872 of NC_081410.1, forward strand.
GAACTCCATTTTCTTGACCATGTGTGTTCCTTGGTTTCTGAGGTCGCTTGAGTTTAGTTTGGTGTTGTATGGGAAAGTGGCTTTCAATTGGGGGCCATACCCCAAGTGGCTACTAGATAACCCTTCGAAAGTGAGTCTAATAAGTGATAGCCTAACAGTAGATTAGAATGTTAATCTCTAAGTAAGATAATTGTGCCTCATACATGGGATGAGTGCTAACACAGGCTCGACATGCTGTGAGAAGGCCTAAAATGGCAAACCATCATCCTTGTCTTCACGAAAGGATGTGTGGGTCCACATGAGGCTTGGATGGGTCGGAGGTTCAAATTAGGTTGCTAGGGTAACCCAGTGTATGGGGCTGAAACCTATGAAGACCTACCATGGTAACCATACCAGGTTGTGTGATGACACTTGTCCCTACGTTCGCTAGTGTGTTTTTATATTGTCCTGATAGGAGCATGTTTGTGGAGTCATCCTGTTGTCTATGCCCTTGTGAGTACCTAGTTTCATGCTATACCTTGGGTTGCCATGACTTAGTTTGCAAATGCTCCACTGGACCCTTGTATTAGCTTTGATTCTGTTCAGCTGGATCCTTTCCTTTTCAGGGAGCGTTTATGTATTTATTGACCGATGTGGTCGTTTGTATATTGGCTATGTTTCGCCTTGATGGCAGGATTGTAAATAATGAGAACCTCATGTATTCTTAACTTTATTAATTATCAGAGGGGTCTTGTAGTTGAGCAGACCCAGAGATGTAGCCCTTTAGGGGTGAACTCCGAGATCATCTTGGTGTTATGTGATGCTTTTGTTCTTATGTTTCATGTTTAGTGTTAGCATGTATGATTAGCATTTTGATAGAATGTATAAGGGGATAAGATGAAATTAATTTTAAATGCATGTATACAGTCCTCTCTTGAATGCAGTAAATTGGAACATGAAAGAATGTAGCTTAAGATAATGGAATATATTCAGTTGTTGTTAAGGAAATTAAGTATGCATGGATAGATCTCATTAGTCTATCATGAAATTCAAGTGTACTATCAAACTAGATGCATGACTTGAATTTTAATGAAAAGTTTGAATGAAAGATAAAGATAAATCTTAATGGATGAACCTTATTTTGTGATTTATATTTTCATCTATCTGAAAGAAATTATCCTTGTTTAAGAATTATCTCATTATAAGATAATCAGCTTATTGGATTTATTAGTGTGAGTTAAGTTAAATGTGTAATTAAGTAATCACGTTGGGAAAATAATTAGGTGTTAGATTATGTCTTCCACTATGTAATCTGAATTTTTATATCTCATTGTATCTTAATGTTTTGTTTATCTTTAAAAAAAAAATTATTGCACTCTATTCTTTTGTTTTAGCTTTATCCCTTCGGGGTTTCCTTGTGGGGCATTACAAAATATATATATATATTATTTGTTTCCTATCTGATTGTTTTTGTTTAATCATTTTGTCATTTCATTCTATCTCAATTTGTTCCTATTCTTTTATTCTTTTCTATATTTTTTTTGGATTAGGAGGGAAACAGGGGAAATGATCTTCTAATTTTTCTTGAATTTTTTTTCAAGAATCTACAAACTACTAGCAAAAATTTGTAAATCTTATTTCTTATGCACAAATTACTTTCCTATATCAAATTTAGATCAAGGAAGGAAGCTGATGGATTGGAAAAACTACTTAAATTTTGATAGAACATACCAGTGCATGTATTAAATCTATTTCTTTACAATTACATAAAATCTAATTCAAAATTTACATGCATGTAAGTAGATAAGGAAATGGATCTCCTTACCACAAACTTTCATAAAATGGATCATGCTACAAATAATAAAATCCCCTACCTCTTTCATTCAAGGAAAAAAAACAAGTGAACAAGGATGGAACCTAGATTTGAATGAAGAACTTGTTGAAGGATTCGCCTGCAATCTTTGAGCTAGTCTTCTTCAACTCCTCCTTGTAGCTTCCTCCAAAAGTCTTTCAAAATCTTATCTTCTACCATACAAAGTATTCAAAAAATCCTACTACTACTACTAATGTGAAATTCATGAATACTTTTTCATCCAAAATAACCCTCCCCTAATTCGAAAACTAAAATCCATTATATAGAAAAAAGAGTCATTTCCCACTACTAAAGGAATTAATTGATTAGAGATTCTTTTTTCCAAAATAAACTTCATGCAAAATTAATTATTGACAAAGTGGGGGTTACATGTGAGAAATGGAATTTTAAAAGTCTCTTCTAAAAACTTCTCATTTTCTCCTACAACATGTGCTAAATTGATATTTCAATAATTAAATATTTTTTCAATTAAATTTATGACCTCATATGTGTCATTACTCATTAATTATTTTTATTTAAAATCCCAACCATATTCCATTTATCTTATCTATCTAACATTACTCATAGAATCAATAATAAAATAACACTAGTAGTAACAATAATAGTAATATTAATAATAATAATATTTTTTGTAAAAATAATAATTATTATTATTATAATAATAATTATGATGATAATAATAACTATAAGAATAATAAGAATAATAAGAATAATCAAGTCTTACAAAGTTTGGAAATAGGGTTGTGACACATATTACCTTCTTCTAGGTTCATTATGGATTCATTCTATAGGTGGAGTCCCATCTACCTTGCATCAATCTTGTAGTACCCCTGCCCTAATCAATCTCTAACCTTGGTTTAATCTTGATCAGTTTATCATAATATTATGTTATAGTCAGATGTTGATTTTACGCATAGCTATTGATGTGGTTTTCACACTAGTATATGCTAGTTGTTTAGTGTACCGATTTCGTGGTATTAATATCGGGCTAACGCCTTCATTAAATTTTATATATGTATGCATGTATGACTTCTGGTTGCAGGAAATTTCAAGTACAACGCCGCATGAGTGCGAGGTTCGTCTTCACCTGGATGTGCAGGTTTGAGTGTACCTTTTTTATCCTTAGAGTTGGATTAGGTGGTCATAAGACCCTAGTTGACCTTAGTCGTGCTCAAGTGAGCATCGCCAGTCGTCGTCGGTAATCCCTTTTTGTTTGGGTTTGCGAGTCGTCTGTTTGGTTGACCTTCTTGATTTGCGTGCTTGGTGTGCCTGGTTAAATTGATTAATTAGTCCTTAGTAATTATCTGGATTAAATATGTATTTGTGCATTAGAGATTAATGGATTAAATTAATCGGGTTTTCGTTATGCGATTTTCGTTGATATGAATTGCTTATTTTAAATTGGGAGTAAGTTCGATTAAATGATTGATTTTATATATGCTATTGAAAAGAAAGTTTTATATTATATCGCCATAGAGTTAATTGTGTTCTGTTGGCTTATTTGAATTGAAAGGTTAAATTTAATTAAGGGAGAAAATCGATTTTTGAATTGAAAAACAAGTTAATTGCTTGTTATAGTTAGAAAGAATTAATTTTTGAGAATTATTTGTAAATAAGAATTTTTATTCCAAAAATGGAATTTTTGGTTCAACTCTTCCATATAACTCAAAATTTGGGGGAAAAATGGGAGGATGGACAAATTTGGAAAATTTTTGGATGGAGAAGGAGGGTTTTGGGCAGCTAGAGGTTGGGACTCTTCAGCTGATCTTGCCAGGAACGCAAGATCAGGTAGGATCCAACTCTCAATTTTAGTTTTTTGTTTAAAATGAAAATGGGGGTTTTATCTTGGTTTTAGATTCTCCATCGAATGCCATGCTTAGGAATTGATTTGGTAAATTAACTAGCTTGGCTGGAAGTGTTATTGAGGTGTTGTTAATTCCTCTTTTCTTTTGGGCGTTTGAAACCCTTGGATGTTTGTTAAGAATGAGAAAACCATCAAGAAAATTTGAAATCAAACCCAGTTCGTTTAAACCGAACTCATAGTAAATCGAAGTTCATATTCATTATGAAATTTCGTTGTGGGCATTCTTGGTTGTTTGCACCAAACTGTGTTAAAAAATATATATATATGTTTTTATTGAACTGTGCGTTCTGTGTTTTTTTATATTGTTTAGCGCTGTGTTAAACGCATAAACACCGAACTGGGCTAGTTTTATTTTAATCAAAACCTGGTTTGGGGTTGGAGGGTGGGGAGCGGAGCTCCACCCGCTCCTCCTCCCCTCTCCCTCGCTCGCCCCTTACTCCCCTTTTTCCTCGCGTCCTTGGTTCTCCGTTGGTGTGTGTGGCCGTGGCGGTTGCGGCTCACGGCGGTGGCCGCAGGGGCCGCAGTGGCCGCAGGGCGTCGCGGCACCTGCGGGCACCACCGTGGCGCCGCCCACGAGAGTCCCCCACACCTTGCCCTGCAGCTAGGGTTAGGGCATGGCCCACCCTCGCCGCATTTTCAAACGCGTTTTGTGTGAAACGTAGTTTTTTTTAAAATCATTTTTTTTAATGTATTTTTTTTAGTATTTAAAAAAAATGCATATGATATTATATCATTTTAATGAGAGTTGTTTTTAATGTTAAGTTTAATTAGTTCTTAATTTTGATTAAGGAGGCATTAATCGTCACAAATGTTAGTTTGATAATGATTAATTTTATAATAGAGGTTATAGGTTAATTGTTATTCAACTTCATTTCGTGACTTATGCCCTCTTTCCAATTAAGTTCTACGACTGTAATATTGCAATTTAATATTGTCGATTATTCTCTGATTGATCTTAGCTAATAAATTAATATCTTACCTTCTAGCTGATTAGGGAATTTGGCTATTTGAGGTAGTATTGTTTAAAAATAATAGAGAATAAAATGTTATTGGAAAATCATTGAAATACGAGGTAATTACTACTTGATGATGTTAAATTTTATCGTAGAACATATCATTTGAGTAATTGAAAAGTAGTGAAGTATTTATCGTTGGGCATTAGAAATTTAACGATATGCTTTTGATAATGATTATCCTCTTTTGGATTTCCTTTTTACATTTTTATTTCTGTAATCCGTATAATGCATCTGGGCTTGAGAAATAATACGAAACTGTAGAGGTCAGTTTTAGACCAGTATGTTAATGATGTTTGTTGGAGATTAAATATCTTATTTATTTGATTAATGGTTGTCTGAGTTTAATTAATATGAATTGGTTTAAAAACTCTTTATGGCTTTATATGTCTGTTCGATGCTTTGAACCTTCAAGAGTTAGAAAACCAAGAACAACTTATCCCTAGTTGAGGTAGATAACTGAAATCTGGTATAGATCTTGTAGAAAACTTGATCGATTTTAATGTTTAAATCAATTTGAGAAAATATTGTCTTTTCTAATTATTGCCTTGCGAGTTTAATTTTTGTATTCGCCTTTAATTATGAAATGGCATGTTTTGCTTTGTTTAGTAGGACCCTGTCGTATGGATTGACTTGGGGTACCTGTTTCAGTCCTCGAATTTTGAGTTGACGGTTGTATTGTGATGTTGTCTTAGTTGGTCATATTCCTTGTGTGTGAGTCGAATGTTGATTGTGGTTGACCGTTGTTGGTCGGGTCTCTAATTAGAGTACCGTCAGTAAGTGATTACCCTTGAGTCGTGTTTGACCTGATGGTTGTCTATCCCTTCTTTGAAACTCCATTCGTCTAACCATTTGTATTCCTTGGTTTTGAGTTCGTCTGAGTATAGTCTAGTGTCGTATGGGAAAGTGGCTTTCGATTGGGGGCCGCGCCCAAAGTGGCTGCTGGGTAACTCGTCGAAAGTGAGTCTAATAAGTGATAACCTAATAGTAGATTAGAATGTAATTTCTAAGTAAGATAAATGTGCCTTACACATGGGACGAGTGCTATCATAGATTCGACATGCTGTGAGAAGGCCTGAAATGGCAAACCGCCATCCTGGTCTTCACGAGAGGATGTGTGGGTCCACATGAGGCTTGGATGGGCCGGAAGCTCGGATTAGGTTGCTAGGGTGACCCAGTGTATGGGACTGGGACCTATGAAGACTTGCCATGGTAACCATACCAGGTCGTGTGATGACACTTGTCCCTACGTTCGCTAGTGTGTTGTCGTTTTGTCCTGTTTTGAGTACCTTGTGAGTCGTCCTTTTGTCTCTGCCCTTGTGAGTGTCGGTTTCATGTTAGACCTTGGGTGGTGATGGCTCAGTTTTATGGATGCTCTCCTGGACCTCTTGTTTTAGCTTTGATTATGTTCAGCTGGATCCTGTTTTTTTTCAAGGATCGTTTATGTATTAATTGACCGATGCGGTCGTTTGTATATTGTTTATGTTTCGCCTTGATGGCTGGATTGTATAGTGTAACCTCTTGTATGCTTAACTTTATTATTTATCAGAGGGGTCTTGCAGTTGAGCAGTCCTGGAGATGTAGCCCTTTAGGGGTGAACTCTGAGATCATTATGGTGTTATGTGATGTATTCTCTTATGTTTCCTTTATTCAGCTTTATCATGTATGAATAGCTTATGTTAGAATGGTTAAGTGGATAAATGGAATTAACTTTAAATGTTTATATGCAGTTCTTTCTTGAATGGCATGTTGATCAAATGTGTAAGTAGATTAGATGAGAATTTATCGTAGATGCTAGTATGCAATCGTCTTTTGAAATGCAATAAGTTGGAATATGAAATAATGTAACTTAGAGTAATGAATTATACTTAGTTGTTGTTAAGGAATTTAAATATGCTTGGAAAGATCTCTTATGTTATGATGAAATCCTAGTGTATTAGAATGTTAGATGTATGGTTTGTAATTTTAAATGAAAAGATTGAATGAAGATTATGAATGGATCTTAATGATGAATCTTCGCTTGTGATTTATATTTCCCTCTTTTGAAAGGAATTATCCTGATTATGAATTATCTCGTTATTAAGATATTCAGCTTTTGGATTAATTGTGTGAGTTAAGTGAATTGTGAAATTTAAGTAATCTCGTTGGGAAACTCTTTAGGTGTTAGTTGATGTCTTCCGCTATGTAATCTGAATCTTTGATATCTTGTTGCATCTTATGTGTTGTAACTTTAAAAAAAAAAAAAAATTTGCACTCTAGTCTTGTGTTATGGCTTAATCCCTTCGGGGTTTCCTGGCGGGGCATTACAAATCTACCAAATTTATCACTGGTAATCAGGTATTAAAAATCAAGGTTTACCTTAGGGTAAAAGTACAATATTATGTCACACATGCATAAAGGAAATGGTCAATCCTAATTCAAGTTTTTAAATTAAATCGATAGAAAGTGAATATATGTTTTTAATTTTGAAAGATGTAAAATAATTAAATTTATATTGTTTTCTCTATTTTATGTTTGTAATTTTAACAAAAATAAAAAGAATTATTTGAATGTAGTATCTTATAAGGTAAGCATTACAATTTAGTTGATGATAAAATGTTGAAATTGAAGTTACACAAGCCCCCCACACTTTATTTAGTAAATTTTATCTTTTGAAAAAAAAATTGTGTAATAACTTGAAACTTCAATGCATGGACATATTTTCACTTTTTTTATAAATATATATTTTTCAATAAATTTGAAAAGTTGTGTGTTGAAATATAACTCTTTCCAATTGCTACCACATTTTTTCTTAATTATTTATTCAAATTAGGAAAGAATTAGATCACCTTGACATAGATTCTTTTCTCTACTGCATAATTTTTTTTTCAAAATTTTTAAATAAATTTTATTATTTTTCCTTGACAAGATAATCAACCTTATATTTTAGTGTTGATGACCTACCTTCAATAAAAATAAAATATAAAATATTAAAAGATATATATTTTGGAAAATTCACTTATAGATCTATAAAAAGGTATTTTTACATTTCAAAAAAAAAATTATTTATAAGAGTAGGAGTTGTTGAAACGCCAAGTTTTTTATTTTATTTTTTGGTAATTAGACCCAAAGTGGTATTAAATATACATTCAATAAATATTTCCAATTGAAAAATTTGTGGCCCATATATAACTTATCTATAATGAATCTATATAGAGCATATGTTTGACAAAAAAAATAAAATTAGTTAGAATTACTTAAATTCACTTGCACTGATAAGCTGGCCTAAAACATGACACAATTTTCTTCTTTTACTCCTTAATGCTATGCAGTTGTGTCAAACGGATTCAACTTATTATTATGTTATTCCTCATACTTTTAGAAATATGAAGTCTTCTATATCTCCCAATAATTTAGCATCATTCTTTGATATTTCTATCAAGGATGATCTTACTAATCCTAATCATGTTAAGAGTAATGATTCTTTTAAAATGGATTTTCCAAATCTTTCCTCTTATAAAGAAAATTCATTTCTTGGTGATGATTGGGTTTAATTATATTTTATGAAATTCTTCATTGGTCATTATAAATTCAACCATGCCAACCTCAATATTCCAAAATATCGTTCACACATCCTATTGAAGATGATTATTCTTTTGTATTTTATAATAATGATAATACTATTTCCTATGTCATTAATGTTGATCATCCACCTTTAAAGGAGTTTCAATCACTTTATGGTTTAAAGTTTTACATTTCTTCTAAGAATTGATATAAAGGAAATGGTGAATGGAAACATGAGTTAATATCCTTGTGGAACCAAATATGCACTCTTATACAATTGGAATAGATTATGAAACTTCTCCTTTGTCTTCATCCCCTCCTCCATTGTCTGATGCCTCTATGTCTTCTTCTTATGAGAAGTCAAACTTTTCTCCATAATAGAAAGGCTTGCTTCTTCCTCATCCTTTATCTAAGAAAGAGAATATTTTATTGAGCCTTCTTAAAGACTTCTTGATTACTATTCCTCCTTCTACAAATTTGGTTTTTCATAAACATGATAAAATAAAACACTCTTTCTACAGATATCATCAAGTGCTTGGCCATTTCACTAGTGAATATAAGTCCTTGAAGGATAAAATAAAAATTCATAAATTTGGTCTCATCGCTCTTTCATTTGTTGATGAACAAATCTATTTTTTGTTGGATATATATTATCACTGATGTCAAAAGAGTGTCAAAGACATGATAGAGGAATCATTAGACTGAGGAACCTATTGTGAGGTTAGATCAAGATGAAATTGCATAACCACAACTATCATAATGTTTATGTTTGAGCATTTGAGTTTTGAAAGTATACAGTCAATATGTGAGATTGATTGTATTAAGATTGTAATATAATATTTCATCCATTCATGGTGTTGAAAGTGATCTAGAAGTATTTGCACTAATCTATTAAGGTCTATTCCTAATACGGTGTATTTGCATTGATATTTTTTTATGCTCTACATTTTATTGCACTTCATAGTTATGATGTATAGTTTGCAAGGAAAGTATGTCTACACATGCTCTATAATATTCCAAAGAATTTGGAGTTGATATTTTACAAATAGAGAGTTTTAAGTAACAAAGTGATCATTGTGCTAGGAAAATTAGGAGTACTAACATATGTCAATGACAGATGCTCTGTGATATTGCGAAATCATGTAATGCACTATAGAAAGAAAAAATTTTGATACAAATTAATATATAATTCTTGAAAAAGAAACATAAATTAAACATATATAGCTACTTCTATTTAAACATATATCTCTACAATATAAAATAAAAAACATATTTCTTGTGATGCTTCTTCAAATGTTCAAGGAGTAGCCATCAGGGATATAAAACCAATAGCTTGAAACTGCTACATAAAAAAGACAAGAATGTAAGACTATCAATTTATGTACATATATAATCATTTAATGCATTTGAATAGTTAACATCTAAATTGTGCTACAATAAGTTATATAAGCTCTTTAAAGTATTAATTCAATTAAAAATTCCCTCCATGAGATTTCCGTAGTTAGGTATTGTGTTGTCAAAGGTTGGAAAATATTACACCTTGCCCACACTTGGAATATCATACAAGAGTAAAGTAAGGTCAACATATAAACTAATATATAATTTAGTTAATGTAAATTCAAATGATATGCATGTATGTATCTATGTATGTATGTATATATATATATATATATATATATATATATATATATATGTATATATGTATGTATATATGTATGTATATATGTATGTATATATATATATATATACATATATATATACATACATATATATATATATATATAAATATATAAACACACATATATGTATATACATATATATATACACATATATATACATATATATATGTATATACACATGTATATATATACATACATATATATACACATGTATATACATACATGTATATAGATACATGTATATACATGTATATACATGTGTATACATGTATATACATGTATATACATGTATATACATGTATCTATATACATGTATGTATATACATGTGTATATATATGTATGTATATATATATATACATATATAAGTATATATATAGATATGTATATATATATACGTATATAAGTATATATATAGATATGTATAGATGTATATATACATACATACATACATCTATATATATACATGAATATATGTATACATGTGTATATGTGTATATGTGTATATAAAATAAAACACTCTTTCTACACATATCATCAAGTGCTTCACCATTTCACTACTGATTATAAGTCCTTGAAGGATAAAATAAAAATTCATAAATTTGGTGTCATTTCTCTTTCATTTGTTGATGAACCAATCTATTCTTTGTTGGACATATATTATCATTGATGTCAAAGGAGTGTCAAAGACATGATAGAGGCATCACTAGCCTGAGGAACCTATTGTGAGGATAGATCAAGATGTAATTGTATAACCACAACTATCATAATGTTTATGTTTGAGCATTTGAGTTTTGAACGTATATAGTCAATATGTGAGATTGATTCTATTAAGCTTCTAATATAATATTTCATCCATTCATGGTGTTGAAAGTGATCTAGAAGTATTTTTAGTATTTTATTAAGTTTTATTCCTCATACAATGTATTTGCATTGATATTGTTTTATGCTCTACATTTTATTGCACTTCATAGTTATGATGTATAGTTTGCAAGGAAAGTATGTCTACACATGTTCTATCATATTCCAAAGAATTTGGAGTTGATATTTTAAAAATAGTGAGTTTCAAGTAACAAAGTGATCATTGTGTTAGGAAAATTAGGAGTACTAGCATATGTCAATGACAAATGCTTCGTGATATTGCGAAATCATGTAATGCACTGTAGAAACAAAAAAAATTGATACAAATTAATATATAATTCTTGAAAAAGAAACATAAACTAAACATATATAGATACTTTTATTTAAACATGCATCTCTACAATATAAAATAAAAAACATATTTCTTGTGATGCTTCTTCAAATGTTCAAGGAGTAGCCATCAGGGATATAAAACCAATAGGTTGAAACTACTACATAAAGAAGACAAGAATGTAAGACTATCAATTTATGTACATGTATGATCATTTAATACATTTGAATAGTTAACATCTAAATTGTGCTACAATAAGTTATATAAGCTCTTAAAAGTATTAATTCAATTAAAAATTTCCTCCATGAGCTTTCCATAGTTAGGTATTGTGTTGTCAAAGGTTGGAAAATATTACACCTTGCCCAAACTTGTAATATCGTACAAGAGTAGAGTAAGGTTAACATATAAAATAATATATAATTTAGTTAATGTAAATTCAAATGATATGCATGTATGTATGTATGTATGTATATATATACATATATATGTGTGTGTGTGTGTGTGTGTGTGTGTGTGTGTGTGTGTTTATATATATATATATGTGTGTGTGTGTGTGTGTGTGAACTGATACTTTGTTCTTATTATTCTCAGTAGATACATTATCATTGGTTATTTAGAATTGTATAACTTTGTTTCATGTTTTATCTGATTATGAGACATATGTTTTATTTGTAGTATTTATGTATTTATGTTTTATGGCATTATATGGTTCATTGCTATGTACTGACACTTTACTTCATCTATGCACTGTGTGTTGTGTATCTGCGAGTGTATGGGATGCATGGGGACGATTTTCCTTCACTCATCTCGGTGAGACAGGGAACGTCGCGAATCTCCTTCATCGGTGTGTACGTTAAAATTTTGATATATGTATATATGCATGTGAGGTCGGTGATGCAGGATGTTGCAGGTACAAGTACCGGGTAGGTACGGGGTATCGTCTCCACCTGGCTACACAGGTCTGAGCGTGCCTTATATTTTCCGATGGAAGTGAAGGAGATAGTAGTTGACCCTAATTTTAGTCAGTTACACTCGGGTGAGTGCCTTCAGTAAGTCATTCTGTTGATTGGTTGGGTTTTCATATTTTGTTGTTTGATTTTTATAAAAGTCGCTTGATGCTTGCTTAGTCTGCGTATCCAGTGTCCCAATTTTTGTATGTAATTGGTAACTGTTATGTTTATTACGTCCATAAGAGTAGTTATTTGAGTTGAGATAAGGTGATCGCATTATCACTAGTTATATTGCCATCGGTTTACTGTGATAGTGGATTATGCGTATCTATAATTAGAATTATAAATATGTCATGTTTTATAAACTTTTCGAACATATAATATATACGTAATTCAATTATTTGAAAATATATATATAGGAAAACGCCACTCGTTATAATATCAAAAAAATCAAAATACACATTTACAAATGTAATGGTTAAGGAAGGATTAATGTTTAAATAATTATATTAACAAAAGTCATTAATTGATTAATATTTAAAAAAAGTCATTAATTAATTATTTAAATATAACAAAGGAAGGGTATTTAAACGTAATAGCAAAAGTTTATTAAAGAAAACAAATAGAAATTGTTTCGACCTTATAAAAGGTGGCGGGTTTAGGTTTTGGTTGTTTGGGCTATGGTGGTTGATGGTAATATCGACCACCCCCCTTAATATAGGGAGGGGTCGGTATTACCACCGACTACCCTCCTCCTTCACACACCACATCTCCTCCTTCGCACACCACGTCTCCTCCTTCGCACATCACTCAGCAGACAGCACGCGAGGTGATGATTCATGCAGGTACACTGCAGTCCGCAAGTAATGGAGGATACCTCTCGCAGTTTTAAATGATAACCATCACCTCTCCACGTTCAATTTTCTCCACGAGCTCCAGTTTGTTGGCAACTAACAGCTGATAGACCGGTTTGAAAGGAGAATGAACTGGCGTGCAAGTTGGAAACTAAACTATAATCCTTAATGGACTCTGGACCTGGCAGTTTGAACGCTCAAGTCATTGTTTGTAGATGCATCAGTGAATGAAACAATAAGTTAACCTCTCCACCCAGCCGATAGGTGTCATAATCATTATCAATGGAGCGCTAAAGACTGAAGATAACAAGAGGTGAACTCTTTGCGTGGAGGAAGTAGAAGAGTTAATAGATTAAGAGTCTCAGTCGATAGCTATCACTCAGCCAGATTTAGGGGAGCGATAGATGTTTTCTTTTAGTATAAAAAGGGGTGTGGGTAGATAGCAGAGGGGAGGCTTTTGGTGACATCCAAGGAAGGAAAAAGGAACGTAGAGAGGAGAGTAGAGATAGTGAGGGTAGCGCATGTTTGTATAGTGTCAAGTGTGTGATGTTTTAGAGAGGATAGTGGTGGATAGATTCAAGAGAGAGAGAGAGTTGTTTACCCGTATCTTGATAGAGCTGGAAACATTGGTTTAAAGGATTGAAAGCAAGATATATTCATCAGCAAATGGGCATCAAGGACCTGCAAATTGATCATCGCTTCAAGTAGGTCAGAAATTTCTTAGTGTTTAATCATTATTATTTGCAATCTCAGTTATATATCATGCTTATGAAATAAATATGGTCATGTTTTCGTTATTCATTAGAGTTGTTAAGTAAAATCGTTAGTAGTAGTTGTGTTTACATTAGGACTAAAGAAGTGGAATAGTTGTAAGTTTAAATTTCTTACTGGAAGAAGGGTATGATTACGTTCAACACCTAGATATTAAGGTTTATTTGACATAGCTCTAGGAGAGTTCTGGGAAGTAATAAGTTTACCATTGATACATTACAGAGATGGTATGAACCAAACAGACGGCTCGCAAATCAGTAGCGGGTTATGCTCACTACCTAAAAGTCAAGAAAGACTCTTTGACTCCTGCCCAGCCCGTTGAGGAGGACAACCCTGCCAAAGAGAACCCAGCTCCAGAAGGGAGCAAAGAAATAGAAAAAGGTCCTATTCAGAGCCCAACCAAAGCAGCTACCACTAAGAAAGGAAAAGAACCCGAGCCAGAGTGCTCGCCTAAAAAGCCAATAGTGATTAGTTCTGACTCGTCGGAGGGGTATACCCCCTTGAGTGATAATGAGTCTGTGGGGTACTTTCCCCGAAGTGAAAGCAAATCTGAAGGATATACTCCTTTAGATCATGCTGAGTCTAACGAGTGTACTTCTCTGTATTTTTCGGAGGAATGATGTAACACTCTTGTATTAAAAAGATAAATAAATAAAAATAAAGGCATTCTTCTATGAAGAAAAGTATTACGTTTTATTGTAAAGATTTTTCTGATGAAATGAATATTTCTATTTTAATCTTCGTTATTTTGTAAAAATGTAATTTATAAGGAAACATACCTATAGTTGTTATCAAGAGTAATATAACTCTTAAACTTGTCATTACGTGTAAAATTATGTGTCTTACCGACCATATTGTTTTCTGTGTCTTGACAATAATGTTGACGTTTTGCAAGTTAATTTTGTGATAGGTATTGGTACATAGGATTATCGTGTTTATATGGTGGTCGCAACTAAGTACATTATGTCATGTTGTCAATTTGTCTTATGTTGTGTCTTGGCCAGTATATTTAGATGTTTAACCTTAAGGGAGTGAGCCGCTATGAGTTGTTCATGATGGCCAAACCTTAGGTTAGTAATTTTGTATCTTTCATTGAGATAGGTCAAGTTTGGGAATGGCTATTTGTGTCGCCATAGAGTTCTGTAGATAGAACTAACCCATAGTGTCCTAAGAGAGAGAGTGGCTTTCGAGCGGGAACTGTGCCGAAGAGGTAACAGGATAACCATCGAAAGTTGGTTAAAAAAAGTGAAAACCTAATAAATGACTAGGGAAGGGTAGAATAAAAGTTAAATGAAATAATGTGCCTTGCACATAGGTGAGTGCTAGTATAGGGCTCATAATGTAGTGAGAAGGCCTGGAATGGCAAACTTACCACCTTGTCTTCATGAGAGGATTGGTAAGGTCTGCATGAGTCTTAGTTGGAATCAGAGGCTCGGGAGAGGTCACCAGGATAACCCAGGATGGGGGTCGGGACCTATGGAGGCTGTACCATGGTATCCACCATAAGACATGCGATGACACTTTCTCCTTAGTGTCACTAGTGTTCAGTGTGTTAGGTTACATGAATGTAAGTGGAGTCTTGTAGTCTTTTTGTTCTTGTATCATTTTGCTTGCTTGAGGGTTATCTACTATCTCTAGCACGGTGGGGTGGTTCCTTTTCAGAATCACATGGTCGGGTTCTAGTGTCACTTCCCATCGGATGTTCTGGTACGTATCTTCGGGTGAGGAAGGACTTCGCTGATGATCTTGGATCATGATTCATGTACCGACTCTTCTTCCTATCCATCTTTCAGTTAAATATTAGAGGTTTGAAAGAAACTATACGTAACTAACATTTTGTATCATTTTAGCTCATGATGTAATTTCATTTTGAAAACATGTATATTGAATATTGAAAGAAAAGAAATATTGTAATATATGCTACTTCAATTACTGTTTTCTGATGTATATAATATATGATTGCTTGAAGAAATTTAGATTCTTTCATTTCGGAAATTTTATCTTAAATATTTAATTTATGAAGTAATATTCGTTGGCAAACCTTAGGAAATTCAGGTGTAAATCTTTTGCTATGTTATGAGATGTACCAAGGTTTAATCCATGCATTTAAAAAAAAAAAAATTATTTCACCTTAGTTGCATAGAATATGTCATTTTCCTTTAGGGTTCCTGACGGGGCATTACATTTGGTATCAGAGCCAAGTTTCAACATTGGGTACTCTGGGTTTGTAGTGTGCCTATTCAACTTGTTTCTTTATTTAGGTTCTAACATATGTGTTTTCCCTTGTTATCCTTGTTATAAATCTACATCTTTTCTCTTTTGTAGTACTCGATCATGGCTAGGAGAGCTAGGGGAGGTGGCCGGATGGGTGGTCGCAATAGAGGCAGGGGTAGAGGAAGAGGTGGAGGATGAGGCCGTGATTCTGATCATCATAGTCCTTCACCGCCACCTACTCATGTTAGTGCTGAGCCAGAACAGTCTGTTCATCAGGACTTACCTCGTACAGAAGAACAGGTTCCCGAAAGGGAAGAGCTGAGACAAATGTTTCAAGAGGTTCTTGCTAGGTTAGGCCCTAGGCCTGAGGTTGTTCAGCCAATACCAGAAGAGAGAGAGAGGGAAAGATCACCCAGAAGGATAGGGATTGCAAGCAATGAAGATCCAGTTTCTTTGGGACACATAAAGGACTTGATGATGTCCAATCCTCCTTTCTTTAATGGTATGGGCACTGGTCTAGAAGCAGAGACTTGGCTTATCGGTTTGGATAGGTGTTTTGCTATGTTTCCATATAGTAGCAACACCAAGGCAAGATGTGCTATTATGCGTCTCGAAAACTTTGCATCAATCTGGTGGAGACTGGAGGAGGAAATGATCGGTGTATGCATTAACACTGTGACATGGGAGCTGTTTCTAGAAAGATTCAGGGCACGGTTTCTCTCGCCCCAGTGGAAACAGACCCGGGCAGATGAGTTCCATGCACTGCGACAGTATGGTATGACGGTAGACCAGTATGAGCACAGATTCTATGAGCTCAAGAAGTATGCTGGAATTGCTAATAATGAGGCTATGCTCGTACAACATTTCTTGAGGGGCTTGAATGATCGCATTAGTGGAGGTGTTAGGGTGTTCGAGCCAACCTCAGTAGAGATAGCTGTGGCAATGGCCCGATTGGTAGAGCTAAACCTTAGCCATGCTCTTGGTGGGCAAACAGGTGTGCAGATAGGGAGTGCTCCTTCCAGTGGGAATAGAGCTCGTGGTAATCAGTTTCAGTCAGCTGCACCATTTAAGGCTCCGCAGGCACCTGCTAAGGGTGGACCACAGCAGCAGCAACCATCAAAATTGAAACAGTTCCAGAGCCAGAAAGGTGGCAATGCTCAATTTAGGAAAAACAGAAATTGGCAGAGGGGCAGACAGGGCCCTACAGGGGAATCCTCGCAAAGTGTATCTCATGCTCCTAGCCAGGGAAATTATCAACAATCCAATGGTCCGACAAGTAATAGAGGAGCTTGCTTCTCTTGTGGGCAGTATGGTCACAGAGCTGCACAGTGTCCTCAGCATTTCCACAACACAGGTAGTCAACGGCCGGCAGCGTCAGAGCCTACAGTGGGAGATGCGGGCAGATCTCACAGAGTGTTCGCAGTGATGGATAACCGCCAGGCTGAGCATCAAGGTACAGTTATAGAAGTAGCAGGTATGTTGCATGGAATCCCTATCTCTGTACTTTTTGATTCCGGAGCTTCAGATTCTTTCATTTCTTCATCTATTGTGGAGCGGTGTGGACTCACGTCTGCTAAGGAGATGAATAGGTGGCAAGTAGAGTTGGCAACAGGTGTCCGTATTTCTGTAGATGCCTTTATCCCCAGATGCAAGTTGAATTTAGGAACCATAGCTACTTCAGTTGACCTTCGAGTCATTCCTTTGGGCTCTTATGGAGTTGTGTTGGGAATGGATTGGCTATCTTCTCATAATGCTCACGTAGATTGTCGTAAGAAGACAGTGGAGTGTGTAGATGACCTTGGCAAGGAAGTGAAAATTGTTGGAATTCAGAGACCAATATCCTTACGTATGATCTCTGCTATGCAACTTAAGCAGTGCATGCGTAGAGGGTGTCAGCTTTTTGCAGTTACTCTTGAGGACATGGATGAGTTAAAGAGTCGAGAAATCGCTCTTGATAGTCATCCTATTCTTCAAGAGTATGCTGATGTATTTCCATTAGATATTCCTGGTATGCCTCCAAAAAGAGACATAGATTTTCACATTGATTTGGTTCCTGGTGCAAAACCTATTTCGAGAGATCCATATCGGATGACTACTCAGGAGTTAAGTGAATTGAAGTTACAACTAGAAGAGTTGTTAGCCAAGGGATTTATTCGTCCTAGTGTTTCTCCTTGGGGTGCGCCTGTTATCTTTGTTAAGAAAAAGGATGGTTCTCTTCGGTTATGCATTGATTACCGACAGCTGAATAAGGTAACCATCCGGAATCGATATCCTTTTCCTCGTATTGATGATCTTTTTGATCAAGTAAAGGGAGCCAAGATATTTTCTAAGATTGACCTGAAATCTGGATATCACCAGTTGCGTATCCAGGATGCAGATATTCATAAGACAGCGTTTCGCACTCGTTATGGTCACTATGAGTTCACAGTAGTACCATTTGGGTTGACGAATGCACCTTCAGTTTTCATGAGCCTCATGAATGGGGTTTTTCGCACCTACCTTGATCATTTTGTCCTTGTGTTCTTAGACGACATATTAATTTATTCTAGAACTATGGAAGAACATGAAGGTCACTTACGACAGGTAATGCAGTGCTTAAGGGAAAACCAACTTTATGCTAATTTGGCAAAGTTTGATTTTTTTCAATCAAAGGTAAACTATCTTGGTCATATAGTTTCAGGGGAAGGTGTATCCATGGATCCTTCAAAAATCCAAGCCATTGTTGATTGGCCAATACCAACCAACGTTTCTGAAGTTCAAAGTTTTATGGGTTTGGCCGGATACTACCGTCGATTTGTTCAAGGCTTTTCCCGGATAGGTCACCCGATCACTTCTCTACAGCGGAAAGGGAAGAAGTTTGTTTGGTCAGAACAATGTGAGTCAGCTTTTCGTACCTTGAAGGAACTCCTTGTCAGTGCTCCGATTTTGGCAGTTCCAGATCCATCTAGAGATTTTGTAGTATGCACAGATGCCTCTTTGGAAGGTATAGGTGCAGTGCTTATGCAGGATGGACGAGTGGTTGCTTATGAGTCTCGTAAACTCAAGAACCACGAGTTGAACTACCCAGTTCACGATTTGGAGTTGGCAGCTGTAGTTCATGCCTTGGTTAGATGGCGACATTTTCTATTAGGGCGTCGTTTTGAATTACATAGTGATCACCGTAGTCTACAGTATATTTTTACACAACCAAATTTGAATGCTCGACAATGGAGATGGATGGAATTTCTTTGCGAATATGATTTTTATGTTCGATACATTCAGGGAAAAGAGAATGTGGTGGTAGATGCTTTGAGTCGTAGGCGGCATGAAGTTTCGGTATTGTCCCTTGGAGTTGACTTGAGAGAGAGGATTCTCAAAGTTCTCCCTCAGGATACTTGGTATCAGGATGTTAGAACCATGATACAGTCCGAAAGGTCTTTAGAGGGAAGATATTCTGGATATAATCTTGAGGCAGATGGATTTCTTCGTCACCATGGGCAGATCTATGTACCTTCTTTAGAGGGTCTTCGCGTCTTGATCATGACTGAGGCCCATCGTGCACCTTATTCGGCACATCCAGGTGTCAAGAAGATGCACGCAGATCTCAGACAAATTTATCATTGGGAAGGTATGAAACGTGACATTGCTGATTTCATGTCAAAGTGTTTAGAATGTCAGTGAGTGAAGGCAGAGCATCAACACCCGGCAGGGCTTCTTCAACCTAATTTGATACCAGATTGGAAATGGGATATCATTTCCATGGATTTCATTGTTGGGTTGCCTATCTCTTCGCGTCGGCATGATGCCATTATGGTCATAGTTGATAGGTTGACTAAGGTTGCTCATTTTGTTCCTATTCGAGCTTCCTATACAGCAGCAGTGGTGGCACGAGTCTTCTTGGAGGAAGTAGTGAGACTGCATGGGGTCCCGAGGTGGATCATCTCTGATAGAGATCCTGTCTTTACCTCAGCTTTGTGGACCTCACTTCAACATGCTTTGGGAACTCAGTTAAACTTTAGTTCAGCCTATCACCCAGAGACGGATGGTCAGACAGAGAGAGTGAATCGGGTTTTGGAGGACATGCTTCGCATGTATGTTATGGACCAACAGTCGCGTTGGGAGGATTATATCTACCTTGTAGAGTTTGCATATAACAATGGATATCATAGCTCTATAGGTATGTCCCCCTTTCAGGCATTATATGGTCGTCCTTGCCGTACTCCTTTGAGTTGGGATCGGTTAGAGGATAGGGTGCTTATAGGTCCAGATATTCTTCGAGAGATGGAGCAACAAGTGGGGCGAATTCGAGAGCATTTGGTAGCTGCACAGGATAGGCAGAAGAAGTATGCAGATGCTCATAGGATAGATCATCAATTTTCTATTGGCGACCGTGTGTTTCTGAGAGTGCGTCCACGGAAGAGTCCGATCCGTTATGGGAAGGGTTCTAAGTTGGCGCCTCGGTTTGTAGGCCCTTTCGAGATTCTTGAGAGGATAGGTCCTGTTGCTTACCGCCTTGCCTTGCCACCGAGTCTATCCCGCATCCACGATGTCTTTCATGTTTTAGTTCTTCGACCTTATCACCCTGATGTGACACATGTTCTTGATTGGAACTCTTTGCAGGTCGAGGACGGGCAGCTTTCCATGGAGCCCATGCGCATTCTTCAGCATCGGGATTTGATCCTCAGGGGTCGCACCATCGACCAAGTAAGGGTCCTATGGGACCCAAATGATGAGACCTTGGCAACTTGGGAAGATGCAGTGAAGATGAGAGAGTTATATCCATATTTGTTTTAGGCTTCCAGGAGTAAGCCTAGTCTTGGGGGGGAGAATGTAGTACCCTCACTTGTGTGACCTGATACTTTGTTCTTATTATTCTCAGTAGATACATTATCATTGGTTATTTAGAATTGTATAACTTTGTTTCATGTTTTATCTGATTATGAGACATATGTTTTATTTGCAATATTTATGTATTTATGTTTTATGGCATTATATGGTTCATTGCTATGTACTGACGCTTTACTTCATCTATGCACTGTGTGTTGTGTATCTGCGAGTGTATGGGATGCATGGGGACGATTTTCCTTCACTCATCTCGGTGAGATAGGGAACGTCGCGAATCTCCTATATCGGTGTGTATGTTAAAATTTTGATATATGTATATATGCATGTGAGGTCGGTGATGCAGGATGTTGCAAGTACAAGTACCGGGTAGGTACGGGGTATCGTCTCCACCTGGCTACATAGGTCTGAGCATGCCTTATATTTTCCGATGGAAGTGAAGGAGATAGTAGTTGACCCTAATTTTAGTCAGTTACACTCGGGTGAGTGCCTTCAGTAAGTCATTCTGTCGATTGGTTGGGTTTTCATATTTTGTTGTTTGATTTTTATAAAAGTCGCTTGATGCTTGCTTAGTCTGCGTATCCAGTGTCCCAATTTTTGTATGTAATTGGTAACTGTTACGTTTATTACGTCCATAAGAGTAGTTATTTGAGTTGAGATAAGGTGATCGCATTATCACTAGTTATATTGCCATCCGTTTACTGTGATAGTGGATTATGCGTATATATAATTAGAATTATAAATATGTCATGTTTTATAAACTTTTCGAACGTATAATATATACGTAATTCAATTATTTGAAAATATATATATAGGAAAATGCCACTCGTTATAATATCAAAAAAATCAAAATACACATTTACAAATGTAATGGTTAAGGAAGGATTAATGTTTAAATAATTATATTAACAAAAGTCATTAATTGATTAATATTTTAAAAAAGTCATTAATTAATTATTTAAATATAACAAAGGAAGGGTATTTAAACATAATAGCAAAAGTTTATTAAAGAAAACAAATAGAAATTGTTTCGACCTTATAAAAGGTGGCGGGTTTAGGTTTTGGTTGTTTGGGCTATGGTGGTCGATGGTAATATCGACCACCCCCCTTAATATAGGGAGGGGTCGGTATTACCACCGACTACCCTCCTCCTTCGCACACCATGTCTCCTCCTTCGCACACCATGTCTCCTCCTTCGCACATCACTCAATAGACAGCACGCGAGGTGATGATTCATGCGGGTACACTGCAGTCCGCAAGTAATGGAGGATACCTCTCGTAGTTTTAAATGATAACCATCACCTCTCCACGTTCAGTTTTCTCCACGAGCTCCAGTTTGTTGGCAACTAACAGCTGATAGACCGGTTTGAAAGGAGAATGAACTGGCGTGCAAGTTGTAAACTAAACTATAATCCTTAATGGACTCTAGACCTGGCAGTTTGAACGCTCAAGTCGCTGTTTGCAGATGCATTAGTGAATGAAACAATAAGTTAACCTCTCCACCCAGCCGATAGGTGTCATAATCATTATCAATGGAGCGCTAAAGACTGAAGATAACAAGAGGTGAACTCTTTGCGTGGAGGAAGTAGAAGAGTTAATAGATTAAGAGTCTCAGTCGATAGCTATCACTCAGCCAGATTTAGGGGAGCGATAGATGTTTTATTTTAGTATAAAAAGGGGTGTGGGTAGATAGCAGAGGGGAGGCTTTTGGTGACATCCAAGGAAGGAAAAAGGAACGTAGAGAGGAGAGTAGAGATAGTGAGAGTAGCGCATGTTTTTATAGTGTCAAGTGTGTGATGTTTTAGAGAGGATAGTGGTTGATAGATTCAAGAGAGAGAGAGTTGTTTACCCGTATCTTGATAGAGCTGGAAACATTGGTTTAAAGGATTGAAAGCAAGATATATTCATCAGCAAACGGGCATCAAGGACCTGCAAATTGATCATTGCTTCAAGTAGGTCGGAAATTTCTTAGTGTTTAATCATTA
This sequence comes from Cryptomeria japonica, assembly GCF_030272615.1. Lineage (NCBI taxonomy): Eukaryota > Viridiplantae > Streptophyta > Pinopsida > Cupressales > Cupressaceae > Cryptomeria > Cryptomeria japonica. The sequence goes on from NC_081410.1 coordinate 437,302,608, forward strand.
TTATTTGCAATCTCAGTTATATATCATGCTTATGAAATAAATATGGTCATGTTTTCGTTATTCGTTAGAGTTCTTAAATAAAATCGTTAGTAGTAGTTGTGTTTACATTAGGACTAAAGAAGTGGAATAGTTGTAAGTTTAAATTTCTTAATGGAAGAAGGGTATGATTACGTTCAACACCTAGATATTAAGGTTTATTTGACATAGCTCTAGGAGAGTTCTGGGAAGTAATAAGTTTACCATTGATACATTACAGAGATGGTACGAACCAAACAGATGGCTCGCAAATCAGTAGCGGGTTATGCTCACTACCTAAAAGTCAAGAAAGACTCTTTGACTCCTGTCCAGCCCATTGAGGAGGACAACCCTGCCAAAGAGAACCCAGCTCCAGAAGGGAGAAAAGAAATAGAAAAAGGTCCTATTCAGAGCCCAACCAAAGCAGCTACCACTAAGAAAGGAAAAGAACCCGAGCCAGAGTGCTCGCCTAAAAAGCCAATAGTGATTAGTTCTAACTCGTCGGAGGGGTATACCCCCTTGAGTGATAATGAGTCTGTGGGGTACTTTCCCCGAAGTGAAAGCAAATCTGAAGGATATACTCCTTTAGATCATGCTGAGTCTGACGAGTGTACTTCTCCGTATTTTCCGGAGGAATGATGTAACACTCTTGTATTAAAAAGATAAATAAATAAAAATAAAGGCATTCTTCTATGAAGAAAAGTATTACATTTTATTGTAAAGATTTTTCTGATGAAATGAATATTTCTCTTTTAATCTTCATTATTTCTAAAAATGTAATTTATAAGGAAACATACCTATAGTTGTTATCAAGAGTAATATAACTCTTAAACTTGTCATTACGTGTAAAATTATGTGTCTTACCGACCATATTGTTTTCTGTGTCTTGACAATAATGTTGACGTTTTGCAAGTTAATTTTGTGATAGGTATTGGTACATAGGATTATCGTGTTTATATGGTGGTCGCAACTAAGTACATTATGTCATGTTGTCAATTTGTCTTATGTTGTGTCTTGGCCAGTATATTTAGATGTTTAACCTTAAGGGAGTGAGCCGCTATGAGTTGTTCGTGATGGCCAAACCTTAGGTTAGTAATTTTGTATCTTTCATTGAGATAGGTCAAGTTTGGGAATGGCTATTTGTGTCGCCATAGAGTTCTATAGATAGAACTAACCCATAGTGTCCTAAGACAGAGAGTGGCTTTCGAGCGGGAACTGTGCCGAAGAGGTAACAGGATAACTGTCGAAAGTTGGTTAAAAAAAGTGAAAACCTAATAAATGACTAGGGAAGGGTAGAATAAAAGTTAAATGAAATAATGTGCCTCGCACATAGGTGAGTGCTAGTATAGGGCTCATAATGTAGCGAGAAGGCTTGGAATGGCAAACTTACCGCCTTGTCTTCATGAGAGGATTGGTAAGGTCCGCATGAGTCTTAGTTGGAATCGGAGGCTCGGGAGAGGTCACCAGGATAACCCAGGATGGGGGCCGGGACCTATGGAGGCTGTACCAT